>NC_056577.1:20868375-21468375 GCF_018340385.1 Cyprinus carpio | reverse complement strand
AGATAGATGTATTAATTGTCCACTGGGGAAAGTTGTTTTCACAGTAAAACATTTCTTCATAAGCTACGGAATTATGGTATTCATGCATATGCCTTTAGTTTGTTTTATTTTCGATAAAACTATGTATGGCGTATGTCTAAACCATTCAGAAAGCAACAAGAAATTACATTTGCGCTGAACAATTTCCCATTTCCACGTCGATTATTACCGACATCTGTAGCTTGTCAGATGCAATTAAATGGATGGAAATAAAATGCCCCATCACAATGCGTAATGACGCACAATGGCTGATCTTGCGCTCTTAGAAGATGTGGCAAATGGAAGAATTCGGAGTGAACGCATCTTTAGACAGCAAGAAGACTTGCTGGCAAACGAGGACGAGTGGCTTATGAGCCGGTTCCGACTTCCTCGAGCCGTCCTGTTGGACCTCTGCGGGCTTTTGGGCCCGGCGTTACAGAGGAGCACTCGGAGGAACCACGCCGTGCCAGTCCCACTTCAAGTCCTAACAACGCTAGGATTCCTGGCGACTGGCACTTTTCAGAGGGAATTGGCTGACAGGTCAGGAATATCTCAGCCGACCCTTAGCCGGGTAATGCCAGACGTGTTAAAAGGCATAATAGCTTCGTCCCATGATTCCATAAAGTTCTCCATACACCGCGGGTGAACAGGCAAACAAGAAAGCTCAATTTGCAGCTATGTATGGTTTCCCAAATGTCATCGGTGCTATTGACTGCACTCATGTTGACATAAGGGCACCGAACGTTAATGAAAATACTTTCATTAATAGAAAGCATTTTCATTCAATCAATGTCCAAATTATTTGTGATGCAGACATGTTGCTCACTAATGTAGTAGCTCGGTGGCCTGGGTCAACCCATGACTCATTTATTTTAAGACACAGCAGTGTTGGACGCAGACTCGAGGCTGGTGCTATACGTGATGGCTGGCTTCTAGGTACGTTTGATTATAGACATTCACATTTTAATGTACTTCAATGTCTTAACCCTTTCACTATCCTTGCAGGGGACAGTGGATATCCCCTCAAACAGTGGCTGCTTACGCCTTTCCTCAACCCACATAGTGCAGAGGAAAGGCACTACAACATGTGCCACAGCCGAGCTCGCGCTATAGTGGAGCGCACCATCGGCCTGTTTAAGGGCAGATGGCGCTGCCTCGACTGCACTGGAGGGAGGTTATTGTACACGCCTGAAAAGGTGTGCCAAATCGTGCTGGCATGTGCTGTGCTACACAATGTGGCACAGCTTAAAAACGTGCCTCTACCCCCCTGGCGCCGATTGCTGTGTTGGCCCCGACCCTGATCCCCATCCCCACGCATTTGAGCCAAATGCTGCTGCTGTGCGCCAGCGTTTGGAAGTGATGCGTCGCTTGTAAAGAACAACAAAAGGTGTGGAAAATATTATTTTATTCAAGAATTCCCTCATCGTGCAGTTTATTTCAGTCAGGGCAGTCTTGATTTCGCCCAACTCCTTGGCCACCTCTCTGATTGAACTAATGACTTCCCTCTGCATTTCAAGGACTGCATCGGTGAGGACACGTCCACTGCTGGAGGGTTGAGAGCCGCGTGCCGTGGAGACGCTGGGTCCAGACGGCTGCTCAGCTGCAGCATCGTAACCACTGGCCCCGCTGGAACACCCAGCAACTGAAATAAAATTGTTCTATATTAATAAACTGTAATTGTGTAGCCTGCATACATGTGACTTGACTGCATTCATTTTACTTATTTCTCTTACCTGTGTCACCCGGTGCATCTGGCGCGTCAGTGTCCCCCTCCGCCTCAGTCACCACTCCACTTAATAGGGATTCCCCAATAATTGCCGCCAGTCTCTCATCAAGAGGGGTCAGCTCCGGTGTCCCCTTTCCCCCACCCGTGGCAGACACACTCTGGCGATGGAGCGCTAGACGTTTTTTTGCCTCGACTTTGATGTCCGACCATTTCTTTTTTATTTCGGCCACGGTCCGAGGTTGTGAGGCTACAGCATTTACGGCGTCTGCCACAGTTTGCCACTCAAGTGCCTTTTTGGCATTAGTAATGCCCACACTGTGCCGTCCAAACAACATTTTTCTCCTCTTTTCCACCTCGCCAACGATAACTTCTACTTCACATTGAGTGAAGTTACGTTTTTTTTTTTTTGATTTCCTCTCTGTGTTTGCCATGATTTCGCAATCAATGAATATTAACTTGTGGGCGTTTCACGGACTATTTATGGGCAACTATGGGCGTGTCATGAAGCCGCAAAAGCTGCGCTACATTTAGAAATTGATTGTGATTTATTAAGGGAAAAATCCGTAGGATGTGCGTGCGCACGGTTTTTATAAATCCGAATATTTCTGTGCGTACGCACGTCCTATGTTTCATCCGTACGCCACTTCTGACGCAAATCCTACGCAAAGTTTTATAAATGAGGCCCCAGCTCTGGAATGTCAGAACACCATGTTCTGTCCCAATTGACTGTGTGTGTGTGTGTGTGTGTGTGTGTGTGTGTGTGTGTGTGTGTGTGTGTGTGTGTGTGTGTGTGTGTGTGTGTCTGTGTGTGTGTGTGTGTGCACGTGTGTGTGTGCGTGTTCACCTTGATCCCTCACTGATCTCTCGTTTGATGACACAAATTGCTGAGCACAGTCCTTTCGGTCGTCTTTAACTTGTGGGTTAAGAATATCTGCATTCACAATGTAGGAACACAATGTGTCCATGTTTTTCCACATTGCAAGGTCATATTTTAGGATATTTAGAGGGCACAGTGATAACATCAATGTGGAAACTCTTGACCTTTCATTCACATTCAGTAATGCTTGAGGAAATCATTACAGTCTGCTTAGTTTTTTTTCCATGCACGACTATTTTCTTGCCTTCCTTTGCCCTGTCCATCCTCTTTTGATCACAATAATAGAAAATGTGTTCAAAATGATTTTCCTTTCCTTTGAAGCCTCATTTCCCTTGTGTCTTGACTTGATGCATCAGACATCATTTCCCATTTTTAAAAGATGTTATCATATGAGTGGAAAGGCTGTGTTTTGTAGTTACCCACAGATTTAGACCTACAGAGAAGCTGCAGGAAATCAAGTTTTAAGACCTTTCAGAGCTCAACTCAACAGGGTATCCAAGAGAGAGGCAGGAAACTGTTCCAAAGGCTACTTCTTATTTCCTTTCTCCATCGCTGGGTCTTTCCTCTCACTACACACACACACTCAGTTTTATTTCAAAAGCTGGGAGTCAGTATATATATAAATTAAAACTTTTATTTAGCACACAAGTGATGATAAATACAATAATCATGTTACAAACTATGCTGTTCTTTCAATTAATCAAAAAATAATAATATAATAATAATAATAATAAATGTTTTTTTGAGTAGCAAAGCAGAATATTAGAATGATCTCTAAAGGATCATGTGACTGGAGTAATGATGCTAAAAATTCAGCTTTGAACATCAGCTTTGATTGTTCCTAACAAACTGTTTAACTGCACTCGCAAGTGAATCTCAAGGTTATTTTGTTGGATAAAAATAACTACAAACATAAAAATATATAAATTTATTTTGTCCTCACATTCTTTATTGTAACTCTTCCCTCTTGGTCACATACCTGACTGAAAGGCTCATTATGCAGCTCATTATGCGGGCCTTTGTCTTCTCAGGTGTGAATCACACAAATATTCATGGTCAATCACGCCTACTTTCAAATTAAATTTAAATCAATCTATTGTTTTCTGTGAGTGAGTAAACAAGATGATTTTCACATCATTGTGAAGCAAAAATTCTAGGCTACAAGCTCTATGTTTGACAGTCTTGTGAACAAATGTTCTGTATGTGTTTTATAACCTTATTTCAGTGACTTCAAAATTGTCGTTTTTCACTTAACCACGCATAAACGTTTTCTCAAAAACACAATCGTACATAAATGCTTTTTACATATTATTGTAGCCCAGTTTGTACTGATTACAGTGTTATTAGACTTTAGCCATGTATATGTTTATAAGCCACTAAAAAAAACACAAAAGTCGGGGGATGTCAGAACTTCTTCAGGCCCCCAAAACCCCTCAGACCCCTCAGAATCTGTTTTATTACAGGTCCTTGATACTTTGTTGGCGACTGACTCTGGTGACTCTGTTAGACTTAACTTCGGCTTTTGATACAGTTGATCATAAAATTCTTTTATCTCGACTAGAATATTTTGTGGGCATCCAGGGAACTGTGCTTAGCTGGTTCAAATCATATTTAACAAATAGAAATTTCTCTGTCAGATTAGGAAATTTTTCTTCGTTGCCTGCTAAACTTTCCTGTGGAGTGCCACAGGGTTCTATTCTCGCACCCATTTTTTTTCTTTGTATTTACTTCCTTTGGGCTCTATTTTCAGAAAGCATGGTGTGTCATTTCAATGCTATGCAGATGATACCCAAATTTATCTACCTTTGAAACTAAATAAACATGCTGCTCTAGAATCTCTTTTTGCATGCCTGGATGAAGTGAAAACGAGGTTCTCTCAAATGTATTTTTTCTGAATGAATCAAAAACCGAGTTTATAGTCTTTGGCCCCAGTGAAAATTCAGGTAGCAGAAGCATCGACCTGGACTAGATTGCTCCTTTTACTTCTTCTTGTATTAAGAACCTAGGTGTTTTCTGGGATCAGAATCTGAAATTTGATAAACAAATAAATGCAGTTATTAGTTCCTGTTTTTTTTTTTTTATCAGCTATGCCTTCTCTCCAAAATTAAATCTTTTCTTTCTGTGAAAACTGCTTAACTGTTTCATATGTTATAAATATAAAAAACAAGACCTTATACAGGGCAATTTTTACCCCCATATCTTGAAATGGAAATTAAACGTGTTAAAATTTTTCAATAATTGTGTTTGGATATTAATGGGTTAAAAATACCCTTGCTATTGAATAAATTTTTAGTTGATTCAGTTTGGTTCAGTAACTGCGTAAAGTCCATCAATTATGAAATGAGTTTAATTCATCTATAAAGCAGCTCTGGAGAAACCGTTAAACCATCAGCTTAGTTCAGCTCTTATCCAATAGTGTCCATGCAGTCAAATAACATTGCCAAATATTAAGTGTCCCCAACTAAATTGTTTCGGTCAGCCTGGCGTTCGTCGTATTGCTCCAAATGGGAGGAAGGTTGAAAGCAACACCTGTTTGGTCACATGTGGGTGCAAATTACCCACAAACAAAGGGCCTGACGGGTCCCTTGTTGACCGTTAACCTAACATGAACTGTAGGACGTGGTCATTTCGACTCTTCTTGAAAGAAGATTTTTGTCAAAAAGCTTTTGGTACAAAGCAAAACACTGTGTGGAACTCATAATGGCCAAGTACAAATCGCAAATGCTGAGTACAAATAATGACTTGGTAAGTAATTACAGAATAAGTATTTCTGGGTGAACTATGTCTTCATGGAATGTTGCATGAGGTTGCTATTAACAGTCTAATCTATGACATTAGAAAAATGTACATTGAATTAAACATTAAAATGCAATTCTTGCATGCCTCTCTTCTCTGTTTGGTTCATAAGGTTGTTGGAATCTCTGCACTCTTTGGTTGTCTATTTGAATTAAATGAAAATGAATGTCAGACTGAGTGTTTTCTTTATTACTGAAAGAGAAGGAAAAAGGAGCATGTTTGGTGGCTCACATGAAATCATTGATTTCATGATGCTTATTTTAGGAGGGAATCTCACTAGGCAGGTTTTTGGAGGTTATCAGGTGTGGGGTTGCAAAGGGTTGGAAAATTTCCGGAAAATTTCGGAAAACTTCATCTGGGGAATTTTGGAAATATTCCAGGTTGGAAACTTACCAGGAAATTATGGGAATTATTTGGAAATTTGGGAACATTTATAAAACAGTATCATACGCAGACATAAATATAAACATTTTGTTTGATCATAAGCTGATATGCATGCAAACTAATACAAATTAAAAAAATAATAATAATAAAAAAAAAATATTAAGCAGCACAACTGTTTCCAAAATTGATAATACATCATATTAGAATGATTTTTGAAGAATCATGCGACTCTGAAGACTGGAGTAATGATGTTCAAAATTCTGATTTGCATCACAGAAATACATTATATTTTAAAGTATATGAAAACAGAAAACCATTTTTTTAAATTGTAATACCGGTAATATGGCGCAATATTACTGTTTTGTTCTGTATTTTTGATCAGATAAATGAAGGCTTGATAAGCAAAAGAGATGCAATATTTAAAAATATTAAAAATAGTAACCTTTGACTAGTACTGTACTTCTGTATAACAGAAATACTGTATTCTGATAACAGAAAGCTGGCTAGCAGACAGAGCATCACAGCTTGAGCTAGCTAGCACATACCTAGCCTCATAAATTGTAAATGAAATAAACTCGCTTAGATTTTTCATATCTTGATTTACTGGCTAGCTAGATACTGTATAAACACTTTTTGGTATTTACTTGAATCCCATAGACCAAATATTTTTAGAATATCAAAAATTAGATGATGTCTTTGGGCTAAATTTTTGAAAAAGTGGGGCTTCAGAGTAAAGGGAAGGGAATTTTTAGACTTTTGTTTTATTATTATCATCTCATCTAAATGTTTGTTCAGTCAGTGTATTTTTTTTTTTTAACAATGGTATAATTTAGTTGCACAGTATATTACACACAGCACAAGGAAGTTTTAAACACAAGTTTTTTTATATTCATGTAATTTACATGAATACTCCCCGAGATGGAAATGTTGATATTTTGTGTGCAGTATTTAAGACATGATTTGTGCATGTTATGGCGGAATGCACAGTGCATGTAGGGGGTGTGGCCTGCACTAAGCAGTGTGCTGTGTTTCACTGCGTTTCACTTCTTAAGCAGACTACTGTAAATGACTGGTAATGTCTGTGTTAAAAGAGAGAGGCCTGTACTTTCACTGGAAAATCAAGTTGACATTTTGGTTAAAAATCAATAAATTAAAAATTAAACAAATTTTTAAGGTGCATTTAGACAAGCTGGTAATTACCTTCTCATTGAACGGTGAGAATTAATTTGCTTTTATTTACTGGTTTTGCACCCATACTAAAAATGTAAATGTAACAAATTAATTACATATTGGTACATATTTCATACTGTTATTAGCATTATTAATGTTTTGTTTAATTTAATTATTAATTTATTTTACATAAGCATAGATTTGTTATATGATAAAACTATCTATCTATCTATCTATCTATCTATCTATCTATCTATCTATCTATCTATCTATCTATCTATCTATCTATCTATCTATTTCAAGAATAATTGCCATTGGTCTGACTAGGTCAATATTGTGCACCAATAACATAAGGGCTTTCAGCCATGGTGAAGTGCTTAAACATTTTATATTTGAGCTTTTTTATTCATTTATTTGTTTATATTATTTATCAGACTGCTATGAATGCATTGTGGGAACACTTCTTAAGTGCTCCGCCTATAATTAGCTATTACCACTTCTCATTACATGCATTTTTGGACAATGACAATGCAATAAGCTTAAGGGAGGCAAAAGAGGTGCTGCTTTCCTCTGAACCTTAATCGGTTGGTGTCACTGTTGGACTGTTGTTTTAGCAAAATGAGTGTTTTATACTTTTATTTTGTAATATGTTGTTTTATTTTATTTTTTAACATAAGCCAAAAAAAAAATCCCTTGCTGCTTCAGAGAAATCACTGTCAAATATACAGTGTCAGCACTGTTACCTGCTGTTATGTTTGTTCGGTGTGTGTAGATGTGTGTGGTATTAGGTGGAGGTGTTTTTCTCTTTCTAGCTGTTTGTTCTTTGATATGTGTCTGAAGCAACTGAGCCAATGGTGTCGGTTAGCTCAAGGTGACACAGTGCTGCCATGCCTGCCTGCATCTACCCTGCAGCAAAACTGCACACACACATGCACACAGACACACATGATTTCACCCAGCCTTGTTTATTTTTTGATTCCTCATTTTTCAATTATTTATTTCTTCTTCAGTTGAGTGTGTTGGGCTAATGATGAAATAGTTTGGACAACACAGAAGAATCTCTCTTATGCTTGTTACATTTGTCCAAAAAATCCTGCATATGTGAGTGTGTGTGTGTGTGCACACTTTAATCTTCTGCCATTCTGTCACTTTCTCCAGGGACGCTGCATTGAATACTGTCAAATCCAGCCATTTCTGATTGACAGATCATTTAACATTAAAACATATCGCTATTTCTCACAAAATTTTTAGTTTTGCTAGCAGCCTCTCTGACACTTGCAGTCTAGCTGTACTATGCTTATTTAGAGGTTGAATTTAAAGTTGTCTTCATTTTTATACATGCACTGCTGTGTGTTTGAGTTAGAGAGAGAGAGAGGAGGGAGGGTTTTAGAGGAGAGAAAAAGCACATGACAGCATCTCACGATAACTCTAGTAGTGTCACAGGTTGCCGGCAACAGCAACAGCTGTGAGAACATCATCTAGTGCTTGCTATCAGAGAGGAAATGCTCATTTAGCCAGCTGTTCTTCCTTCTCTGGTGCTTTATCGCAGTTGATCTCTGGATGACAGCCATGTTAGTGCATAGATATCATGTCTGATTCCTTCTGGACCGTTCTCTCCAATTTCTCCCTGCCGGAGAGAAGCATGCTCCGTCGATCCAAGAGGTACAGCTATCCAATTTCATATCTCTATCTCTATGCTTTCTTTTCTTGATAGTCAGGTAACCCTTTTTTTTTGTGTGTGTTGTTTTCAGTCATATGAGCTGTAATTGATGGCATGCTGCAGGCTGTCTTGAGGTTTTGCTTATGTAGGTGTGCTCTGTGATTTTTCTCCCTGTTGTCTGTGCTGTATTCCTGTGCTCATGCTCATTTCAGACCCTCCTCATGCACATCGTACTATGTTCCTTCCTCTCAGTCAGTGTGCGTAAAAGTAACAAGCCCTTCAGCCAGGGGCGCAAATTATGACGTGGCCAGATATGCACACAAACAAGGTGAGCAAGGTTAGTCTTTAATGACATGATGTTTGAGAGTGGACGGTTTTGCTCTGATCTACCATGCCAGAGTAAACTTGCATGCAGATGTGCTCAAATTTGCAAGCTGAGTTAGAGGTAGATCATTTGTAATTGCTTTCCATCCTTCCCTGCTTGTGTTTTTCCTGTCTTCCTTTAGCCTAGAGAGACAGATGAGGGGAGGGCACAGTGCTCGCATAGCAACAGAGTTGAGACTGTTGTAGAGTGATCTACTTCTTTCCACTCCACATCTGTCTCTGTAGTGACATTCTCATTGTGATGCTGTCTGAATCATTAAGTGGCCATGACATTGGTGCAGTGCACAGTGTGTTGTCTAAGTTATAATTTAGAAATAGCCTTGTGTGGATGATGTATGAAAGTATGAATGAGTCTTGTAGAGGAGAGGTGTACTGTTACTTTTCTAAGTGATCAGAATTTTAACAGTCACATATGCTTGCTGGGTACAGTATTATATTTTATCCTACTTACTTTTATTCAGAAAGGATACATTCATTTGATCAAAAGTGGCTAAAGACGTATAATGTTACAAATCTTTATATAAAAAAATTATTTCTGAAGGATCATGACATTATATTTCTGACGTTCCAAAAGTGCCAGAGAAGTCCATTTGCTGTTTTTGTTCAGACTAATGTGAAAGTTGTTCAGACTACTGTGAAAGTTAACCCGTTTTATGCTGCAAACATGCAGGGTTGTAAATGTAAACTGGTGGATCGACGTTATTAAATTCATATAATAATGACTGATTGATAATTTTTTCAATGAATACAATAATTGATACTTTTGATTTTCTTAAAAACGGTTTAAAAGCTGAAACGTGAAGTTTATAATTTTATAAAACTTTCAGTTTTTGTAAAAACTTGTATTTGAACTGTAAATCATGCTTTTGACAGTCATTTTACATAGGGATGCACTGAAATTAAAATTCTTGGCTGAAGCCGAAGTCAAACAAAATTAAACATTAGGCCGAATACCGAACATGGTTTTTTGCATTTTTTTCCCCCATTTTGCCTTTTTTTTTCACCATTGCATAAATTAAATAACTAAAATGTGATTTAAAAATATTTACTTAACACAATGAACATTTTTTAACATTCTAGCAGACATTATACCAATAATTACAAAATAACACAATCTTACTTAAAATTAATAAGTTGGTAAAATAATATTTTTTGGCAATTTTTGAGACCCCCTTCTTGAATCAGGCATGCATTTTTTACTGTACAAATAAATACAGCCTCGCTGAGCAAAAGAGAATTCTTTTAAAACATTAGAAAATATTACAGATCCCAGTCTGAATTCTATGTGTGAAAGCTGTAATAAATGTATTAATAGAGCTGTTGTAATTATTGTTGTCTTTATTATTTTATTTTACATAACAACAGTAAAATGGCAATAATAACTTTTATTAATGTTGATGGAGTTCTTGCTTTTTCCCAGCTATTATTTTGGCAGAAGCCCGCAGGAAGATCTCAGTGCATGTTTTTGTTGACAACAGTAGATTTATAAATGATTCTCATTATGAATTTGGGAAGATGTTGTTGCACGTATCATATTGTAACATGCCTTATAAAAATTCCTAAAAATGTTACTAAGCAACTGATAAATAACACTGTTTCATCGCCCTTTGGACTTGGAATCCTGGTGCCGCGAGCTCATGCAGCGCTGTTTGAACACATGCAATTAGTGCATGAATTAGAAAACACAACATTCTGTAGTTTTTTTAATTGTTTAAGGGCATTTCATGATTTCAGTCATCATACAGTAACCAACAACAACCACCCCTTCCTCTTCTCATCGAAGACATGCGATGCAGTACTAAACAGTCTCTCGCTGTCTGTGCTTGTAATGATTTTTGCATCTTTATCGGATAATTTTAAATGCTTGCACACTGCTGACATGTGTGTTGCGTTAGTGCTCGCCTCTGTTTGATCATGTCACGTCATTGTTCGGTACAATTTATTCTGTCTTTTTGCTTATTCAGCCGAATAATTTCGGTTTCCGAACATGTGGTGCATCCCTTATTTTACAGTTTGATATGTTACCATAGTTATTTCCCTACCCCGCTTACATGGTATTAGTTTTATTTGTGCAGGTCTTAAAAAGTCTTAAATTTGAGCTTAAATATTCTGCAGATACCCTGCCAGGCATCCTGACCCCGTCCCTATAATGACCCACTACCCTTTCTGAGAAGATACATTATTTATAAAATGTAGATGTGTTGAGAGGTTTTGTGTTGTGCCTCCTGTGAACACACCACCTGTAGCAGACACCATCAGTGACTGAGCTGAACCTGCGTACACACACACGCCAGTTAGGGTTGTCATGACAACAGCATTTCATTATTCAGGTACCGATATCAGTGAAATTTCACGATTCTCGATACCAATTTGGATATTGCACAAAAACATTGTATTTTTCTGATTTGTTTCGAGTATTTACATAGTTAAAAAGTAATGCGAATAATTATAAATTAGTGATAAAATTCTAATAATTGTAAACAAATAATTGTGTAATCATTTTCAAGCAGTATTGATTTAGTCTTATTTATATGTTCATAGTATTTATTAATATCTTGCATTGTCTTTTATTTTCATTTTAATGACCCAAAAGAAAAGTTTGTAAAATGAATGGATTTTAAATTTAGGTTTAGTAATTTTTTGTTTTTGTCATTTTATTAGGCTTTTTTTGTTTATATTTCTAATTTGCTTTGATTTATTTATTTATTTATTTTCAGTTTTAGTTTTATTATCTTTAGCCGTTCAGCTTAAACTGATTTTATTTGAGTTACCAAGGTGACATTTCAATATTTCTTTTTTAAAAGGTTTTTCATATAACATTTATATTTTATTTTATTTTATTTTATTCTATTAAAATTATAATTAAATTATGACAATTATTTTTAATAGTTCTAATTTTAATTAACAATAACAACACTGTTTTCAATGTTCTTTGTTATTCAAAAAATATTTTGACATCACATTTTTTTTCTGTCTATTTACAACTGCTTTAGAAAAAAACTGACTGTTTACACACAAATATTTCCACTAAGACAAGCATTTTGACCAAGAAGTGCACTTGACCACACACGCAAGCATTCTTCACAGAGTACAAGCACAAAGTGTTTGACAGGTGTGTGTGTGTGTGTGTGTGTGTGTGTGTGTGTGTGTGTGTGTGTGTGTGTGTGTGTGTGTGTGTGTGTGTGTGTGTGTGTGTGTGTGTGTGTGTGCGCGTGTGTCTGAAGCTGTTATAACTCACCAGTCTCCTCTTTCTTGTCTCTGGGGTGTTGCCGAACTAGCTGCAGTCTAACACCTCACTTGTCACCATGGATCAACTCACATGACTCCACTATAGAATTTCCCAGTGGTATCATGTCTTGATGTGGTCTGTGTAACATGTTACATAGTGTAAATATAAAGAAATGTAAAGCTGAGAAGAATGACTGTACACCCTCTCAACAGTAGCTTTTTAAGCCCGTGTGATGCTGTTATAGCCACTGCTGGGTATAATAATAACAACTAAAGACCCTTTATCTCCCTTTATGCCTTCTTCTTTCCTTTTTTTCATTCTCTTCATCTGTGGCCTCATCATCTGCCCTTATCGTTCAGCCTCCCTTCAGCATTCTCATCATAGTCACTCCCCATACCACTTTAGTCTGTGTGTATGTGTGCAAAAAGTTTTTGAGACACTCATGAAACATTCAGCAGAACCAATTTCATATCGTTCAGACTGTTAAATTGTCCTCTTCCTTGATGATATGGAATGTTACATGCAATTGATTTCTTTCTTTCTGTTTTTCATCTTTTTTCTGCACTCAATATAGCCACTTAGCCTCTTGAAAGCCTTCTTATGCACATCTGAGCAGGTCTCAGTCATTGATTCATTGTATTTTAGACAGTGGTTGATGGTTGTTTGCATTTTAATTACCCACATAGGATTGCTACAGGCAGCATAATAACTATAAATGTGGCACCTTTGGGCCACCACATTTCCGTCTTTCCAGAAGAAAATTACTCTAATTTGAAATGAAAATGACTGTGCACAATATTGATAGTACCTTGATTACACAAAGGAAGCTCAAGGCGGAAACCATCAGTGCTGTAATTGGCTTTCTGGCCAGCATTGATCTTGTCAGGCTGGTTTGGATCTCTTGAAACCACTATTCCCATTGTTTCAGTTATATTAAACCTCAAACCGGGTCAATCTTGTTATAAAAGAGGCAATGCATGTGTTTATTTTCTCATTTCCCCCCTCTCGACCTGTCCACAGTGTTGAGTGGGGTGGAGCACTAGGCTAGCAGTTGTTTGCTCATAATTGTAGTGTTCACTATTAATCGGCTCCTTGCATCTGCTCATGGCAATTATACCATTCAGTTCAAGGCATTTGGCAACATGGATAATGGATAATCATTTGATATGCTAAACAGCAGCAATGATATTTCCATAGCATTTTAACTACTATTATCAATATCTTTTCTGTTTATGCATGTTTGTTTGTACATATCTAAGTATATTACTTACCATCTATTAGGGCATATCAATCTGTGTACATACATAGGTGTTTTTAGATTTCTTTAGAAGGCACATATGGCTTTAAACAGCTGTCATATCACAAGGAAATTCAGTCATAATCCTCAATGCTTTGATGTGCAGATGTGAATAAACTCTGTGTCCTAACCAGATGCAATGCGACAAAGCGGCAAGCAATAAATGCTATCTATTCTGTGTAAAATCTTGTCCCCAACCGTCCAGCAAGACATTTTTTTCTGTTCCATCCACAGTGAAATCCCATTGGTCCAAAATCATGCTTCCTATAACTTTAACCTCACATAAGTTCTGATTGCCTTCTGTTGTCTACTGAGACTCTGCTTCATTTCTCATGAATGAAGATCCTCCATTATAGCATCTTATCTGGCTTATCTAAAATCAAGTTTAGAGGAATAGAGTGGAAGAGCTCTGACAGTTACTCACAATACACATACACATACCTCACTATTGCTTCTTTTATCCACAGGATTTGTACTCAAAGCTATGCAGTATGCCTGCAGAAGTGTTTATTCTCAAATGTAGAGTATTTATGCTGTTGTGTACAATCTAATCCGGTATAAGTGAGTGTATGAGTGGATTATCTTTTTCTTAGTTCAGGTGGCCCATTTTTGGAGAGCCACAGTGTGCGTTTGAACTGATGTAAACTAAATGAAAATCTAAAATGAGCATATAACACATAACCTGTAAAGTGTAGAGACAGCTGCAGGTTCATAATTATACTTCATGTTCATAGTTGTTAATTGTATCTAAACATAAATTTTTTTTTCCAAAACAGCCCTCAACAATTCCAGTCGCACTTTAATTAGTTTACATGAAGCTTAATCAACTCAAACAAACTCAAATAAACACAGATGAAAATGAAAACAAGCAGGTTTGCTAGTGAATAAAATTGAAATTTCTTGGTGTTTAGAAATCGGGGCAAGCAATTCTCTGCAATTACTGTAATTACGAGATAACTTTCTTTTCACATGTGTGAATCCTACACAGCTGCTCATGTTATTAGCATGTAAATTGTACCAGGGCTTGTTGCTGCCATGTTTTCCCCCTTTTTATTTTCTTATGATGGAATGATGTTTTAATGAGAGTGTGCAGCTTTTTTCAGCATCATACCTCCTGGAGTTTAATTTCCAGGCTCAATTTATTCCAAAATGCACTTTCATTTTGTACATTATTGCTAATTCATGTCACAATCCACCCACACACTCACCTATAAACAATGTGAAATTTTCTGGATAACAGCTTCTTATGCATTCTCATTCTTATTCTTATCAGCTGTGTTAAGCTTTCATGACGGCACTGACAGGTTGTGGCTGTTTGTGGTACAGTAAGTGCTTGAATAAATGGAATGTCTTTATTGAAAGTGTCTCTTTCAATAAAATTAAGAAAAAAAAGTCTTATTCTTAAAGAGTACACACAGCCATTTGCATATACTCTGCATATAAAAGTGTCAGCTTTGTAAATACATGTATCTAGTCAGAAAGACTCATGAGCAGCAACCTTGAGAAGGGGTTAAAGGGATAGTAATGTGCTGCATAAATATCAGACGTTAATGTCCATGTTGTGAATGTAACCGGTCTTCTGAGCTCCTTGATGTAACTAGTAAAATGGCTTATTAAATGCCACAATATAAGTCTCAAATGTAAAAATAAATAAATAAATAAATTCAATAAAAATGACTAAATAAACAAAATAAAAATGTTAATAAAACTGCAGTAGTGTTCATATATGTTTTTGATACAGATAAGCAAATGGATATGTGGACTTTTTAAGAATAAGATTTCTTTTCTTAATTATATGTAGATATTTAATGGACATTTTGGTTATTACTGCTACTGTTTGCAGCTCAAACAAAAATGATATTAAACATTGCACATTGGTAAAATGGAAATGACAGTGGGTTTTATTAACTTGCTTTATCTGCTAAAGATTATATAATATACGTTTGCATAGAGATCCATTTTTTTCTCAACCTTTTTGCACTGGCTGAGACTCTCATCTTGTCACCAGCGGGTGCTGTCACTCTTGTCTCTGGACATCACCAGGTCTCATTGGAAATTTATGATTAAAGTCATTGCAGATCACTGTTAGTGTAAGCACTCTTTTAAATAAGACCACTTTATAGTCTTTATACTTTTATGCCATTGTATTAAGTCATTGAATGGTCTTCATTGTTAATATCAGTATAAATCCGATGAAGACTCATTAATATTGCAGGATGCTTGGCACTGGTTTGACACAAACAGACTGAATGAGAGCACACTGCTGTTAAGATGTTTTTTGCAGAATAAATAGATGCAGTATAGTGAGAAGGGGATGTGAGATGTCTTGAATTGTAACCATTTTTAAGCATTTTGCGGTCAGCATGCACATGGCAGATAACATCACATTGCTTTTCTGATGTCTTGTTCACCTAACATCCTTCTCCAAAAAAAATTTAATCTTTAAGCCAGCACCAATAGAAATCTTTTCTTATCAGCCACTTTAGAAGAAAGGCCTTTCTTTAAGTATTAATGTGCCAGTATTAGCTCGTAAGTCATCGATTTTCTCCTGGTTTCTCGCTTTTCTTCTTCCTCACACCCCTTGCTTTCTCTTTTTCTCCATGTCTCCTGCTCCTGAAAATGTATTGTCTTTGCCTCATATGCAAGAATATGAAACAAGTGACATTCATTTTAGCATTCATTTTTAGACTTTTAGCACAAAATTTTTTTTTTCAAAGTTTTAGTTCTGAGATTAGCTCTATTTTCACTGGTGTTCCTCAGGGGTCAGTCTTGGCCCTTTAATTTTTTATATTTATCTTTCACCACTTGGCCATCTATTGAGATCACTTGGCCTCCATTATAATTTGTATGCTGACAATACGCAGATTTATATACATTCAAATCTTGATGAGCGCCCTTACACTGCTTTTCTTTCTGACTGTATTATGGAGATAAAAACATGTATAAATGATAATTTCCTGTGTCTGAACAGTGGAAAAATTAAAGTTTATGCTCATTGTTTCCTGTCATCAAATTTCTAAAGTTGGTTCTCTGTTTTTAACTTTCGATGATTCTGTTTTGGAAATCCAGAATAGAGTGAGGAACCTTAGAGCTATTTTTTGATGCTAATCTGTCAATTGATTCTTTTGTTCAGAGTACTGTTAAAACATCTCAAGATTATGTCCTATGCAAAATTTTACTGTAGCAGAAATGCTGATAAATTCCTTTGTCTTCTCTCGGATAGATTATTGTAACGCTCTTTTAGCTGGAGTTTCTAAATCCACACTAAACAAGCTGCAATATGTACAAAATTCGGTCACCAGGATCTTAACTGGGTCCAGGATATGCAACCATATTACTCCAGTTTTAGAACCCTTGCATTGGCTCCCAGTCAGGTTAAGAGTTGATTTAAATATGATGATGCTCACATATAAAGCATTGCATGGCCAGGCAGGCACCTCATTATTTAACAGAACTGTCACATTCATTACACTCTTAATCACAGATTACGCTCCTCACAGTCAAACTTGCTGGTGGTTCCTCAAACACGCTTGAGATCTATGGGTGACAGGACATTCTTTTCCTATGCTTCTGCCCTTTGGAATTCTATGCCTCTTGAACTTAAGGAAGTTCAGACCTATGACATTTTTAAAATTCAACTTAATACATATTTTTTAAAACTTGCATTTGCTTGTTGATGTCTATTAACTTTAATTGTCTTTAATTTTATTAATTGCATTGCTTATATTGTGTAGAGCACTTTGAGAAGCTACTTTAAAAGACTCTTTATAAAATAAAGTTTATTATTATTATTATTATTATAATTATATAATACATTTAAGAGTTGTAACTCAAAATCTCTGAAAATACTTAGGGCTACTATTTGCACACTGTAATGTTTATATATATATATATATATATATTATATATATATATATATATATATATATATATATATATATATATATATATATATATATATATACACACAACATATATATATATATATATATATATATATATATATATATATATATATATATATATATATAAATCTTTTATTTATTTTACAGTATTTATGTATTTATTTTTAGTAAAAGTTTTTATTGTTATTGTTTAATTACACATTTTTGTAATAAATAGTAATGCTACTGATTTATCTTTTACAACCCTAACTACACAAGACATTTCTTGTTTCATTTCAAGTCTGACATGACTGAAAGTAATGACTTGCCATTCAGTAACTATTCTGACTGATTCTGTGAATTTATTCGGTGAAAAGATCATTACAGTCGATTCCAACCGATTTTTGTGAGCTGTTATTTTTTTTGTGAGTTTTTGAGTTTACTTAAGATCACTTAAGATATTACCTAATAAAGACATATTATATAAATACATAAGATACCTCTTGTATTTTGATGTCTTGTCTTGGCATTATTTTATAGAACACATGCTTTTTATGTCAATTCAGATGCTCAAAACTCTGGTCAAATATAATTTCTTTTGTCATGGCGTAGATTGTAGATTCTGCAGTGGCGTGATGTCTTGTAAAGGCCACAGCTTACCTTTCTGATTGCTCAGCTATGTGTGCGTGTATGTCAATATTTTGCTCACACTGAATTAAGGAGCACTCATCCCTTACTTTTCACTACACTGCTCTCCGTCTTGCAATTCTGAAAGCTCAGCCAGCCATCTCTCCTCTCAGTAATGGAGCGTGAGGCTGTATTGTCCTAGCTGGAAGACTCAAGGTTCATTTGAGCTGAGCTTTAGGTGGCCGTTTTTCCCCCTGTCAGCTTGAGCTGGAAGCTTTTAGCATTTGTGCCAGAAGAAAAGAGCACTTTCAGCCTCATAAAACGAGACAGGTTTGTGTGACCTGAATTAGACAATGATCATCTGACTCCACTGCCATTTAGAGGTGAAGTTCTTCCATACATTGCTGTCTGTAATCTTTCTGAATGGGCATACTCTCAGATTCAGTATATTATAATGTCTTAACTCTGACCTGTTTTTACATTTGGCTCAATCTACAAATCGTTCTCTTAATTGTTTTTGCATGTATGAGACGAGTGATCATCCTGAATTTTGTTTTTTGTTCTTTTCTACAGCTGTCGGACCAGCAACAGAAAGAGTTTGATAGTGACATCCAGCACCTCTCCTACTCTGCCTCGTCCCCATTCACCACTGCACGGACATCCAGGTACAAGATATACCTCTCCCTCCTCCTTATACAGGATGTGTTTTAAACCATTTTGAGCTGTTTACCAAAAATATTTTTATGCATTTCATGCTCCCTATGTAAAGTCTGTTCCAAACAATAGGCAGAAACTTTATGCTGCCTTACAAGATACTTTGATTGCAAATTTCTTTGCATTGAGCTTAGTAGAAATAACCCAAGATGGAAGACAGAGTTGAGTAAATATAGATTAGAAATACATTTTATTTATTTAGATTATTTCAGCCACTTTTAAGGTGTCTTTTCTTTTAGTATGCTGTCTTATTTAGCTGGCTATGTAGACTGTTGACGTTTTACTAGATTCTGGACCAGAGGCATACAAACTGCACACATTTCACAAGTATGCTTCACATGCTGTTTGTCTTGTCGCACAAAAAATGGAAAGCTGTGTGGCAGCTGTTCACAAAATATTACATTATATCTCCATAGCAACCATCACATCTCAGTTTGCCATAGAGTAATTCTAATGTGGTGCACGGATTTCTCATCTAATTCATGGGCATTATGAATGGATTGACAGTTGACATTTTCTAATACAATTTCTCTGTATGCCTCCTTAGGGATTGACAGATTTGTACTTTCCATCTTGTCTGAAATACGTCATTCTGAGTCTTATTATCCTTTCCCTGTAAAACATGAGGCATAATCAAATCCATGTTTTATACATGTACACAGACTAGACTAGTGTGTATGTAAGGAAAAGATCATTTTAAGTTATCATAGAGATGAGATGCGTGATTCTCAGTTGTGTATGAAGTGTTGAGTGCATTGTCAATGAGAGTAAGCAAACATTTTCATTTTACTGAAGCACAAATGACAGTTGCTGTAATGGGGGCATATTTGTAGTTCAGTTGTCCTCTACCTGTACATTTAAATAACACTAAATGATCATTAAAGTAGCCAATACGCTACACTACAGTATGTGGATAATAAACCCCTAGTTAAATTCGATTGAAAAATCTGAAGAACTGCTGTGAAAATAAGCTAAAGAGCATTTCTAAGAAGAGAAAATTACAAAATGTTTCATAAGGAAAGAATCTATTGGTGGCCAAAAGAAGCCATTAGTCAAGAAAAACGATGTGAAAACATATCAAGGTTTTGCCAAAAGCCATTATATTGACCCATTTGTGATGTGGGAAAGATACTTTGTGGTCAGTAGAAACCAAGATATAGATTTTTAACCGAAATTCAATACGATTTACTTGGTGAAAAATCTAATATCTAATACAGACCACAAAACACTATATCTACAGTGAATTATGGTGATGGTAGTTTCATGCTTTGGGCACTAGCTGTTTTATTAAAACAGAAGGAAGAATGGATGGTGCAAAATATGGGGAATGCTACAGTAGATCCTCTCAGTCCACTAATAAAATTGGAGTTTGATACATTTCAACATGGTAGTGAGCACAAACAATAGTCATTGCTTAAATTCAGCTATTAAAATTAGTTAATTGATTGTTATTATTAACTACAAACGAACAATACAACAATGCATTTATTAGTGTTAGTTTATGAATATACTCTTGATAATTCACATTAATAGTTAACTTTACTAAATGCTTTAAAATTGTTCATTGTTAGTTAATGATACCTAATGCATTAACTACTATTAGCAAAATTAGCCTTTTTGTAAAATGATACAACTTACTGTACATTAAAAAAGGCACAGAATGAATACTTTTAGTATTTTGTTTAAAATATTGTACATGTAAAACATATTTTAATGTATTTTTAAATGTTTTATAATTATAAAACTAATTATGATAAAACAGCTACAGTGTGTAAAAAATATCAATACGATATATCAGAGATTTGTCACTCAGAAAACCAAGAGAAATGGTTAATACTTTGCAAAGCACTATGTAACACTTCAGTTGTCACAGTAATGCTTTAATAAAGCTGAAGCTGGTGATAAAACACTTCATAAAAGTGCTGCTGCTCCAGTGGGTGTATCCCTTGTGTCACTTTCACATTGTGGAAAATCTGAGTAGGAAAGAGAAATGGAGAGATCAGCTGTCAAAACCAGCAGGCATGCTCTCTTTCTGTGAGTGTGTGTGGAGAGAGAGAGAGATTAAGGAGATGACTAGATGTGTGTTTATAACTGATCTTAGGTCACGAGCGCACATAAATCACACAGATCATGTTTACACAGTTCAGCAGGGCTCTTAAAATGATAAATAATGTGCTGCAGTCCTGATCATTGACGTCTGCATGCTTGTCAACCCCATCTACTCACTGAATTACTGGATTATACCACCAGCACACAAGGTAGAGCGTGAAAAGAGACATCAATAGTCTAGTTTGATGCCACACTAGTATTGTAGAATACAGATTCAGGGTTTCAGTGTTCCTGTGGCTCAGTGGTAGCGCATTGAGTTAGCAGCGCAAAAGGTTGTGGGTTCGATTCCCAGGTAACAAATGTTAGCCTGAATGCACTGTAAGTCGCTTTGGATAAAAGCGTCTGCTAAATGCATAAATGTAAATGTAGGGTTTTTATAATTATATTATATTGTCTCAATGTAACACACGAGTTTTAATGGAAACACTGATTGTGTTGTCCCTACTGCATCAAGCAGTTTGGGAGGCATCACTTGAATCTGTGTGCTTGCAATTTTTAAATGACAAAACTAAAATGGAACATTAACCCAAATGCGGCTTCATTTTAAGCACTTCAAAGCCATTAGCAGGATTCTAATGTGGTTGTCAACAGAAGCATCACAGAGGCTATATTATTACAAACTCAACTGAGCACAATCAACAGGAGGTGTGCAGTGCCACACTGCACTCATTACAGTGTGTTTCAGGAAGCTGTTTGCTAGTTTAGGACACCAGCAGCACAAGAATTAAATAATGCAATACTTTGTGAGGTGTCATTACACTTAAGACAAGAGGAGAACTCACTACTACTGTGACCCTGCTGTTTGTGTAAGCATATTAAATAGATCTGTGTAAAAATTAATTAATTAAATGATAATAATAATAATAAATCACTGTGTGGGGGTAAAACAATCTGATTTGTTATGTATTTAACCGGATATGTATATATGGTTTAGCAGCAGGGTTTTATTTATTTATTTATTTATTTATTTTTTATTTATTTATTTATTTATTTTTTGCTGGCCTGCTACCTGGCTAAAGCAAAGCCTGTTGACATGGTGTTTATCCAGCACCCTTTGTCTATTCAGGCTCTTAGTTTTCCTCCATATATTTTTTTTCATTATTATTATTATTTATTTAAAAAACAAATGTAATTAATAAATTTCATACTATTCTTTAATATGATATATTTACTATTTTATAATATTTATGATATTATTATTATACATTCAAAGAACTTTGGACTTTCACTCTTAAATGTATTACCATTAATATTTTAACACTTTTCAATGCAAGTGTTGCAACATTTGATCTATATAGTAATTGTATGTTTTGGACTTTTCTGTATATTTATTTATATTATGAAGGAAGGATAAATTAAGCATGCAGTTATGAAGAATGCCGAGTTAAAAAAAAACATTGCATGAATTTCTCTGTGTTCATATTGAAGTCACATTTTAAAAAAATCAACATGTTTATTTCCTCATATGAAAGTTGAAAATGTCAGATTCTGTGTGAATTTTCAGACTTTCATCCAAACACCTCATCTGTACCACATTCAGCTGTAGTGTGAATGTAGCATGTGTGATTCAACAGGGTGCTGATTGGTTTTCTTCTCTCAGCTGTGCATCGTATGAGAGAGTGTCTGCATCCCTTCAGCGAATCCTTCATCCACTACAGTCTTCATGATGAAAAATAAGCTGGTGCTTCACTGTGTAGCACACCATTGTGCCATCTCCCACTCTCTCCGTGACTGGATTCTCCTTTAAATGAATGCATTTCTGTGACAGATCCACACTGCTCCGTGCCCCAGTCCAGCTGTGCGCAGCTGTTCCTACAGTCACTTCCTGACAAGGAATTATGCTCTCATTAATATTTAAGATTTGGCATAGGCCACTTGACGAATGCATTAATGCATGATTAATGCATGGGGGATTGTGGCCCAAGCCGTACCACACAGTCCAGATAGGAGCGCCCCATTCCTCGGATTGACTGGATTGATTGATAATACCTGAATCTGTGCTCATTAATTCACACATGGCTAGCAATAGTGGTTTTTAGATCAAATTTTCTTCTTTTTTATCTAGTAACATGAGTCATAGCTGTCATGTACGTCTTAATCTATTAGCTATACTTTTTATGTATTTCATCTTAATCTGTGATGCAAAAATGTTCCACAATGTGAAAAAGCCTAGGATATGAAATCTTCTTGCCATTTAAATACCTCTGGAATAGAGATAAAGAGTGTGTTCTTAGCAAAATCCCCTGAATATGAATTTGAGCTTGAGTTAATCAAAAAAGGATTCTTTGCTCATGGTCTGCAAATCATTAAATAACATTCATTATGCAACATCACTCCACTCCACTTTTTGATGGAGAGGCCTGTTGTCTAAAGCACTTAAACACTGTAAGTGCCTAACTCTCTAAGCAGTAATCTATTCTCAGAGAGCTGTGGAGGAGAATAGAAAAGACCGTGATCAAAGTTTGTTGTATTCCTGTACCTCTGCTCTCAACGCAGCCTACATAAGAAGCCCACCCTTCTAAAGGGTTTTGTTATCTTAAAAGGGCTTTGTTGCATAAAATAAATGGGAAAGATCTGCAGGAAAGAAGACCTTAGGGTAATTGCGTTTACTTATGATGAGCATAATGTGTCTCTCGGTGGCCTGAAGTATGAAGTTCTTGCATGCTTATTTTGACAGTTATTTTTAACAGTATGTCCCGATAATGAGTAGTTGAACTTGATTTTTGTAAATAATTCCCTAAATGTAACATTTTGGTCTCTTTCAGGAAGCAGCCCACTGGACAGCCCACGTAATTTCTCTCCAAACACTGCAGGCCACTTCTCTTTTGTGCCAGCTCGCAGGTGAGTGAAGTCAAAAGTCAATCTCCCACAGTTTATTAGTTTATCTTATGCAACATACAAGACATTTAATTGTAAAATATTCCACATTCTGGGAGTGAGTTTTAATAAAACAAACTATTTATTTAAAAAAAATGCAAAAAAAATAAAAATCAAGCAATAAATATATCCACTCACAAAAAATATTGTCATAATAGTTTGATCACTTCGCATCTGCAGGTTATTAAGCACCCCACTTTCAATTAATTTGTAATATCCCATAATCCTTCAGTGTGGCTATGAATAATGACACCAAGAATGTTAATGGGTGAATCTGAATTGGTAATTGAGCAGCAAAAGATGGTAATGCTTTAACAACTGTGAGAGAACACACAGAGCTGATGACCCCAGGCTTAATTAAAAGGATTCGTTTGAATGTCAGCCATAGAGCAAGACCATTGAGTCATACAGTCCAAAACACTCGTGGACCAACAGTGCCACCTAATGGACACAGTACAGCACCCTAATAATGCAGAAGGTTATACATTTACATTTATTTATGCATTTAGCAGACGCTTTTATCCAAAGCGACTTACAGTGTATTCAGGCTAACATTTTTTTTTTACCTAACATGTGTTCTCTGGGAATCGAACCCACAACCTTTTGTGCTGCTAACGCAATGCTCTACCAATGAGCCACAGGAACACAGATAAGAATCCCGTCCGGATGTATATGAATTCTGCGTCCAACGTGAGCAAGAGTTTTTCATTCAAAGAGCGTTTGAGTGAAGGTCTTGAAATAGTGAGAGGTGTATATTAGATCAGTGCATACACACACAGATAACCTCACAGTGGCATCACTTATAATGCTTTACTCTCTTCCATACAGCCATGGACACAGGGCTGACAGGTAATAATTTTCCACTTCTCTTATAACATCATTTCCTGTGTGTGCTTCCAGCATGGCTGTTTACACCAACCATCATGTTTCCATGTGCTTAGAACAGATATTTAATCTTTAAAAATATTCCACAGATTCCTGTGCTTTGCATAAATGCTTTTATTTTTCACCAAAATAAATACTTTTCGCAGTTAAAAAAGAAAAAGAAAGAATATGGCAATATTTTGGCTACATGTTTTCTTGTGGAATATTTTTGCATCAAAATGATTTATGATTATGTACACTACCAATCAAAAGTTTGGTTTTAGTTAATTTTTTTATGTTTTTAAAAGAACTCAATTATGCTCACTAAGGCTACATTTAATCAGAAATCCAGTAAAACTAGTAATATTTTGAAATATTATTGTAATTGTAATATTGTAGAATTTAAAATGACTGTTTTCTATTTCAGTATATTTGAAAATATAATTTATTCATGTGATAGCTGAGTTTTCAGCAGTCATTACTCCAGTCTTCAGTGTCACATAATCCTTCAGAATTCATTGTAATATGCTGATTTACTGGTTCTGAAACATTTATTATCATTAGTATCAGTGTGGTAAAAAGTTGTGCTGCTTAATTTTTTTGTGGAAACAGATAGTTTTTTTTAATTTTTGATGGTTAAAAAATTATTAAGGAACAGCATTTATTTGACATAGAATACTTTTGTAACATTAAAAATGTCTTTACAGTCACTTTTAATCAATTTGATCCACCCTTGCTGAATAAAATAATTAATAATTATTTCAAGAAAGAAAGAAAAAAAAATTCCTGACACCACACTTTCGAACACTGATGTGTTAATTTGCTTGTTTGTGATTTGGTATTAAAATCATTACAGTCATGTGTACAGGTATGTTTTGCTCAATGCACATTGCAATCAGGGGTCAAACAGATTAAAGTTCCTTATTTTGTCAAAGTAAAGAACACTGAGAGTCTGTTAATTTCCTAATGTCAGTCATCATTGGTTTATGTGCTTGAGTGATAAGTGAATGTATTGCTGATGTGTGATAAAAGCCATCATGCCAAGTAGGGCAAATTCACATTGTGCTATTTGCATGAAAAGGTTTGATATGTCTATATGCAGTAAAAGTACACGTAAGTTCCTGTGCGGGCTGCTTAGCCATTATTGCAGATGCTTAATATGGCTCTTGTATGCAAGCCTTATTGAGCCGCACGGTTGAATGTAACAATCATCATTCTTTTTTATTGTTCAAATGTCAGATATTGTGGACATTTGAATCAGTGGTGCTTTATTCTGTTCTGATCGTGTGATATTTTATTGTTGCTCATCTGTATGTTCCTAGTGCTGCTTATTTCTGCTGGTCATGATTACTTTGAAGAATATCTGCAGTGATTTGTAAAGAACACATTTTCATCTTTCCATCATCCACTCTTTTAGGACGGATGGTCGTCGCTGGTCTCTTGCCTCTCTGCCATCCTCTGGCTATGGAACCAACACCCCAAGCTCAACAGTCTCGGTGAGTGTCTGCATGTGTTTGTTCTCATGTTCCTTCTGTAGTCCCTCTGTGATGTATCAACCCCCAGATATATGCATCACTGTTTGGTATTGCATTTGATCCCAAGCCTTAACTTACCCAGAAGGTTTATCCTATTGACCCTACAGTGGGATAAACTCTAAGTACATAGCAGCTCGATTTAGCCTAAAGTGAAGCCAGTGGCTTCATATCAGTGCATTCACTTCAAAAGAGTTCTGTCCCTGAAAATTGACTGTAACTCAGTCTGGCTGTTGCTTTCATTGGGGAATCAGCTCAAAGCGCACAAGCCCCATTCTCTGCAGAAACATAAAAAGACATTTTCTAGTTTAAGCCAAATTTTTATTCTAAAGGCTGCAGAGCTTTTATTCAACACTAAACACAAGGGGAAAAAATCTACTGATTAAGAACAAATGTCATTTTTTTTTAATTGGGTGAAGCTCACAAAAACTCAGAAATTATATTATAAAGAAAATATACCTATTGTTATGGTCATTAAGATTTTAACATTATTTTATTGGCAGTTATTATTTATTAGAGTAATGAGAATGATTTTTTTTATAGCACTAAAAGAAGTTAAATAATATCAAAATGCAAAAAGGCTTAATGGTCCTAAAATTAGGCTTTACTTTCTTTATGCAAAATATAATTATTAACTAATTTTAAGTTGAAATATTACCTGGACATTTTCTCAGTAGATTATAAAAAAAAAATAATAATAATAATTAAAGGAAATTAAGTAAGAAAGAAATATTTCTTTAAATTAACAATCAACAACATTATGCCAACAAAGGCAGCTGATTTACAGTCAGGGCAGCCAATGCAATGCCTTCTATCCTTGTAATCCCTCCCTCTCTGCTTCTCACAGTCATCATGTTCATCTCAGGAGAAGCTGCACCAGTTGCCCTTCCAGCCCACTGCAGATGAGCTGCATTTCCTCACCAAACACTTCAGCTCGGAGAGCATCACGGATGAGGACGGGAGAAGATCTCCAGCCATGCGGCCACGCTCCCGCAGTCTCAGGTACAATCACTTAAAGATTCCCATTTCACAGCAATCAAAAGTTGCCCTTCAAGTGAACATGACGTTGTGAGTCTGCGATGTCAGCTGGGCCCTCTGGCTCTCACTTTTAAAGGCCAAATCTTGAGCTCTGACAGGAAACTGCCACACCTCATTCTCTAGACTTTTGATTCCTCCAAGGTAGCAGACATGTTATTCAGCCTGTGTGCCCTTCACATTGATGCATCTTCACTCCTCTGCATTACAACTTTCTTTATGCTTCTCTCTGCCTGTCAGTGTGTCCAAGTCATATTTCAAAAAAACTTTTTGTTTCCATGAGAAATCTATAATTTTTTTTCCATTGTGAAATTGAAGTCCACCTTTACTGTAAAGAAAAAAAAAATCAGCAAATACTGAATTTAAAAGAAACTTATATACTTACAGTATATACAAGTTATAAACCTATATATATATTTTAAAAGGTAGTATTTAAAAATGTCCAAATTCATCTTGGTTAATGTGAACGATAGAGGGGAAATCTATGTAGTTGTTATGAAAATAATATCTAAGAAATGTCACGCTATCCAAAAAAAATAAATCCATACAATAGGCTTCAAAGCCTTTGTGAAATATAAAAATATGCATAGATTTTATCTTTTGATTTTTATGTGTGACCTGGATTCTTCTTATCTGCTCTCTTTCACTGCAGAAGAGTTGTATGATTAATCTAGTAGTCACTCACACTTCTGCCCAGGACCTGACAGACTGAATCATTTCTTCCTCAACGCTAAGAAAGAGACCTCCTTCATGAGCTTCTTATCTGTAAACACATCTCTCTTCCTTTCTCTCTTTCCCCTCTGGCACTTTCTCTCTTTCTGTTAAGATGACTTATTCAGGAAACACTGGCCTTGCCTCTTTTAGTATCTAGACACACTCAGCAGGGGGTTCAGCACTCCAAAATTAGATCCATAAATATTGGATGAGGTAGTGTGGTTTGCAGTTGCCACATCTTACAGATTGCATCTTCCCAGGATTATACATTTCTACTGTTGAAAGAAGGTAGAGAAGGATAAAAAGATGGAGGGGGAGATTAGATAGAACTGGTTAATGAGAGATGAGGTAATGGAGCAGTATTATGCTAATTTCACGCCACGGACAACAGACATGCAGAAAAAATTGACAGGGATGTTTCTTTATGCAGTGGTCATTCACGGTTCTCCATCATTATTTCTCTTTACATCTTTCAACACACTCAAACACACACTCTAGGAGTAATGAGCTCAACGTACAGTGGTCACCATCCATCATCCATATGTCAGGTGATTTGGTTGCAGTAGCTGGAGATTAGAATATTATTTTAATAAAGAACTCAGTGACAGAATACATCGGTCGATTCCTTCTGGCTAGCCAAGCCATTTTTTTCTTGAAATTAATATGTTAATTCTAATTAAACTTGCACATAATGTTTCAGCATGTGTCTGAAATGACTACAGTGGTGCATGTGGCTTTGTTAGTGATGTCATCCAATTGTGTGTGTGTGTTTGTGTTAGTACAGACCACTCTGTCACAGCCAATTAACTAGCTGATTTCCCTGGTTTCCAGCTCCTCTGAGGCGCGTTTAGAGGTCATTTCTGTGCTCAACTGTGACACATTTACACACTCTGTACCCCTCCTCTCTCTCTCTCTCTCTAGCAGTCCCTTCCTTTGTTTGGCTTTTGTTCCATGTGATAGTATTGATCTCGGTTAGTCTTCACATTCTTTTCAGATAACTTTTAATTTTTTTAGTTTATTAAGAAAGTATGAGAGGTGACTGCTTGTACAAAAATGAATGCTATGATGTTAATAAAGAAATTCTTATCCAATGATTATGTTCTGTATGTATGCATATGTGTATGTATGAATACAATACAGACATAATGCACTACCATGCTACAAATGATTTCTATTTTAAATAAATCATTTTATAATAATTTATAAAATTATATTTATTAATTTAAATTATTTTAAAAGTATATTTTTTTTTTCTGTATTTTTGATCAAAGTCATCCAGGCTTGCTGAGTGTAACAGACTTCATTTAAAAAAAATAGCCACATGGAAATGCATTTTGCACTTCAGAATCTTAATGGGGGAATTATGTGATTTGGATGTTTTCCGCTTCAGGTTTTGGGAATGCTGAATATTCAGACATACTACATTTGACATTTTATAGATATTTGTGTACAATATATTAGGACATGGGCATATTCTGACACAAAAATCCAAATTCCTTGGAAAAGTAAGAACATGACTACCCTTAAAAAGCTGTAACAGATTATGTAGGTTTCATATTTAGAGTTGGGATTTTAATCAAATATTGTTTCTCTCCTTTTGTACTTCTATTTCTCTTTTTATACTTTCTAACATATGTGAACACTCTTTATTGTTTTTACCCATAACAAATCACATAAGAATAGCTGTCCTTTCCTCTGTTATTTCCAGTATGTTCCTGCACAGAACATATACAGTACATCTATTTCAATGAAATCTATTTGGCTTAAAACTATAGTGAGAATATTTTTACAAAGCCATTTCTCAAAAACATGATGATTTTTGGGGCTACAAGGACATATCTGCGTCCATCAGAGAAAAATAATTGCATTCACTAATTATCATATGTCTAAATGCAGAATGTTATTGTACCGCAGGAAGATCACTTTGATTCTTTGCACCCATTAAATTCTTTAACTTCTTTATTCTTTTAAGAGGATCGCTCTAAGGTATTTTCTTTCTTTCATTTCCCCTTGTCTCTTCTCTCTATCTCACTCAGCAGGAGAAATATTCTGAGTGTGATTGTTAATGCAGCTCCCTTCGGCTGCGAATCAGTCTCTGTCAGAGTTAACCTTTATCGCATGCGTGCTCGGATCATAATTTTTGATTGAAATGGCGCTCAACTAAGTTGAAGATTTGACTAGAATATTTCTTCTGTCTCTTATTGTTACTGACATAGCTGTAAATGAGCCAGTTAATGTGTGTGTGTGTGTTGGCGCATTTCTCAACGGCACCCTGGAGGTTGATCAAATGTGCTATGGTTAGTATATTTTCATTCAATCAGGAGGTCTTATAGGGAGCGCAAGCCTTCGATTGATGACTTACAGCATTACCTCATCCTTGAGGTCACATGACCTGCTTACCTTTACTAACAGGAGTGACTCATGCGGTCCCAGCTGCATCTGTATTCTGTGTCCCTGACTGAAATGCACACATACTCGCTTATCTACACAACCTGTATCTCTCTGTATTCCCTGTGGAGTGTTTCTGATTAAAGATGCTACTTTGACATGAATGGATGTGTCAGAAAATACAGGTGCTCCAGTCTGTCATCCACATTTAATTACAGGTATAGGCCACCAAGCAACATCTGCTTGAAAGAAGAGGGACATTGGGGTTGAAAATATATGATTGGTTAAAAAAAGATAAATGGCTAAGTCCCTTTTTTTTTTTCTTTCTTCTTCACTTATTTTTGTTTCTTTATTCTCGTCTTTAGCCCTGGACGCTCACCCATATTATTTGACCATGAGATCGTCATGATGAACCATGTCTACAAGGAGCGTTTCCCTAAGGTGAGGTCTAAAATTGATGAACTTGCACTTTGATAAGTCTCTTTTTCACACAATAAAGTACTTTTTTGACATGGCTTTGCCAGAGCATCAATACATACAGCAACAGAAAAAAATATATATTATTAATAAAAAAACAAAAGGTGCTAGAATGTTATAGGGGTGCTATTGTGCTTTTTTCACTTTTTTAGTCTGTAATGTTGCTGTTTGAGCATAAAAAAGATCTGCTAAGTTACAAAGCTCAAAGTCCAATTCAAATGGAGATATTATATTTAACAGAGATCACTTTTCAAAAACTACAACGATTGACTCGTTTGGACTACAATGCATAATTTCCGTGATTTGTGATATCACAAAGATCGACGAATGGGACGAGACCTGGATGACCTGCACAAGAGAAGGCAACGAGTGTTATCACTATGTTGGAGACACGCTAGTGTTCCCAAAACACGAGCTTAGAGTGGTTACAATCATCTGGGTTTAAATCAAGCTCAAATTGATTTGATTTTGACGCAATATTTACACTGAAGCTCCCAGCAGGCTGCTATGGTAAGGGGCATGATTTCCTGACCAGGCGCCGAGTGCTGTCAGTCACAACACACACTGGCCCAGATAACCAATCACAGCACACACTGGCCCAGCTAACCAATCACAGCGCATTTCGTATTTCAGAAGACGGGCCTTCATTTGATACAGGAACTTTTCCAGCCATTCATGCCAGACTGGGGAGAGAGGTATTGTAATAATGTAAAATATGTGAAAAATAATGTGTTTTTCGAACAACCTAGTATGAGAGCCTCTTCTAGTACACCCCCAAAACAAAATCAAGACCTTGTAAAAGAGCATAATAGGACCCCTTTAATAGAATAATAACTGTATATAATATAAATTTATTAACAACAATAATAATAATTGTAATAATAATTATAAATAAATGAATAAATAAAAATGCCAAGACACAAATGACCATTAATGTGTACAGACAATAAATAATAGAAATAAAAAAATAAACCACTCTCTGTTGCTAAATTGCTAAATAAAAGTATGTGAAAATTTTGAAAAAAAAAAATAAATATATAAACATATAAATATAAATGTGTGTTTGAATAAATGTACAGTAACACATTGTGGGTGGCTGGATGCCTCTTTTTCTCCATGGCTTGGCCTTTGTTTCGACCCAGCCCTTACCAGGACCCTTCTGTCCCACAGGCTACTGCTCAGATGGAGGAACGGCTGGCTGATTTCATATCCTCCTCAGCTCCTGACAAAGTCATGCCTTTAGCTGATGGCGTCCTGAGCTTCATCCACCACCAGGTCATAGAATTGTCTCGGGACTGCCTGGACAAATCCCGTGACGGTCTCATCACCTCCCGCTACTTCTACGAACTACAGGAGAACCTTGAGAAGCTACACCAAGATGTGAGTATGCAAAGATAGCCACATGTGGAGAGTATGTAGGAAGTTGTCGGCATTTATTTCAACGGTATTAACTCCTTGTCATGTAAGGCCTTTCTTGTGGATCCCTCAACATAAATCCATGTCAGCCAAAGTGGTGATGTCATCACATCAGGGAAGAGGTCATCTCTATGACAGCTGGGCAGTCGCAAACAACTCTTGGTTCCCTGATTTTGGTTCCCTGACGATTGTTCTTTCTTCTGTTGGGTCTGTGGTCACCTGTCACATTTGCATTAGTCAGGATACAAGTCGCTGATGTCTTGATTAGCTCAGTCACAGTGCCACAGGGGCAGCGTTATGACTCCCAGAGGTCCCATTCCAAATCCACAAATCATGTGTGCAGGAATGTACCAGAGTGTGTGTTTGTTGTATAGGGTTGGAATGGGGGTGCAGCACCTTCCTGATTTTAATTTCACACTCCAGTAACCACCACTGGTAATGGATGAGTATCCCAGGCACCCAAGAGGAGGGTGCGGGGAGCGAGAGACAGAGTGGGAGAGAGAGAAAGGGAGGGATTGAGAATGGAAGGTGGGATCAGGTCGGGTTTTCCCCTCTTTCGGTTGGTAGTCCATAACCATCTCGTTGCTGTTGCTTGCCAGAATCGAAAATGTGCACATCGTGATCTCATGCAGTCGCCAAGCTATTGCCGCAGCCATACTTGGCATTCAGGCGAGTACGGATGACATCATTCAGCCTGTGCTAATTGGCTGATTTAGTTTGGGAGCCGATGGTGACAGGTGGGCCAGACGGGATCGTGGTATAAACCGCATCTTCAGCAGGTGTGCTTAGAAAAGCATTCCCGACTTCTCCATTTAACAGTTCCTCACTCGCTCAGAGGATGTCTTGCGTTTCGTGGCAGAGGCGGCTGGAGGAAGAGGAGGTTCTTCAGCAGATTTTAGAGCGCTGGGAGCAGAGCACGCTCAGAAACCATGTGGATCTAACAGTTGAGTTCCTGATTGTTTTCACTTTGCAGAGTTGCATTGAGTCAAGGTCATAGTCTGATAGATGCTGTTTTATGTTGTTGAAATGTGGACACACCAGTGCTATGACAATTTAACATACAAAATATATAGACTTTAGTTAGAATATTTTTATGCCTGATAATTCACCTGCTATTGTTTACTTTAATCAAATAGTTAATTGTAGAAGTTTTTTTTAAATATTTGTTAGAGTTATAGTATATGATACTTTAAACAGAATTTAGTCCATAATATAAGGGATGCACTGTTATTAACATTCTGGGTGATTCCAACAATATAATACTAATTTTGATTATATGACAGTGATTATAATTCTGTGCTTTTTTTATATTGAAAAACATAATTTAAAAAAATATATAAAACATTCAATTAAATGTCTGCCAATATTCATATTTAATATTGACCAATACTAATAAAGTAAAACAAAATAACTAATATTGGCTCATAACTGATATGGCACAGGTATATTTTGCACAGTTCCATTCATCCTCTTTTTTTTTTTTTTCCTTTCTTTTTTTTCCATTTTCTTTGTCCTTGTTTATAGGCTTTATTTATTAAACTGGACATTTGTCTTTTTAAATGATGCGTCTATATCATTCAGTCTCCCATGGTTGCATCATTAAAAACCACAGGAGCCAATCTCAAGGCCGGGTCACTTAGGTGACCTGGCTATCACCATGATATCTGGCCCTAGAGCAATCCTGAGGATCTTCTGTCGACCTTTTCTACGCTTGACCTTATTGACTTTATGTATAGATTATGTATAGAGTATCTCATTTAGTCTAGTTTAAGGTGTGCTAAACCAAATTACCCCCTCATCCTATATCTCTCACTGCTGTTACTTGTCTGTTTACAGTGTATTTACTCAGTGCAGAGGCCCTTTATTATCCTGAGTGTGTGTGATTCACTGGCGGTTTCATTACCTGTATAAATAATTCAGAGGCTGATTAGACATCCCCAGAGGTGGCTGTGCTGTCTGTCAGAGATGGCTCTATTACTGTCAGCCGGCTGTTTAACCATCTTACCATCTACTGCTCTTCTATTGATGAACTCTCTCCTTCCTGCTCCTTTTACACTCTTCCTTTTTATGTACTCTTTGTACACTTCATTTAACTATCCCTCATTTTAGTGCTTTGAGTGTCAAAAATTTTGACTGATATTGCTTCCGATATCAGGTTCTTGCTCATTCGTCACTGTGAAAACGAAAGGTCAAGTTAAAAGCATTATATTTAGGATACAATGTTCCATCCAGTGTGCTTTAATATGTATTGTGCTTATTTTAACAAATGTAGTTCGATCATTAAGGTATTCAATTCATAAAGTACACAGATACATACTGAATACTGTGATTAGTATGTTAGTATGCTATTTTACATCTATTTTTTTCTCTGTTTGTTGCTAGGCTCATGAGCGTTCAGAAAGTGGGGAGGTGACATTTGTCACCCAGCTGGTTAAAAAGCTGATGATAATCATCGCCCGACCCGCTCGTCTGCTGGAGTGTTTGGTAAGCACTGAAAATTGAAGGGAATCTAATCTGGACATTATTTGTACTGAGGCTTCAGAGCAAACTGCTTTTCCATAGTAAATGATGCACATGCTTAGTACCATATAATTAAAAAGCTAGCTTTACCTGGAGGAGGCCACATTGTAAACCTTCAAAATTCACAGTGATTTGTCAGATTCGCTGAATTGTTTAAAAAAAATCACACCAGACATTATGGAAACTTGTAAACACAAAAGCTGACTTCCACACAAAGCTACAGGGCTCCATGTATGTGGCCACATGTGTATTTTGAGTAATCTTGTGCGTTAAGTCGTATGACAGCATACAGTACAGCTCAGCACTGATCGAGGACAAGCAGGTGAGAGATCAATGAGCTGTTAACATTTTCTGCTTCATGTGTGAACAATGCATCGCAAATATCTCCTGGAGACACACCTGCCTCAATAAGCACACACAAAATATTCTCAACTGTTATTATATATTAGTTATATAAGCCCTTGCTGGGTATTTTGTTTGTTTGTTTGGCTCTTTTTTTTTTTTTTCTGTTCTTTAATTTTCAAATGATAGTGTTAAAATATTGTGTGTGTGGCATTATTTCATCTTTTTGTGTGAATGACACTGAATAAGAAGACATTTTAGCAAAATATTTGATAAATTGTTAAGTAAAGATGAATGAATATAATGAATCTTATGAATATAATGATTATAAATGTTTTACTGGAACTAGGATTAAAGTAACAAGTAATATAATAATTAACCCTAACCCTAACCCTTTTTTTTTTAATGCATTTCCCAGTACCTTACTGTTAATATGTTATAGAGTAACATTTCTAGAATAAATTAAATGATTAAGGATTAATGTCAAATTTTAATCTTTATATCATGTGAACCTCTTACTCCCTGTGTGTGTTGTAGGAGTTTGATCCAGAGGAGTTCTACCACCTGTTGGAGGCTGCTGAAGGTCATGCTAAAGAAGGTCAGGGCATCAAGTCTGACATCCCTCGATACATTATCAGCCAGCTGGGCCTCACCAGGGACCCCCTTGAGGGTAGGAATGCTACCTACAGTGCCCTCAAAAGCATATGGAGATCAGATGAAGCAACTCTGTTATTAGTGGTTTTGCAATACTAAATTATGAACTACAATGACATTTATGATGCTTTTCAATGTCACCTGTTCACTTTCATTCCCTCTTTTGCTCTCTAGAAATGGCCCATCTGAGCAGCTATGATAGCAGTAACCCTGAAACGCCAGAGACAGAGACAGATTCCACAGACGTGAGTATTAGAATTGAGAAGTCTTCAATGATTCTATCGACTCTGTACAACAACATTCAACTAAGACCAAGTGTTCGTGTTCATGTGCAGAGTCGAGGAGCCACCGTTCAGCCACTCCAGCCTCAGCCTCAACCCAAAACTAAAGCTCCACGTGAGGAAGACTTTGAGACCATTAAACTCATTAGTAATGGAGCCTATGGGTAAGACAACAGGATTTCACTGTCACATCAATGATTATAAATGCTGAAAACTTTGAAATTTGTCATTATCTATTGGCTCTCCATCACTCTTTGTCTTTAATAATTATAGAGTTAGAAGACAATTAAACAATTATAAGCTTAGTAGTGATGCATACCTCTCTCCACTTAGGGCTGTGTTTCTGGTGAGGCATAAGGAGACCCGTCAGCGATTTGCCATGAAGAAGATCAACAAGCAGAACCTGATCCTGCGAAACCAGATCCAGCAGGCCTTTGTGGAAAGAGACATCCTAACATTTGCAGAGAACCCTTTTGTTGTCAGTATGTTCTGTTCTTTTGAGACAAGAAGACATCTTTGCATGGTTATGGAGTATGTGGAGGGTAAGAAACACTTATAGAACTTTGGGTGACTACATTCATGGAGGATTTCAGTATAGGATACACCACGGAGTGATGCTGTAGTTGAAAGTGTTTATGTGTGTCTAGGTGGAGATTGTGCCACTTTGTTGAAGCACATTGGGGCTCTGCCTGTGGACATGACACGCATGTACTTTGCTGAGACTGTTCTAGCACTGGAATACCTTCACAATTATGGCATCGTGCACAGAGACCTCAAACCTGACAAGTAAGCACACGTAACACCAAACCACTGTGCTTGTAGTTGACTTCTATTATTGATTTAAGGCTTTTTATTTGTCCTTTAGATTCCATCTCACAAAAAGAATACAAAACACAAAGAATACAAAAACATGCTTGATAACAGATCAGTTGGCTTTGGTTTAGACAGCATTTTTTTTAGATCGATGGATGCCCTTTTTATATTCACTGATGTCAGAATAAAGAGTGGCTTGTTTTTCAACAGTCTGCTGATTACATCAATGGGACACATCAAACTGACAGACTTCGGCCTGTCCAAGATTGGTTTAATGAGCTTAACGACCAATCTATATGAGGGCCACATTGAAAAAGATGCCCGTGAATTTCTGGACAAACAGGTACAGAAACTTTGTGTTTATCTGTTGCATTTATTTATTTATTTATTTATTTATTTATTTGTTAATAAAAAGGATACTCTTTCTTTCTCTCTACATCAGGTGTGTGGTACTCCTGAATACATAGCTCCTGAAGTCATTCTGAGGCAGGGCTATGGAAAGCCAGTGGACTGGTGGGCCATGGGAGTTATCTTGTATGAGTTTCTCGTGGGATGTGCTCCCTTCTTTGGGGATACGCCTGAGGAGCTGTTTGGACAAGTCATCAGTGGTTAGTGTCTAGAAGAAAGTGCAAAAAACATTATTTTCTTAAAAATTTAATGATGAGAAACATTGCATACATTATACAAACATGAGTGCCCAAACTTTTGACTAATCTTCTTTACCGGTCAGTAATTAATTTTGAAAAACTTAATAGACCCCTAAAATCAGGCTATACTTTTGTCATCTATCTAACATATAAAATACTCTGAAATCTGACCTGTGAACCTAATTCTGGTGTTGTTGAGAGTCCTTCAAGAAATGTGATTCTGTATGTGTGGTTCAATAGATGAGATAATCTGGCCAGAAGGTGATGAAGCTTTGCCTCCAGATGCTCAAGATCTCATCTCCAAACTACTGCGGCAAAACCCTCTGGAGCGTCTGGGAACAGGTCCTCTAACGCACAAACTCAATCTTACTTGCACAGACTCTAACTTGATCTATTCCCTGGTTTAGTCATAGAGGAGTGACTTGACTGATCTGCTGAGATTAATAGTGTATGAATAAACCTGAACAGAAAATCTTAAGAAGACTTTTTCTTTAATGTTATCCTATATCTCTGGTTTTTGAGAAATATTTTTATCTCACAGGGAGTGCGTTTGAGGTGAAACAGCACAGTTTTTTTACTGATCTGGACTGGAACAGTCTCCTGAGGCAGAAGGCAGAGTTCATTCCTCAGCTAGAGTCGGAGGATGACACTAGCTACTTTGACAGTACGTGTTCAGGCAGCAGGGACTGTAGTGAAATTTAAAAAAAGACACTTTATTCTCTACCTGCAATACAGATGCACACCACATGGGCCTACATTCTCTAAAGTACAATTTGAAATCTCTTTCTTCGACCTGCTAGCACGCTCAGATCGGTATCATCACGTGGACTCGGAGGAAGAGGATGACACAAATGATGATGACCATCTGGAGATCCGTCAGTTTTCCTCCTGTTCACCACGATTCAGCAAGGTGTGAAGTAACACATGCTAACACTCTTAACGACAGCAAAAACAATGATATAAGACATTCAGTTCATAGTTATATAATTATGCCAAGTAGTATGATAGAAGTTATAATTATAAAGACACTGTATCTATTCTGCTTAATTTTAAGTTTAATCTAGTGTCCTCAGCAGTTTATACTGTTTATAACTGTTTATAACTTAATCTGTCTTCTTCTCTCCATCTCTCTCCGTCCGTCTCCCTTTTTTAGGTATATAGTAGTATGGAGCGTCTTTCCTTACATGAGGAGAAGCGCACCCCTCCTCCCACTAAACGCAGTCTGAGTGAAGAGGGAGGAGAGCGTATCGACAGTCTCAGTGGCCTAAAGTCTCGAGACCGGAGCTGGCTGGTGGGCTCACCTGAGATGTGAGTGAAACACCTGAAGTGATTCTGATAAATAAATCATAATTTTCATAGTCAGATATTTCTGAAAAATATACAGCTATGTTTGTTCAACATGGTGTAATGAACTGGTCTTTTGTAGCCTAAGGAAGCGACTCTCTGTTTCCGAGTCATCTCACACCGAGAGCGACTCCAGCCCGCCTCTGACCGTACGTCGCCGCTGCTGCTCGGCCATCATCGAAATGCCTCGATTCGCCATTTCCAGTGAAGAGGATGGTGGTGTGGGGGGCAGGAAGACCCCTGTGAGAGGACCTCGTGGGGAAGATCTGCCTCAGGCCATACCAGAGCTCCCTGTGGAGAGAGAGCTCAGACTGGATGAATCGCCAACCACACCAGGCTCCACTTCCAGCCAGATCAGCCAATCCACACTCACACGTCAGTCTTGTGGAATTATTCTGGGGACTAGTGTTTTAAAATGTTAAAAATATTTTTAAGACTATGTATTATTAAAACCCTAGACATAATGAGGTGTAAAAAAAACACAGACACAAAAATGAATGGGATTTATGATTCTGAGAGTTTGCCATTTTCTGTAGACATATCTCTGCTAATGTTTTGTATGTGTGATTTCAGCTGGTGGTTCTGGTGATGTGTTTGATCGAGCTTCTCGCTACAGTGCTGAAGGATCTGAAAACTCCACTCCTAAAGCCATCAGTGATTTAGCAGCTCGTAGAGCTCGCCACAGACTGCTGTCAGGAGATACGGAGAAACACACATCACGCCCAGTTAACAAAGTCATCAAGTCAGCTTCAGCAACTACACTTTCACTCATGATTCCTTCTGGTAAGTACAAATGATTGGTCATTGTGATTTTGCCATGCAAGACTTGTTCTTTTGTTGGTCCTTAAACAATAGGATGATATGTTAACAATCCTAATTCTTTTGCAATCCTTATGATTTGTTAATAAAAATATTGTGCCAGGACAAACATGGACCATGTCTTACTAGTCACTTTATTGGACTGGCTATCTCTATCTTTTAGAAGAAATGTATGTCTATCACACTTTAACTGAGGTGCAGTTTCTTTCTTTTTTTCTTTTTTTCAGATCACCATGGTGCCTCTCCTTTGGCCAGTCCAATGTCCCCTCATTCTCTCTCGTCCAACCCCTCGTCACGTGACTCCTCCCCTAGCCGAGACTTCTCCCCAGCCATCTGCAGTGTCAAACCTGCCATAGTCATCCACCGAGCCAGCAAGAAGTATGGTTTCACCCTGCGTGCTATCAGGGTTTACATGGGAGACACAGACATTTATACTGTGCACCACATGGTTTGGGTGAGTATGTCAGATACAAATACTCTCCATGATGCAGTTAGACTACACCAATTTGTGGTTTTGAGTGCTCTAACATATGGCTTTGCAGCATGTGGAGGATGGGGGACCTGCTCATGAGGCTGGACTGAGAGAGGGAGATCTCATCACACATGTTAATGGAGAGCCTGTCCATGGACTCGTGCACACAGAAGTTGTAGAACTCATTCTCAAAGTACGTTGACAGCCACAATCTGATGAGCATTATTGCTTTAGAAATTCTTGATATTCAGGTTAATTTCTTTTTATGTTGCAGAGTGGCAGTAAGGTGTCCATTTCTGCTACGCCCTTTGAGAATACATCTATTAAGGTTGGCCCTGCACGCAAAACCAGCTACAAGTCCAAAATGGCCCGCCGCAACAAAAGAACCAAAACCAGAGAAGGACAAGACAGGTGAAGTTTAACATTTACCCTGAAATCCAAGTACTTATGTCCCACAGAGTTCTTCTGATTTCAGTTCCTTGGGCTTACATTTGCTGTCCCATTAATGATTTGTATATACTTATCTACTACAGTAAGAAGAGAAACTCCCTGTTTCGTAAGATCACCAAGCAAGCAACCCTTCTCCACACCAGTCGTAGCCTATCCTCTCTGAACCGCTCAGTCTCATCAGGCGAAAGTGTCCCAGGATCTCCCACGCACATGTCCCCTCGTTCACCCACACAAGGCGGTCGTTCCATTCCCGACTCTGCCCACTCAGGTGAAGCCTTTATCTCTTTATCTCTTATATCAAAACAGAAATCACAGTAGCAAACAGTATTTAAATATTTTTATATACATCGTACAATCCAACTACTGCCAGTGTGATTTTATGTTCTTATTTAATTTAACATCGCGGTGTCTACAGACAATATTGTAATTAGTTTCCCATAACGTAATCAATATCATGTCTCAAGCCATTTCATTCATCTTCATATTTCTTTAATAAGTTTAATCTTTAACCTTGAAACTTCTCTTTCTCTAATGCAGTTGGTGGGAACTCATCCCAAAGTAGCTCACCTAGCTCCAGTGTGCCCAACTCTCCTGCCAGTTCTGGACAGATCAGACCCAGCTCTTTGCATGGTCTGGCTCCCAAACTGCAGCGCCAGTACCGCTCCCCCCGCCGGAAGTCTGCAGGGAATATCCCCTTATCCCCTTTGGCACGTACACCGTCGCCCACCCCTCAAAACACCTCCCCACCACGTTCTCCTTCACCCCTGCCAAGCCACCCACTCATCACTTCTTCAATAGGCCAGTCTTTCCCTGTCAAACTCCACTCTTCACCTCCATTAGTAAGACAGATATCACGCCCGAAGAGTGCAGACCCTCCTCGCTCTCCTCTGCTCAAACGTGTCCAATCAGCTGAGAAGCTTGCAGCCTCTCTTTCTTCTTCATCCTCGTCTCCTTCTCCATCCTCTACTGCTGATAAAAAGCTACCAGTTGGTGCCAGCCGCAAACACAGTCTTGATACCTCACATTCAGATTTTAAAAAAGAGATGATGCAGCGAGACCCCGGTCTACAGAGCCTGCAGGAGTCAGCCAGTGAGACTCTAATTGGAGGAAGAGTGTCTCCTGCAGAAAAGGGCAGCCTGCAGAAAAGTTCAGTTCGTAAACTGGGCAGGCAAGAAGGTCCTGAGTCTGGAACTGGATCTCTGGGACTTGTACCTGGGAAGAGTAAACTGAAAGACAAGCTGTCTGCCATACGCCAGGATCGTGCTGAGCGCCGCGAGTCTCTTCAAAAGCAAGATGCCATCCACGAGGTGGACTCCTCAGAGGATGAGACAGACGAAGGGTCGGAAGATAGCCAAGATGGACGCAGGACAAGCTATGTTCCTCCTAGCCATGTCTTGAGGCCTACAACTGTAATGGCCTCTCCCCATACAATCAGGATGGGACCAGCAGCTCCACCGACACTGGGACTGATGCCCTCAATGGCTGCACCCCCAGGCTTACCTCAGCCCAGCCGAGGACTGCAGATACAATGCCAAAGTACCACTCAATCTCAGACACAAACTTCAACCTCACCATCAGTGCAAGCTGCAGCAAAGCCCCCAGAACAGAATCCCACCACCTCTATTATAGCCCAAGACTCCAGTTCAACACTAGCTGAAGAGTCGAAAAAGAAAGATTCAAAGGCACAGGACTCTCAATCCACTATTAGTCCTTCTCCACCTCAACCCAGCCCTCTGTCCAGCACCTTTTCCACCCATGGTAGCGCCTTTACCTCTGTCAGCAAAGACCCATTCATCAAACCCACCACACCTCCGTTGGATCCCCGGAGGTCCCTCAAAACTTCTGAGCCCAGGTCCAAAACCAGTGGTAAAATGGATCTTAGCACTCCTTCTGGAGTGACCAGGGATATCCCTTTTGCTACCACACCAACCGGAGGCATCACAAAGGAGATGAAGGAGGCTGACAACCGCAAACAGGCTGCAGCTGCTGCTGTAGCCTCTCCGTCCACTGCCTCTGAGAGCGGAATGGACAGAGTTGTGTCTCAACTGGCCACTGTGGCTAAGAGTGTGCTTGGCCCTGTCAAACTCAACATCCCAGGTACTAAAGAGGCCTCAGAGCGTACAAAGGACCAGCGTCCCCAGACAGATCCCACCCACCCGAAGATAAAAGAATGTTGTCTGGAACGTCGTGATTCTCCTGACTCTTTGAGTCCCTCTGCTGCTTCCGGCTCCCAGCCTCCACAGCTGACTGAATCTCCCTCTAAACAAACATCATCTAAATCTGACCCAGTCTCAACTTCTCAGAGATCTTTGGTGGTCCCAGGGACTTCCAAAAGGCCAACTGCTCCAAACTCCCAAGCCGGGGAAGAACATCAGGAGAGACCAGAGACTCTGCGAAGTGGCACCACACCAAGGCCTAGGTCTGAAGCACAATCTCAGGCCCAGGCAAAGTCTAGTTCCACTATTTCACGAGACAAATCCAAGACAACGTAGCAGCCTTACAGAAAGACCTATTTTCTCCAGCTTTAATTTAACTTGCCTATGACTGACAAATACACACTGTAACACAAGGTGGTTGTCCTGTTTAATGTCAGTATTTCTATGAAAAAGTTTGTGGAAAGATAAGACAGAGGTGTTTACAGATGAGCCCAACTGCTTCATTTCAGAATGTTTTATGCTCTGCCATTCACTAAATAATTGAAGCTTTTGCTTCAAATTGCTTTGCTTTTCTTGTTCCTCCTTTTAAAGTATTTTTCTCAGCAGCTATAAAACCTGGAAAAATGCTTGGGTCTGCACCCTGAGAGACAAACCATGTCAATTTACAGTATATTACCTCTTCATATTACTCTTATATTACTTTATGAATCTTATCTTGTAGAAGGTGTAGTTGTGCCTTAAAGCAACACCTCAACATTTCACATATTTCTTTTTGCCTATTCATCTTTAGAAGAGGACATATTGCAGCAATAAGAGTAGCGTATCCCGAGCAATTTTCACAAACATACACAAAGTTGATTTCATCACACCTGTAGTATAGTTAATAAGTAATATAAAGAAAAAACCCAACTGCATTTTCCTTCTTTTCTCATTTGCACTTGTGTCAGCTTTCAATTGTGTCGAACAACTGTGGTGTATGTCTATAAAAATTCAACTTGAGATTTTCTCTATGGCACAGCTGTCACTAATGTAATGTTTATATGGTAGCTGAAATTTGGATGTATAATGCAGAAGAATGATGGCCAATAATTGCATGAATTACATCTTTACATGTTACTCAATGTTTCCAATCAGAATTAAAGATTTTATTAGAAATGATTTAGAAATACTCTGAATAATTAATCATGTGATTGTTGGCCATCATTCACATCCCACTAATGTCAAGCTACATAGCTTAGCTAAAGACATTACTTGTATCTTGCACATCATATCTAGATCGTGTTTGGTTTTGTCTCTGTTCAAGCGGACCATTTTATTTCTTCTTCAGCTTGCCTGTTTTATTTTCTCTTTATCTTTTAATATCTGGACCAATTAGCTGTTGTCTCTGTATATTTGTTTGCTTTTTTTTATTTCGGCAGACAAGTATCTGGAGTTTGTGTGTGTGTGCCTGTGTACAGAAGCATTTTTGAGTGTGTTTGTGTGGGTTCTTATGTAATGCATATTTTAAAAAAGTCTGTTATTTGTTCGTTTTATGCCATAAACAATGGGAGTGTATTTTTAATTGGTGTCCTTTCTTTGCCATATCAGCTCTGTTTGATTCAGCCCTTTGTCATATACTGGGCAAAGATGTATTTGCACAAACCCTTTTTATTTTGTGTGTCAATAATATGAAAACCAATAAATACAGTATCCAGTTAGATCCCAGACTTGGTTGGGGTTTTGAGGGGTTTGACCAGTAAGTGAGACTGTGGTACGATGTCATATTATCTTGACATAATATGTTAACACCATTATGTATTTAAAAGTTAACCTGTTTTAACCACATTTTACATTTATAATCAAAACGAGTTGTCTGTATTGTGTTTCCTCTCAGTTTACCACTTCATTTATTCTCATTGTTCAAATTTCAACACTTGCCTAGTATAAAAGGTCTAGGTGCTCACAGCAAGTCAATCTCTTTCCAACACACTCCTGCCCTACTTTTGGCCCTGACAATATGGAAAATTAAAGTGTTTTAACTTAAGTTTGTCTTTATAACTGATAATGATTGAAGTCACATGATGATGGTATGTACAGTTATGCTATGCCCTTACTCATGTTTTGTCCATATGAAATGTGAATGGATGTCTTGCACATTTACGCTTCTTTAAGGAATGGAGCTGTTGATCGCATTGCAGCTTGAAGCTCAATTCCTGATGAACCTAATTAACCTGAGCACCATGATCAGTGAAAAAATGCACTTGTAACAAGAATGGCATTTAGATGAAGTTGGAAATGCATCTGTGGGCAGTCAGGTTTAATAGAGTATTTTTCCTGTTGTGTCTAGAGAACACTTATCAATCGTACACTAGTGGCAAAGGCATAAATTCAGTTATTAAAAAAGACCAAGGCTTAACAATTATGTCCACAAGTGATGACCTACAACTGAATCCCACTCCAAAGTTATCATTCTCAGACCCAAACTTGAATCTCCATTTAAACTAAATTTGAAGGGCTTATAGAAACTGCCCTTGAATGTTTACACGTGTTTGATAGATCATTCGTAAACGGCACACTAGTGCATTATGTCTAAATAATGTGTCATCTGTTTAGTGTGAGTGCTCAGGCACATTTTGTAGCTTAGATGATGGCAGACCACTAGTGATTTCCTTTCTGGCTGTATTGCATTTGAGATTTTACAGGGTGTAAAAACATTATGAAACTGTCGCATTCACTCGATAAGCCTAGTACTTAGTTTTTCAAAAAATTTTTACATGTAGTCTCTGATGACCTGCTTCACATTCTACCCATTGGGCTTTTTAACAAAAAAGGAAAATAATTTTCTGAATTGTGTGTAAATGTGCAAAATTCATCTCTTTCTAAAGTCGTGAGTTGCCGTGGGCTGTGAAAGTGAGCGCTAACTGCCTTCTCATGTATGTGATGAGGATGATGATGATGATGATGATGGTTGGGCTACTTGTTGAGGTGAAGTCGGGTGTCAGAATGCCTGCAGTGGTCATCCATCAATGTCCCGCAGCCACATGCCACCATGTACGCGCTAGTGAAATGTAATCTCACACACCGTCTAGAGCAAATTTACCCGCCATCTCTCACCTGTGGTATAGCTTGGCTTTTTATGAATGAAAAGTCTTTGGAGCACACATACACGCACTACTTACATCTGCTTACCTTGAACACACACATAGACTCTATGTCCAACCACTGCCCTCTCCTAATGTCTGTATGTGTTTGACCCAAATGGCAGCGCAGATGAGATGGTTTACTTTTATGTAAATATTTTTAAGTATGGTGTTCTGAGTGTCTTTAATATGAAATAATTGAAGTTATTTGGTGTGCAATGGCCACTGCCTTAGACATGACACATAGATGGAATGGGACAATGACTAGATATTGTGTGTATTTTAAGACCTGACACTCAGTTACAAGGGAGTCGTAGGTGATACAGTGGTGTTATGGGTTTAGGGCCCTGCCCAGGTGTCAATCATGCTTTGTCCAAGACTAAAGGAGACAATGTGGTTGTACAGACATAAGTTTGTGCAAAGGAAAAAAAAATGCTAGAGTTAAACCAGTGCAATATGTTACAATTTTCTATTGTGTTAAGACGCATGTTTGTTGTTAATTCTACCTTATGAATAATAAAGATTTTTTAAGTAACTTGGCATGTGGTTTGTATTTATACACTGAGTGTGAGACAGTAAGTTGATGCAGGCAGAGCTACCAAACAGATATTGCTAGCAGCAAATGCCCAGTAGTGTGGCATTCAACCAAACTTGTTTAAATGTACTACTGACAAAAATTGAAATTAAATTGCCAAAATGACTTTTCAAATCAATTTAAAATACCCGTCTTTCATTGCTTGGTCAAACAGTAATCCAATCCTGAATATCAATAGTATAGTGCACAGCTCCAGAAGTAAAACAATAAATATAGAAACATATATTTCTTTTTGTACTTACTATGGTATATTATTGAGTACAGATGAATCTAAGCTCTACAAAACACTTCTGCCATTAAGAAAAGTAGGTGGCATTTTCCGTGGTACAGTGAAAATTTGAATCTATTAAATGTTGAAAAGGAAGCAGATTTATAAAAAAAAAAAAAAAAGTGTTGAAGAATTCACTCTCAGCTCCATTTCCCCTTTCTTTCAGGATGTTAAATGGATCCCTAATGGACAGTTATTTAGGTATTTGCTCACCCACCTGTCATGAGCTTTTTTCAGGGAATTAATTTCCTTAATGAATGTGGAAGACAGTCAGCACAAGATGTATACACCATGTTAATAGGCATAGCATGCCAACACTAGGCATTGACAAGACCAAGTAATGAAGTCCATTAGATTCTGGTGAGTGCATGTTATCTCAGGCCTCCTAGATGGGCTGCATGTATGTTCGAGAGCTGTATGGCCTGAGGGCAAAGACAAAGGGGTCAAAAATTAGCAGGCTTGCTTAAAAACCGCCCACAATAAGGTATAATTGGACTCTGTCCTGCCTTCATTCACTATTTTCCCATCAGCAGGCCTATTAAGAAAGTATACATTGTGAAAATGTGCACACTTAAACCTTCTCCACAGACCCCCTCTCTTATCATCTCCCCACGGCACGTGAACCGCTAGAGAATGGAGATGCTCCTATGACCCAATGTGTCTTTTTCTCTCTGCCCTCCCCCTTCTGACAGGAAGCTGGTGCCACTGATGGATTGCTGGCTGAGTCTGTCTCTGACACCCGCTCTACATGACCGGGTAAATTCATTCCTTTCCTGCCTCTCTCTACACAGCCGCCCATCCCAGAATCCACTGCCTGACAGCCAGCCTAATGGGGGGACCAGGCCAAATGGATTTCAGGAGAGAAGTGAAGGGGGGCAAGGCCTCAGGGGGGCAGTAATTCTCCCCTATTTCAGAATTTATTTTCCCCTGTCTTCTCACTTTTTTTCTCACTTCCAAGTTTTCTTGAAGAAGTGGAAAGGAAGGAGAGGTTTCACTGCCTATTGATTCAATTTAAATGTGACAAGTCTGAATGCAGGTATATGAATCATTGTGTCTTATTTACGAGCATGAGCCACATGTTGAAAGTTAACCTTCCTAACTGACTCGGGTGCACTAGATAATAGGATACATAATAAATACTATCGTCAGTTCGATTTGATATAAGATGTTAGCAATTAGTTTTACCTGCTTATAGTATGGCATAGAAGAATGGCAGGTGGAAGCTGCATTATAGGCTAATTGCTCTCTGTGGTACCACGTGCCATGTTTAATGAGCCTTATTCTGTGTGATGAATGTGCACACACAGCCATAACCTGTACATTGTGCAGACTTGATGTTGCCTGCCAGGCAAATAATGTGAAAGTTCAGTTGCGGGGGGCAATTAATTAGCCAGTGGAGAAGAGAAACAGAGTGAAGTATTGGAATTTCAGCTCGGCTACTTATTTTTATTTATTTATTTTTTGTTAACAATTGTTTATTGAATTTTCTTCTTTTTGTTTTTAGACCGAGTAGAAACTACTCTACAAACTACTACAACAACTGTGAAAATCTAGAACCCAACCCCAACCCATCCCATCCCACCACTGGAAATACAATGCAGACCTTGAAAAAAAAAAATTACAATGATATTAAAAATGATGACAATATTAAAAGCAGAATGCCATTTATTGCTCCACCAAGTGACCCTGATATCCCCCTGGCGATAGCAACACCTGCTTCACCCCCAGCTCTGATGGCAGTGGATGCCAGGAGGGTAGGACTGTGTCCCCATCGTGTACTGTGGAAGTCTCGCACCATGAGTTGGCCTCCCTTTCAGGTTACAATAAATATTGTTAAAGGCCTCCCTTTCAGCTGTCCCAGTGCAGGCTCCTCTCGGGTCAGTATGTCAACGTTGGCTTCCCAACAAGTTAAAGGATTATGAGCTGTAATAGATGGGCTGCCGCTGACCCGTTTCCTTGCTTTGGCTCAAACTGTGAGGCTCCATAAGGGTATGTTGTGCTGTTGGCACTGCAGAGACGGTTAAGTCAATTCATTTTGTGTTGTCACATGGCACTTTCTTGTTTCTGCTTTTTTGTGTGTGTTTCAAATGTCAGCAGGTGCCAGAGAAGAGTGGGGGTGTTCTGCAGGAAGTCGGTATGTGGAGTGTGACATGGATTGTGACATGGTTCCTGACGTTAAACGTGATCCCATGTGCATGTGCCATGTGTTGTGTTTTCCTGTCACCATTAAAAGGCTTGACTAAACTATTCTCTCGTGTCAGCGATTCATTGTACCTCACCTAAACACTGGCGTAGGTCTAAAATGATGTTTTGGAATTAGCAGCGGAGGCGTGGGATGAGATGCATAAGAAATTAATCCTACACACAAAAATATTTTAAGGACAAAACCCTGATAAATGTCATGAAATACATCATCTGAACAATGTCACAGTATAAGTGGAATAATCGACTCCGGTCCGTTGAATTATTCGAAAATAATGCACCCGAGGTGGTAATGCAGCCATGACACGAAGCAGTTTTTTTCCCAATTAATCAGTGGGCGTCATAGTTTCATCACTTGACAGTGTCGCAATGTCATCTTTTTGAAGTAACTCACCTGTCATAGTTTAATGAGTGGGTAGATGACATGAAGCGGCCCGAGGTTAGCTGCGTTGAAAACACAAACGCATATATCCTACATACAGCTCCTGATCGGGGAAAAGTTCGAGTATTTAGTCCACGAAATAATAACAGCACACATTATTTTATTATTTTACACACAGCATTTAACTTGCTCTTTTTCTCTTGTCATTGTTATGCAAGGCATACAGCGCTGGACACGGAGAGATTCACTGGTGTGCAAAACAAGTACTTTACAGGAAGTTTACTGCTGTTACTGTGGCAGCCAACAGCAGCACATTTTTATATTTAGTTACAATGAAATGTTTCAGTTTAATTAAGTTTAACAAACTATTCTACAAATTCCAGTTCGCTCTGATTCTTATTTCGTCATATTTTGTACATGGCATGTTTGAGAAGTCATATTTTACTGTATGAATTCCATGACTGACCAGTAAGAATCAAGTATTGCACAAATAATAATAATAATAATAATAATAATAATAATAATTCTAGCAATTTCCATATATTTTCAATAGCTCCCGGGTTACACAGTAAGTAACTTATGCTAGGTAAACATTCTGATATAGAAAAAAAAAATCTTCCTGTGTCTTTCTCTTTTGAACTGCTGCACAGATACAATGATCTTCATGAAATCATATTGTTTTTCACTCATAAATAGTAGTGGTTAAGTCTCAAAGCTCTCCCTCAGTAGGGGATAATAATGACAGATGGGAGAGTTGGGTCTATATGAGGGTCTGGCCACTGGAGTCTCCATCACTGTCACTCTGATTGATTGGGACATCAGCCAAGATAAAAGATCCTGTCTTCCTTACACGAGAGCCCAGCTCCCTGGGGAGAGGTGAGAGAGGAACCCCTCCAAAACATACACACCTGCATGTACATATGCTCAAACACACCTGCAGGTGGTCTCCCTGCTCCCTTTCTCTTTCCAGGCCCCAGAAACACAGATGTTCCTGCTCTAGTATCTCTTGAGATTCAGCGTGGCCTCTAACACTCAACTGATGTGTCCTTTATTTTCTCTGACTGTATTTTCTCTTCTCTCTGGTCACATCCTCTTCTACATTACAGTGCTGATAGAACATTAAAATTTGATTGCAGAGAATCAACAGTGTTCATGTTTGCCCCAAGACTCTCCAGTCTTAATACTATTAATAATTCATCAAGGTTCTGTGTTTTTGAAAATCCCGTCTGGCTGCCTTTCTATAACGAAGGCCTAAGTTTAGACTTCAGCACTGAAGAAGAAAGTTTAAGTTCTTGTTTTTTCTCCATCCGTTCATCTATATGTGAAAGCATCTAAGGTGTAACCTGCAAATATATAAACACCAAGAGTGAAACCATGACTGCAGGTTGCACTGAGCTGCATTGCTGCTTGTACAAATATTTGTAGTCTTTTTCAGAGCTTCGGTTATGTTAGACCGCAGAGCTCAGGACTAAGAGACACCTGGGTGCCCTTTAGTCAAAAAATATGTCATCAACAAAGAATAATAATACCCCTTTGCATTGTACTGATGGTTACACAGTTGAGCCATGGGAGGGCAGTATTTGATTGAGTCATGTGCCATAAAAAGACAGCTCTGGTATAGCTCATTCTGTATCAGTGTCATCTGATTCAGTCTCCAGTAGGGCTGCTTTTTTTTAAAAAAAAATTTTTTATTATTAATCTAGTTTTAAATGTAATTATCTTTGTTATGTTATTTGATCATTTCTTATTATTTTCATTATATATTTTTTTATTTGTATAAGTAATAACAATAATTTATTATTATTATTAATATCTGTCATTCTATTATTCTATCATTCTATCTATTGTTCTGTCTCTATCAATGTAAGTAAGTAATGCAAGGAGCACGTGTGAAAAAACAAAAACAAAGCAAAGTTATTAAACTCCCTAAATAACCCATATTAATACTTAATGGAGGTTGCAGGAGAATTATGAAATTATTTAATTACTTTTGAGAAATAAATGTATTATTATTCATTAGTTAAAGACAAGAAGTTAATGAGCAGGTTACAATAAATATTGTTAAAGGTTCAGTCAAAAAGGATTCACAATGTTGTTTAATTAATGTAGGGCAAAATTTAAATAGAAATAAAGTTAAAATAAAATTAAAATAAAAGGCTACATTTCACCTGTATTAGACTGTATTTGTGTGACTGTCTCACTGTCCCCCTCTGGTGGAAAAGTGTACATGCAGATGTAAGAACAAAGAGTGTCCAGCATTCCCTTATACTCCCTTTCCTCATTGATTTATTTCTGTTATCCTCTAAAGCTCTGAACAATTCAAGAACATTCAGGTAGAGCTTCTTCAAATGAGTTAAAACCACTGTACTGGCTTGTATTTGAAGCAGTGGTGCACAGCTCATTATGTAATATATTGTAAAGATGTCAGGGAGAAGGAACTGACTGGATAAATTCCCATCATGCTCATACGGTTGAATGGAGTCCAAAGAACAGGCTTTTGCAGAAGAACTTAATAGGGTTAGGCAGCTTCTTTCTTAAGTGCTGGCTACTTCGGACAACAGAGCGAAAAACTCAGCAAGTCAGAGAGTAAGTCAGGAGGAACAGATTAATTGATTTGTTCAAGGGAGGCATATCATTTCAAGGCAGAGAATACAGTTTTGCTCCAGGTGAAAAATGAAAGGGGCGATCAATATTTTCCCACAAACAGAGAAAAAGTTACATGACATGTGAGCTGAGGTCTGTGTGTGTGTTTCACAAAAAAGAGAATTCTGAATTAGTTGAAAATATTTCAGAACAGCGAAAGGACGTTTTACAGTTTGACTTTTTCAGTGTCTCTAGTTGGAAGTTATTTATGAAGTTTCTCAAGATTCAGACATTACACAGAATATCTGATTTGCTGCTCAAGCTCATGAGAGCTATAAAACTCTTAAAATACATAATTTCAGAAGAAAAAAATTGGGTAAGGTTGGAGCAAGCCATTCTATTGAAACTATTTTTGGTGTAAAACCTTTTTCTTCATAACAGCAGCCAAATTATGTAGATTTGCCAACATGGACAGGTTTCATGATCTGCTCTCATCTTCAACACCCAGAACAAAACTACACAAGCTAGAAGATAATACGACTCAGAATACATTAAATACGCATTCCCTCGTGAAATACATTTATTTTAATCAGTAAATTAAATTTTTTTTTTGCTTAAGACTGGAGTACTGGGTGCCGAAAATTCAGTTTTTGCTGAAAGCTATTTTAAATGATAATATTTCAAAATATTACAATTTATAATGTATTTTTTATCTTTTTTTTCATTATTAAATCCATCCATCTATCCATCGTATGCCCAATGTAAAACACGTTCAAACCAATGGCTATTAATACACACATGGACAGGCAGAAATCATCAGTAGGTTATCTGCAGTGTGAGTGGTGCAGAGTAATAGTGTATAATTAGTTTAAGTCCCTTAGTGTTTTCATATGAGAAGTCTGGACTAAACATCTCCTCTCAGATCCCCTCTGTTATGACTGAATAATTACTCTAAAAGACCTCTAATTACTTCGGCCTCTCCGTGCATATCCACACACCCTCCACTGAGCCCGTCCCGCCACTCATCAGAATTCATGTCTTCGTGTCTTTGCCTCCCTCCATCGAACAAGATAGATCACCTCATCCAATGTGTCGCTGATTCTAAAAATTAAAATGCAGAAAAAATGTTTTGATGAATGCTATGCTGAAAGTCATGCGGTGAGCACTGGAAGGGTTAGAGATGCAAGTACCTCAGCCCTCTTCAGAAGGCCACAAGAAAAAAGCCTGTTAATTATTCACGTTAATTATTCATAGGTTCATATGTTATTCATATATGTAAATGTCTATTCTGGACTCATAAAGGACTGTCCATAAATCAAAATGGCAAAGACTTGTGGGATTTATTATTATTATTATTATTAAGGGGCCCCATAACAGTATATTATGGGGTGTTGTGCTGTGTGTGCATATGCAGATGCAGATGCGTGTCAAGCTGAGATTGTGTTAAACTGCAGTAGCTTTCGATCAGCAGTCAGCACTGCAAGCTACTGGCAAACTTCTTAATGCAGTATGTTACAGCATGGATTTTTCTCTGTATCTGTGATGTGTTGTCAGTGTGTGTGCACGTATGTGTCTCATCAGGTTGTGAATTGTGATTGAAGCCTTCTCTCATCCATCACAGACTGAGGGTGGAAAGCCAGTCAGGGAAATTAAAAGCCATGAGCGCACTAAGCCAATCAATACACTCTTCCTGTCACAGCTTACAATCATCTTTTCATGTCTTTTTTCTTTCTCGCCCTGCTCTGAGGTTTATCACCGTCTTGGCAATCACAGTAATAGAATTTTTCCCTTTTATTTCCATTCGTTTTTAGAGGTGAAGTGACATTACAGACAATGGCTGTGGATTTATAACATAAAATAATTAATCAGTAATTCCATTAGTCTATCAACTTACCCTTAACAAATCAACAGTCTTACTAAGGGGTGGTTTTGTGATGTTCATTTTGAACACCCGCAACATTGAAAGCAATGAAATGAAGTGAAAAATATGAAACAATTACTGTGACAGATACCGGTTGTTCTGAAAATAGGAGATATTGATGTACCAGTTATTCTTTTGAATTAACATGATGAGAATTATGCTTTTATCTGGTAGCGAGTTTAAATGGTCAACATCAAATGGTCTTAAAGTTTCCCGTCTATAAATATAAATAAATAAATAAATAAATCTAAAATGTAATCACAAAATATTTGACAAATTATAGCATTATACAATATAAAATATTTCATTCATTCATTCATTGATTTATAAAGCACTTTACAACTGCACATGCAGACCAGTGTTGTACAATCAACATACAGATACATAAAACAACAACAAAGGAGGAACAAAGGCCTCCTGTATTTAAAAAAAAAAATCCATAAACAAAAATAAACAATCACTTTAATCTAGCTTGCGCTCATTGTTGTAAACTAAGCAGTTCTGGGAAAATAACCAATTCCGGTAACATTACCTAATGATCCAGCGTTTTGATAATACCTAGAATATCAAAATCAACTGCGGGCGGCAGATCCCTTTCCTATTTACCGCCCAAACTCTGGAATGACCTATAACATTGTTCGGGAGGCAGACACACTCTGTCAGTTTAAATCTAGATTAAAGACCCATCTCTTTAACATGACTTACACATAACACACTAACACATTTCGCCACCTTGGAATTAGAAGGTTCTATCACAGAATAAGAATATGTAAATAAGTTTTGACAAAAATGTCAGATAGAACCTTATAATTCCAAGGCGACGATTTCTAATATTCAAATCCGTTAAAGGATTTTTAGGCTGCAGTAATTAGGAAAACTGGAACAGTGGACACTTCCCATAACACCCGATGTACTTGCTACATCGTTAGAAGAATGGCATCTATGCTAATATTAGTCTGTTTCTCTCTTATTCCGAGGTCACAGTAGCCACCAGATCCAATCTGTATCCAGATCAGAGGGTCACTGCAGTCACCCGGATCCAGTATGTATCCAGCCCAGATGGTGGATCAGCACCTAGAGATGACCTCTACAGCCCTGAATGTCAGTGGAGACCAGGACAACTAGTTGAGCCCCAGAGATAGATCCCCAGTAAAAACCTTGTCTCAGATGACCACCGGGACAATACGAAAGGAACCAGTTGAGTCCTCTGCACAATCTGACTTTGCTGCAGCCTGGAATTGAACTGCTGGTTCATCTGGCCAGAGGAGAACTGGCCCCCCAACTGAGCCTGGTTTCTCCCAAGGTTTTTTTCCATTCTGTCACAGACGGAGTTTTGGTTCCTTGCCGCTGTCGCCTCTGGCTTGCTTAGTTGGGGACACTTCATTTCCAGCGATATTGTTGACTTGATTGCAAAGATACTATTTAAACTGAACTGAGCTGGATGATGGCATCACTGAATTCAATGATGAACTGCCTTTAACTGAAAAATTTGTGTTTACCATTGTCATTTTGCATTATTGATACACTATTTTCCTAATTAATGCTTAACAGTTGTTCTTCTAAAATATTTGAGAGATACAGATTTGATTAGAAGACTTTAGTTTTTTTAATTAATTTTTTTATAGTATATAATATTTTCATTCATCGAGGCCTCACACTCCATTCCAGTAGGTGGCAGAAATGTCTTTCATGTGTTTTTGTGCTTAAACTGCCAAATACACACAAGGTTATATTAAAATAAAAACACATTACAAAAACACAGTCGGTTAAGGCTGGGAAAGAAATCGCATGTTTAACCTATATTAGACAGCAGCTTAATATGCAGTAATGTTACCTACTGCTGTCTACGCTGTTAATATAGCCCAAACAGTCAATAAAAACAGAAAATCACTCACTGCTCTTGACCGAATACCTGCTTTAATAAGAAGACATTTCTTACTTGAATGGAGCTTTTAAATGGTCTAGCGTGAAGATAAACATGGCGGATTTATCATTGTAGGGTGGTTGTGTTCACACACTGCCAACACACATTTATGTCCAAACACCATGTAAAAGTGTTTTTTGCAAAAGAGGTGCCCTTTAACATAGTTGTTCAGTTTGGCTTTGGATACCCTATGTACATATAACAAGTATTCTAACTCTGAACAGGATTAAACACTCGACTCTATTTACAGTAGCTGCATTGTGTAATTGGCCTTCCGGTCAGTTATATAGTTGCTTGGCAATACTATTGGTGACCTTTCTTTGATGAGTAGCTTAATTTGTATCTTTTTCATTCAGGTTATACTGTTTGCTGCCCCATGGTTGTCAGCTGGCTTCAGGCCTGTTTATTGTAAATTCTAGCTGTGAACAATCCTCTAACACACTTGCTCAAGTTATCCAAAGGGGAGAGTGATGGTTTTTCTTTCTGTTTGAATTTATTGCCTAAGGCTGACATCTCTCTAGCTGACCAGAAACAACTCGATTTTGGTCACCGTTGTCACACTATCACTACTCACTGTTTTTGCTGAAATGTCCCTTTTTCTGTCAGCGGTCTGGCACACTTAGCGATTTAAGAGTGGAAGATGGGTGAACAAATGACACTTCTCTCTTTTTCCCTGTCATGTGTCACAAAATAAGAAAAGGAGTGCCATGCAGATGCAAACAATTATGATAGACTGAATTAGGATGCTATTCAGGGCATATATTTGTGCATGAATGTAAATTTGTCTCTCTGAAAGAGAACCCGAAAATAAGCTTGGTTACATGATCACCATGGATAACTGGGCTTTTGAGATATGTGGTGTTGTATTCGCTGGAAATGTTTAGATTAGCCGTACAATTGGCTTGTCATTTCTTTTATGGCATCTGTGGTTCCATGTAGAACCTTAAACATCTATGGAGCATTTTCATTGCACTAAAAGTTATTTCCATTGGAAAATGGTTCTTATTAAATTAATAAAATGTTCTTCACAACATTTTTTAAAATAAGAACTGTTTACCAAAAGGTTCTTTCCATTCTATCTGTACAAAGTTTTCTCTCTAAAGTTGCTAAATGACTTAGAATGATGTAAAAATGCAAAGATCAGCTTTAACAAGCTACACAAGTCTTTCTTAAAGACTGTAATCACTGTAGTACTGGTACACTGGAACAATCAAAATCCTTCTAATGGTCTTTGACACAGTATACGTTAACAGAACTGACAAGCTAAGAGGCTAATTGGCTGGAGTTAAATCTGCATCATGCCAGCAAGGCGGCTTAGGGTCTAGGGATGAGCCGAGACCAGAGCTTTCTGAGAAAGCTGACACCTGAAGGTTAGAGTTTAAGACAGCCATTATGGTCCTTTCATTTCAATCACTTCTATGTCTAGACGAGCTTCAATGCCCTTGAAGAAAATAACTGATATTTATTCATGCTTCTCAATGTAATTTCCTTCTGATATTATGAGGGAACATTAGATAATCATCAAGAGGAAGTCCTTAGCTTGAGAGGCTTTAGATATATGTTAGCGCATTAGTAAGCCCCCACAGTCCGATCAGCTGAGGACAAGACTCTCATAAGGCCGACTGTTTACTTGTCAGAAAGTAGGGCTATGCACAGAGATCAACACCTTTAGACTGGACATAAAGATGTTAGCTCTGACTCACCAATATGAAGGATAACATCAGGTTAATGTAAGGTTGGCATTAGAGATAGGATTTCTCTCTGTGATGTGATACAGGAGACTGAGAATATCCCATGTTAGGTGAACTTTAAACAAGCGTGTGTCTTTGGTCTGGTGGCCCAATCTACAGTGTTTTAATGGTACTTTCTTGGCCTACCCCGGCCCCTCCTGAGACACTTCAAACGCGTATGGCCATGGTGGTTTTGAATTGCTTGAATCACTTTGTAAAGGAAGGTGCTGAACAAATCTGTCATATGTCTTCATGACTAGCACAGTCGCTTGTGCAGCCACTCTTGGCCTTTTGTGGAACTGTAAGTTGCAATATTTTGTTGACTGGCTAAGGCCCACCACAAAAGACGCTCAGGACAGTTGACGGGCCACTGCTGCGCGTCGTCACAAAAGCTTATCATTTGCACGTGTTTTTAAGCCTTGCCAATTTAAACATGTTCAAAAATGTTTTAAGTATTCAAACACAAGATGCAGAAAAGCTCAACTGAGTACTCACGCGCTGTGTTTGGTGCACACGCAGAGAGCTGCGTCTCACGGACAGCAACACCGAACTGAGCTCTCCTTCGCATCCTCCTGCACCTAAACTAACAAATACAAATCGCAGTTTAAACAAACAGAGAAAGATTTGAAAAAGCCCAATTCAGCAGACGCACACGGTGTTCTGGTGTTCAGGGCGCATGCAGAGAGATGTGTCTCAAAGCGCTTGAACACCGAATTTGCCTCTTCATGCTCTTGTACTGACAAATACATACAAAATTATGTTAAAATACCTGTCTTGGAGAGTGTGTTCGAAAAAACTGTCGGTTATGTCTTAAGTGAAAGTAAACAGTGGAGAAAGAAATTGGATGTGTATCATTATATTGGATGCATTGTCTCTTAAAGTGACCGCGCTTAATTTAGCTGCTGTAAGTGTCCTTAATATTAATCCAAGAAAATGAAAGAAAGAAAATCACTCACTGCTCTTGACTGAATTACTTTGTAGTTTTAACAAGAATTAATCCACAGTCAAACCAAAAATTATTCAGACACCAGATATAATTTTTTAAATATTTTTTTATTAGTGGGTGCAGGACACTATAGTTCATTTATGTAAGTGAGTACAGCAACATAAAGTAAACTGTGAAATATTATACCCAAAAAAATCTTCATACTGCGACTACCAGTGAAATTGAAAAAAATCTGGGACCAAAAATGATTCAGACACTTTGACCTGACCATGTTTTGCTTAAGTGTTTTTTCTTTAATTTGTAATGCAACCTTTTTACTCCACAGACTGAACAAAATGAAGCATTGCTTGGTAATTGTCCAACAAATTATTGATAGTTGATAATGTAAATGTTGTCATACTAACAGTTGTCTGAAGTTTTGGTTGATTGTCCATTACATACCTTTCTATCAAAGTTATCTGACATTATCAAGATGAACCGCCAGTTAAGAATTTTGACCGATTAATACAATTAAACGGTTTAAAAAGTAATTTATTTATTTATTTTCAGTAATTTATCAAAATATTTAAAAAGGTTTGCTGCATGGTTAAAATATGCTATGTGTATAAACAAATTGTGTTTTTTTTTAGAGAGAGAGAGAAAAAAACATAAGTCGTGTATAAGTCACATTTTATTATTTCATTGAGAAATAGGTCTAATGCCGCCTCTACATATTTTACTACATATTTAAATTGAGCAGTGTGTGTTTTTTTCTCCATATGTTTGACTGACTGTATTTTATTATGATAATAAACAGACTGTTTATTATCAAGGTGTGCACTATGTTCGCATACGGCGCCGGTGCACTTGAAATTTTTTTCCTTCTGACAGTGGAAGCAACTACTTCTTATAGTCATAAAGATATTTAAAATTGTAAAAAGGTTTGCCTTTATTTGTGTACATTCACAATAAAAACAAATCTTTGTGCTTTTGTAATATAAGCCTAAAGAAAAATAGGATGTCGCTTTCTGCCATCTGGTTTCCTTTCGCGCAGCACAAATATGAACTGAAACTCTGCACACTAGGCTACTTGTTGCACAGTTTTTCGTTCATTTTCTTAATTTATTAAGTAAACATTTATTTCTCGTATAGGCCTATTTATTCATTATATATATATATATATAGCCTAGCTTTATTATTTGGGATGTAATGATTAACTGTGAAAAACTGAAACTTCACAAAACTGAAGTCAAACCATTCTGTTTTTGCTTCCAAATTTTTAAATGATACAATCTAATTTAAATTAAAAACTGTTCATGTTGCATGTATGCAGCATCTTTGTTTGGATCATGATTAAAATGCAGTGGTTGCCTCTAATTAAAATGGAAAGAGCACAGACAAAGCCTTATTTTGTTTATAGGAAGAAATATATATATAAATATATATATATATTATATATATATATATATATATATATATATATATATATTATTGTTTTGTTTTGTTACTTATTTATTTGATTTTGGGCTTGTTTTAAAATGTCAATTTAGTTTTGTTATTTACATTTACATTCTATTTAAATTTGGTCATTTAGCAGACACTTTTACCTAAAGCGATGTTCAAATGAGGACAATAGAAGCAATCAAAACCAACAAAAGAGCAATAATATGCAAGTGCTATAGTATATTATTATAGTTATATTATAATTTCACAAAGAAATGTACCTCACATAATAAAAGGACACATTTTAATTCATAATATGCACAATAAAATGAGTTTGCTCTGCAAGCAAGCTGCATGCAAGACTTGCATACGTTTCGGACAGTTGACGGAGTTGCCACTTGCACGTCATTTTAAGTCATGCCAAAAACATTCAGGCTATTTTAACTAGTGATGTTAATTTAAACCAGTTAACCGTTAACCGCACGTTACGAATTTTGACTGGTTAATACTATGAAATGGTTTAAAAAGTAATTTATTTATTTATTTTCAGTAATTTATCAAAATATTTAAAAAGGTTTGCTGCGTGGTTAAAATACGCTACGCGTATAAACAAATTGTGTTTTTTAGAGAGAGAGAGAAAAAAAAGTCACATTTTATTATTTCATTCAGAAATAGGCGTAATGCCGCCTCGAAATGTTTACAAACATTTAATCAACCTTTAAACATAGCTAGGCTTTTAGTTTCCCTCACTCCACAACAAATCCTTTAATTAACAGTGTTTAGAAAAGAACAATAATTCAGTAATTCAAAAACAATAATCATCACCACGGTACAGTGATAACGACACAGATTTAACTACACATTTAAACTGAGCAGTGTGTTTTTTTTCTCCATATGTTTGACTGACTGTATTTTATTATGATAATGAACAGACTACATTGTCAAGGTGTGCACTGTATGTGCGCATGCGGGCCCCGTAATCACAATTAAATGCCTTCTAACAGTGAAGCAACAACTACTCCTTTAGGCTAAAGTATTGGAATTGTAAAAGGTTTGCCTTTATTGTGGGTACATTCACAACCTCGGAAAATCTTCAAACAAATAAAAATCTTTGTGTGTGCTTTGTAATTATAAGCCCTAAAGAAAAATAGGAAGGTCGCTTTCTGCCATAATGGTTTACTTTTCGTTCCATTTTCTTAATTTATTAAGTAAAAACTATTGTCTTGTATAGGCCTATATTTATTTATCATATAATATAATATATCTATATATAATATAGGCCCCTATATATAGCCTAGCTTAGCTTTATATTTGGAGGTAACGATTTAAAACAGTGAACAGGTTAAAATCGATTTAAATATTAGTTTAATCGATTTAAATCGATTTAAATATAAGTTTAGATGGTATTTTTTTCTTTTCATCTTGCCTCTGTATAATGCATATTAAACTTCATTAAACCTCATTAAACTTCAAGTGCAGCGCTGCTTCATTTGCAGCAGAAACCAAGGAAAAGCTTTAAGGGCCACCTGCTGGCAGAGAGTGAATCTGCGTCTCATTTGATCTGCTGTTTCATGCAGATATTTTTATGTATAGTTTCACAAAACGGAAGTCAAACCATTTTGTTTTTGCTTCCAAATTTTGTAATTATACAATCTAATTTAAATTAAAAACTGCTCATGCTGCATGTATGCAGCATCTTTGTTTGGATCATGATTAAAATGGAAAAAGAGGAAATGGAAGAAGAGCAAAGACAAATGGAAAGAACAAAGACAAAGCCTTATTTTGTTTATATGAAGAAATGTATTTTATTTGTGTTACTTATTTGATTTGGGGCTTGTTTTAAAATGTCAGTTTAGTTTTGTTATTTACATTTACATTCAATTTCAATTTGGTCGTTTTTAGCAGACATTTTTATCCAAAGCTACAAATGAGGACAATAGAAGCAATCAAAACCAACAAAAGAGCAATAATATGCAAGTGCCACAAAAAAATATACAACATATATTATAATTTCACAAAGAAATGTACAACATTTTGTCAGAGCAATAATAAAAGGACACATTTAATTCATAATTTGTCTTAAATATTATTTTGTTTTAAAAAAAAAATGAATTGAATCGAATCGTGAATTCAAAATCGTGAATCGAATCGTGAGTTGAGTGAATCATTACATCCCTATTTATTATGTTTTAATCTGCGTGAAGAAACACTACAATTGCGTGATGTGATATGATCATCATTTTAATCCTCATTTTCTGTTGTTCACTTAAAATTGTGCATGTAAAATAATTCCCGGGAAACAAATGTTAGTATTTTTAAGGTCACAGACACTTAGCTATCCTTTCTAATTTAATTAAATTCTAATTTAAAATAATCTTGTCGTTTAACGGTCAGTAATCGGTAAATGAGCATCGGTTGTCGGTTAGGAAAAATAACCGAAAAGAACATCCCTAATTTTAACCCATAAGTACTCGTACATTCTCTAAGAGACTGTCTTCAATGCGCTCTCACCCAAAGCATCCCTTAAATCGCCGATGCTAAAGTGCCCTTTCAGCTCGTGATTTCTACCGAAGGACCCCCGCACCCGGACCGCGATTGTGCCTTCACCCGGAGGTCATGTGCACGCCTCTGATCTGTGGTATGCTAGGGCTCTGCTGTGTGTTACTTTGAGATGGCCTGTGCTGTGTGTGCACATATGCTGCCAGTAAATGATCTCTGAGAGAATGTTTATGGAGGCTGAGAATACACAGGCACACCTCTACAATCAGCACTGGAAGAGCTGAGCAAGACATTGAGAAAGAGGAGTGAGTGCTCTTTTTCTTTCATTACAAATGCATGAATATTTGCAAACTCTCTTTAGAGCTCAGTGTCTTTTAAAAATTCATTCACAGAACTAAGTAAAAATATATTTGCTTTCTACAAACTACAATGAAGCTTTACAACATAATTATATTAATATTTTTTGGCAAATTATTTAAATCGAAGCTTAAAAACTTCCCTTAATGATCAATGACATGAAATATACCCAAAATGTATAAATATTTGCAATATAAACATTGCTTCTGTGTCCCTGGTGGATTTCGACATTTTCTCCTCTGAGGTTCCTGCTCTTCCCAGGAGAGCGACTCAGAACCCTGAGACCTGTCACATGCGGGCCAGGAATGACTTGCTTTACTTCCATCAGTGCCAGTGTGTGGAAACCAATCTCTCTGCCAGTGGGAGTCAGTGAAGGACAGTGAAGATGATGTAAATTGCCTAAACTGAATGCATTTGAGGTGCTTGTTTGCAAAAGTTATCACCATGATGCTAGGGTTTTTGTTTGTGGTTGCCAGGACATTTCTATGCAGTTGCTGGGATGTTCTGAGTGGTTTCTAGAGCATTGCTAAGTGGCTGCTTTTTTTTTACCCATTTATTGTTCTCTAGATAAAGACCGAATGCATTTAAAAAGCATAAGACACATGATGTATATGAGACAAGCCAACATTGATGCTACTTATCTAATTTTCATAAACACACGCACATATACACACCTACTCAGTGGCCATTTACCCTTTCAGATGATTCTGAGATGCCTTTGAGACACTGTATTAGCTAAAATAGTGTTTGAATTGATTAGTGCACTTTGATTTGATTATCAAATCCATCTGTGATTTATGAACAGTCTGTGTATAAGATTATCCTTAATGTCCCCCTACTGCTCACTAGCATCCATCTCCATTGATTCTTTGTCATGTTACAAATAGATACATAATGCCTGTGTTTTTGTATTGAATAGAACTAATCAAATGATTCATGCAAATGTCAAAATGCCAAAACTATTACAATGTGAACACAAGGTGTATTTATAGTCAAGCTAAGGTAGATTATAAAAAGAAGACTGTATTGATTTTTGTTTTCTTTGTGTCCTAATATTGAGCAGTGAAATGCGATAAAATTAAGTCTAAATAATTATCTATAAAGTAGGATCCAAAAATCTGATACCACATTGAAAATGTGGGATTCAAAAACTTATTTAAACATGGAAATAAAGCTTTAGGAATTTAGAAAATTGTAAAACAAAGAAACATTTTGCATAAATAAATAAATACATTTGTAAATACATACATTTTATGATTCGACAATTTTTAGGGCACTAATCAAATAAATTAAAAATCAGCTTGAGTACATTTTCTTCATTAAATCAAATGCATGACACCAATTACAATAAGACCTTTTGAATTGAATTAAATTAATTTTAATTCAACTTTTGACTCAAATTTGGGGCCCACTTTATATTAAAAGTCTTCAAATATGTACTAACATTTAGATTAATCATTTGATGAAATGCACTTATTGTGTACATATGTGTTTATTTTTACTGTGTTCTAGTATTTAAAAAAATACATGCATGTAATAATTACATCCAAAAATAGTAAAGATCTTTATTTATTTATTTTAAACAATCAAATAGCATTGCAAACATTTTTATTTGATCTCAGACTTTTGGACAAAACCGCACATTTTGAAAATGGAAAACATTGGTCCATTTTCCTCCTTTCTAATCTAATATCAGTGATTTGTGTGAAAATCAATGTGTAAAGTTATCTAGATAAAAGTTTCTTCTTGGTTAAATGGCAGTTTTTCTAATCGTCTCTCCTTCTCCTCAAAAAGTCTTCACATTTTAACAAAACACTTTTCCACCTCTCTCTCTCTGCCCTCTCACAGAGTTATAAAGTTGAGAAGCTGGGATATGAAATTCACTGGAAGTTGATGCAAGTGAGTGTGGTGACCGTAGTTTGACCCCTGAGTTGTCTGCCTGTGTGTGACATTGATTTGAGAAGTAGAGAGGGGAAAATGTGACAGGGCAGAGAAAAGCAGTTGGAGTTGGACAGGGTGAGTGAGAACGAGAGAGACAGAGAACAAAGGTTATCTGATCCCTCCACAGAATTGTTAACAAGCTTGCGACAAACTGCTTTAGTCTCTTAGGGGATAATTAAAATCATGAAATAAGATAGAAGCCGTTGCTATGACCAAGACCGTGCACACCAGATGAACGCATTTGCAGATGAAAGACAAGGATTTGAGAGAAATTTTGATAAGAAAGCAGTTTTTGGAGAGATGACCTAGAAAGGGTTGATTTGATAAATGTGATGTGCACTTCCCATCTGACTTTCACTAACATGTTTCATAATAGAGGCATCTGTCTGCTGCTTTAATTAGAATAGACAATCCTTATAAAGTTAAGTGAGCATTATTTAAACATACGTGTCTCTTGCTGTCTAATGACTGAGATATAATGATGAGTTATTCAGCGGTCCGACCAGTCAGTACGTCATCTACACAAGCTTCTGTGAGCAGATGAACACTTACCCTTGTGAGATATCATTTTAATAACAGTCTTATTTCGTCTAATGCCCCGAAGACAAAATCTGGTTGTGCTGCAGATGTAGAGCATTGGCTGGAAATGATAAGAGAACAGACCTGACTGTCCGGGAGTACTTTGGGTTATATTGTACATAGGCCTTGCTAAGTTTAGCAATGAGTGCATTTGCCTAAAATAGTGCTAACGTTGACCGTTTGCAGTTTACTTGCATGCAGATAAGTCCCTCGATATCAAAAAACATGTATATTTCATGTTGTAATTGCAACTGGTTTTCTTTGCTCAGCATATGTGTGCTTTCACTGCCCATAAAAGAAAAGTACCATTTAAACCTCTCCATATCCATTTTAATTAACCCCTCGGTTGACCCCCCCCCTCCCCCACTTGTATTATCACTCGCTGAAATGCAGTTGTGGTGATCACAGGGTTAAAGGTATCTCTAGTCTCTCCTAACCGCAAACTTGCTTTACAACCTAGTCTTATTGCTGCGGTATGTATTGCTTTTCTGTCAACACCCCAAACTAATTATTCAGTAGCAATTACAGACGTAGTAACTCTGGATTTAAATGGAAACACATGGGGCTCCTTAAAAGCTGCGGGAAATGTAACTGAAGATATTGCGGGGAAGGAACTACAGTAAGAGAGAGAAACAACAGCCAGTCCTTCTTTTCTTTTCCTTTCTCACTTTGACCCCTGCTCTTTTTCCTCTTTCTTCACAGATAAAGAACCAGCCTGTTCCCTTATTTCTCTAGTGTTTCCCATGTGTGTTGAGATAACGCTGTAACGGTGCCACTGCTTAGCCCCATGGCTCCAGCAGTTTGGCTACCTGTGCATCTGATGGAGGAATAATTACCTTTTACTTAATTCTTCTTTATGGATTTCTCTGGCCTCTTGCGTGCTCTCCTGAAGATTCCTAATTTGTGGTTAACCCAAAAGTGGAAGGTGGGGTATGAATCACTACAACGAGAGATATAGCTTCCTCTGAAGTGCGGCCAACTTTGAGTCAAGCCACCTTATTTCATGGCTAACGTAATGGGCTTTTAAATCCATTATATTCAACTCTGTGTACAGCAATTTCTATCCCAAACTGGTTAAAAATAGGTCACAGAAGGTGTATTGTTACTAAATCTAAGTTAAAAGAAAGTATTACTCTAAAATGAGAGGTTGAGACAGCACCATATGGACCCTTATCACATTTCTGGGTGACCTTCTATAGAGGTACAGTACATGGGATAGCGTGACCATAACAACTGTAATTTTTGCTTTCTCTTTTTAAAAATATATTAAAAAATTTTGATTTACAGAGTTAATTATTGTCAGTGACCTCACAAAATAATGTCCCTCCTTCAACAGGAGCTCCAATTAAAGGTGACAATATGTCGAAACAGCAGATTTTGAGTCTGTCCTTTGAATGGAATTTTTATGAACAGTGAGTCATGCAATGAATCGGAAAGCTGGTGTTGCCCGTGAGGTCCTCAGCGCTCCTCTCTACACCCTCCCCTTCTCTCTGAGCAGAGCCAGAGAGACATACTGGCCTCATTCATCTCTGTGTGGCAGGAAGTTGTCCGATCTCTTGCCAGTACTTTTCAAAAGGTTGAACTCTGGTTGACTGTGGCCCAGACGGCTAGCTGTCAGGCCTTGAGGGGGGCTTGGGCTCCAAGTGTGCATTTTAAGCATGGAACCCCACCATCCGAGGCCTGGCAGGGTGCTAAAACTTCTTAGAGCAGCAGGACATGATGCAACAGCACAAGAGCAGCTTTCCACATACATCCACCTGGAGCCAGGTAGAAAGCACAGAGGAGCTTCATTTATTTCTAAACACTTTCAGAGAGGGGAGAAAGGTGAGCAGGATGAACTTCGGCAAATCGACAGGAGACAGCAGTGAAGCTCGGTTTTGGCTTGTAGCCAGTGTCAGCTATTCTTCCTCATAAAAGCCTCAGGAATTTTTAAAAATTCTCCTGGTTGAGCTGACCCAGAGTCAGTTAGCATAACTGCGCTAATGAAGAGGACCCCGTGTAGAGAGGCCTTCCGCAATCATTCCACCAGGGGGCATTGCCAAACTAATTGCCCTTCTGTAGAAGTCTGGATGTCCTCTGTATGAACCCTGAACAAAGGCCTCATTTGGAAAGAATATTAATGAGTAAAGTTACATAATTTCTAATTCGTTGAACTGGCAAACTCTTTTTTTTTTCTAATAATATTGCTTCGGATTATAGAAAATAGGTCACTGCACATGCAGCCAAACAAATTCTTCACCATATTGTGACACTTTGCCCCATTTTCTTCTATCTTAGTCAATAAAAGGTCCTTTCAAGGCCAGTCTCTACTAGAAAGGTGAAAAGGGCACCATGAAGTTTTCTGAATTTCACTAGCCAAATCTACAATTCCCTTTGACGCTATGAAGAAACATAACAACTGTTCCTTGAGTCTTATTAGTGCTCTGTTATTTTTTTTTTATTGACTTGAGAGGAGAGAGAGAAGCTGAAATCAAGAGTTGAAGTAGCAAGCATTCGAGTTCTGAGACTTTTTTTTTTCACTCCACAATGCTTCCTAACTATTAGAGAACATACTTGATTCACATCTGACATTTGGACTATTGTATGCCAAAGTAAGTGGATTTAAAATATTCCCAAAATAAACTAATTAATTGGGTGTTAAATATGTAAACTAATGTGGTCTTTAAGCTTTGAACTTTAATATGAAGACGGAACTGGCACCATCTTCCTTGAACTCCCTATTGATTCTTTTTTTTTTTTTTTTAATATGTGAATTGGTGTTTATTGTTTCTTGTTTGTTCAGTTGAATTAAAATATATTGGAAATTAAGTTTACATACAAAAATGCAGCAAAAAGTGTAATAAAAATAAAGCAAACAATATAAATAAAAATTCTTCTAAACAGAGGTCTTGTAAACTGTATGCTGCAAAACTAATTTGTATGTGAATAACTGAGTATTTTCAAACTTTAAGTTTATCTATGCCATTAGTAATATAACAATAATTAGGTCATAGACAGGACATCATGATCATTTTATGCAGCTACTTAATCTTTGAGGACAACTAAACAGTGCAGGATATGCCACTGAGGTTATGTGTGTGATCATTGGCTTTCAAGTGCAGCTCATGATTGGACAATATAGGAGACATCTGCTGTACATGAATGGAATTTAAACAAGATGACAAATACATTCAAAAAGATTTTCTCTCTGAAAGCAGCATCTTCTGCAGTACAGATGGAATGAAATTTATTGTATCTTATGTATATTTAACATTAGATTATGTAAATACATTTTGTATGGCTATATATTACATGTGTCTGCCTCAGCTTGCTGTTGTTTTGCAGCAGTGTGGCACACTATGCTATACCCAGCTAGTACACTAGAAAAAATGTCCCATCCTGGCCACCATCTCTGCTTCTGAGCAGTACGGGAAAGTAGTTCTGGCATGACAGCTTCGTCTGGGCACAAAATCTCTGATTCATTCCGATTGATTAAGAAATTATTAGAATTGTTCATCGAGATGAAGAAACAAATCTGTAATTAAGTTCTTTCTAAAACAAACCACCTCATCTTCAATATCCCTCTTTGTTCGTAACTGTGACGCACTTCAATTTCTCACTCTGTCTGTCTCTCTTTAGGATTGGGCTATGACATACAGAAACTCATGGACAGGATATAGATGTGACTCTAACCTAGCAACGGAAAGCTGATTGGTTAAGACACAGCCTAAGCATGCTATTGGTTGGCTGTGCTGGTCTGAGATGGGAGGATGTGGATTTAATAGTGAGCAGAGAGAGAGAAATGTGAGGCCATAGAGGCTGCAAAACTTGGCCATACAGATGGAAGTGATAGTAAGTGCACTATTGACAGCTGTATGTATGAGTTGTATGTATGTATTTGTTTTTGTAATTGTTACGGTTTGGAGAAATGAATATGTGTTTGTGTTACTGCTGAGTGTGTTTGTGGGATTCATGTGGCTCAACAGTGTGTGAAAACCTGGTTCAAGACCTCATGCAAAACAGATGACTGTGTTCCTGACTGTCACCTCAACAGTGGAACAGTTTTAATGAAATGGCGTCCTGTTTTTGCTAATTTTGACAGAAAGTATCACAGATTCCTCTGTCACTATCACAATAAACATAGGGTCAGTTCATCAAACACTGTAACTAGTCTTGGTTTTGTACTAACTTTACAAAAAAGTCCTTAAAAATGCATGTCGGTAATTTTTTATTGTAATTTTTTACTAAAGGTGACTTTTTATCCAACTCTTTTTCTCTCTGTCATTTTCATTACTTTCAAACTGACTTTGTCTGCTGTGATTTTGTCACAGAATGTGTTTTCACTATGAATCAAAGCTTCAACTATTATAAAAGTTATTAATTCAGTGTACACTATATTCTTAGTTTTTTTTTTTTATTACACAACAGATTTGTGTGATATTATTCACATAAAATTCATTATTCAGAGTCAAAGACCAAGCAGATCAGAGAAACTATTGGCACCAGTGGTCTCTACAATGCTTTTGGGAAACGCTGCCCACAGTTGATTAGAAAAATTGTTTACTATGATTTGTGTTTCAAGACTAGGTATAAGAACTAGATAAACTGAATAATTTAAAAGATCTGACTCAAAAGAACAAATTGTTCCCAAATTGGACATTGCTATCTCTTTCATGCACTTTCATGAATGCGCAAAGGTGAGCAAGGCATAACTATTTGGATCTGTTTGGATCTGATCTTACGGCTTCAGAATACATTGAATTCAGTTGTATGGACTACTTTTACGGTGCACTTTAGATTTGATAGACTTAGTCCTTATTTACTTCAGTTATATTAAAAATAGTGGCCAGGATATTGTTAAGAAAGAAAATGTTGTGCTTTTGTAGCATCATGAGGGTTTGTAAATCAAATAATTTTGCCCAACCATATACGTTTACAATTATGCATTTAGCAGACGCTTTTATCCAAAGCGACTTACAGTGCATTTAGGCTATACATTTTATTTTTTACCAGTATGTGTGTTCCCTGGGAAATGAACCCATGACCTTTTGCATATATATATATATATATATATATATATATATATATATATATATATATATGTACACCTCTGACTTTTAAATGCCCCCATCCTGTTCTCTTTCACATTCAGTAGGTATCACCTGCTGCCACACAATGCCATGTCTGTGCTTGTATTCTGAAGGACCCTCTTTTCTTTAATATGCTCAGAATCATCATGAGTTAGGATAATAGGCTGAACAAGACAGCTCCAGCATTCATCTCCTAACCTTTGAGGACAGAAAAAATAAGGGACCAAAACTAGAGCCCTGGTGTACTCCAATAGAGCGAAAGCTAATCCCCTGGCTTGGATTTGAGTGGATCTTACCCGGGAACATCCCTGGCCCTGCTAGCCTAATCCGTACTAAACACAGAGCTCACTTACGATGATAGGACACCTGCTGCTCACCAGACAGCCAATAGGGTACAGGCAGAATGATAGTGTGCAGATTGATTCTCATTCTTTTTCAGTGCCTGTCTGTCTGTGTGGAATGTGTTGGGCAAAAGGGGATGGCATGTGTTTGGCAGCAGTTTGGAAATTATACATGAGTGAGAAACAGAAAAGGCAAAAGGAGAAAAGAGAAAGAATGTAATTGAGTGATTGGCTAGGTGGTCTGAATTCTTCTAGCTATCCATTCCTGGTGCTTGTATAACTTCATCCTTGTGCTTGCATAAAGAGCCTGCTGACACACGTTGACAATGGGATAATACTCATTTAAACTAGCATTTAGTCCATCTCGTTTTCAGAGTGAAAATTTTGGAGAGGTGATACCATATTTCAATAGCAAAACCTCTTCTTAATTGAATAGTTTTGCAATTGCTTAAATAGGTAAAAAAAAAGAAGAAGAGGTAATTATAACAATTTAACATTATATTTAAAAGCATTTTAACATTTAACAAAGCCTAATCTGGACATGATCAGACTTCAGTTTTTGTTGACTGGTCATGAGAGATGACGGACATATAGTCAGATAATCTCATAAGCACGTAACAGACAAAAGTTAGCTGGTCACCCCTTTACATTTTACATTGTACATGTCAACTTGTGTGGTATATGTGCTGTAAAGTGGGTTTCTGAGCTCCAGCTGGGATTGAACATGGTCGCCCATCGAGTTCCAGACCCAGGGTGAAAAAGAGCAGGAAATTTGGAAGCACAGAGTGAGGAAAATAGTTTGTCACTCCAGGAGTCTGGATAAAGTCTTCTCAAGGCAGTGGAAAATAGAAGTGGAGGTTTTTTCAGGTGATTAATGATCAGATTCCTGCTCTTTCTGGCTATCTGACTGTGTACATATGTATCTATTTGTAGTTGGTCACGCAAACAGTAGCTAAATCATAACTATGGGTCTTAGATTAGATTCTTTTTTTATTATTATATATCTTAATTGTTTCTGTTTTTGTAGCTCTATATGTTAATGATTTATCTCTTTAGTTTCTATTTTTATTTATCCTATTGGGTTTTTTTCAGAGAAATAACGAAGATGTTAACCTGGAACATTTTTCTCATTTCAGGTCAATGTCTGGATTGGACATCTTTTTTTATTGTTTACCAGTGTGCACAACACATGTTCCTCTGGGGCTAATAGAGTGCAGAATCATTTTTATACTATAAAAACCAATACTGACAAAAACCAAACAAAAGGGAGCAGATGGAATTTTCAATCACCAGAGGTTTTTGGATTGCATATAGGTAGGAAATTGGTAAACAGGGAATATTAGTCAAACAATATTGAGATGAAAAAGAGAAAACCAGTTGGTTTGCTGTGCTGACTATTTCACCTCATCTTTAATAAGCCATCTAAATCGGAATATAAACTTAAATTGGGCTCATTTTATTTGCATGTTTACTTCTCATTCAGGCTCATTAAATTAGTATGCATCTTTCTTATATATCAATAATTCAGAAACAATTGAGAAATTCACTTTTGAAATGCAATCATCTTCTCTCATTACTGCCAAGAGAAACATGTCTCCCATAGTTCCAGTTTCATCTTAAAACACAAATTTATGTGAATGAGCAAATGCTGAATGCTTTGAAAAGAAAGGTTCTGTCATTTTAACATGATAGTTACTATAAAGCAAAGCAAATTTTCCTGCTTCTATTTTTAATAGAGTACCTTGTATACATCACAAAAACACGATTGAGCTTATAGTGTATTTGATGGGCATCTTTTGTACAATCACTAATTTTTTTCATTTTCATTACCGTTTACTTTTATCAGACGTCAGACTTTCTGAGATGTCGTTGTTATAGCGCATTGCTATGAGTTGCATCTTGCTTCATTCTTGACTGACAGACAGCCATTCTAACACTATAAGCTTCATGCTTTCTAACCTTATCTCCAATTTTTTTCCCTTTATGTTGTAATTATTCTGCTTATTGTATGTATAAAACACAAGAAGTTTATAATCTGCAGTCCCATATTCATAATTGTGACCATACAGTCCGTTTACAATGTCTACCATTGTAATATGTCTTTACATAGCACATACATAATACATAGAGAGAGATTGTGTGCATCTCATATATTGTTATATAAATCATATATTAATATATAATATTACTCTGCACAGCTTTGTATACATTGGGTTGATTTGAACGGCGTTAATGTGCTTTAAGTGTGCATCAAACACTAGGAAAATACAAGTATCGGATCGGGACTTGGTATCGGCAGATGCTCAATATTCAATGACTCAGATCTGATTTGGACACATAGTTAGTTAGTTAGTTGAAAAGAGTGTTTAACATCCCAGAAATGACATACTATACCTTTACCTAATATTTTTTTTTTCACACCACAGATCTATACTGTACCATCCATTATCAATATATCACACACTCAATACAAATACACATACTGTATGGCAAAAAAAAAAAAAAAAAAAGCTAAGTAACCCATTGATGCTAATAAATGCATGCGTATACACACACACATACACAGAACCAAATCTGGCATTAACAGAGAGCAGTATTGTGCTGGTATCAGGTGTTGGTGTGACCTAGGCATGTGATAAGGGTAGAAGCGCCAGGCTGACTGAAAGTGTGGGGTCAGCTGAGCTCTTCAATGGGTTCCGGCTCCAACCAACACAGCCACTCTCCACTGCTGTATGGAGCCTTTCAGCTCACCCTCAACTTCCAGACCCCTCTGCTGGGCTTCTGGCCCAACGAATCGGCCCGGGTTCAACCGGAGATGTTTAACCGGTGATTCAGCAGGCGCAGACAGTGAAGCTTTTTGTCTCTGTTTGCATTCCCTTTCTGCATCTCTCTCACTCTCACACATACACACAATAGTGATCCAGTCATATGGCCGAGACTGCAAACACTGTGACAAAGAAAAAAAACCTTGTAAACCACTCTCTTCTTTGCCTCGTGTTTGATGATGTTTGCATTATGTGTTTGCACAATGTGTGTCTTTGTTGATGGAACTGATACTTAGTCCGTTTTCCTTCATTTTGCTCCTTGTTTCCAGCAGAACTTGCTGAAGAAAATCTCCTTCCTTAATTTTTTTATGCTTTGCGTTAGAATAGGCCTGTTAACCGGATGGTCTAAAAATACTCATGGAGGTCTGGCTTTTCCCCTCTCTCCTTCAGGGCACAGAAGAAGTGTGACAGGCTTTGTGTATATATGTGTGTACACGCAAGCTATAATTAGTGTGAGTGAAGGAAAGGTAGTGTTACTTGATGGGATGGGGTCCACCATTAGGGAGTGATGGAGTGGGGGAGCTAGAAAGAGCTGATGACTGACACGCACACACTCACTTGCATATACTACACAGAATGTGTCCTAGCTTCCATGGAGCCATGTACAAACACAGACATCTGATATGTCTTATCATACAAACATGGTTTCACACTCAGATGTGGATGGATGCTCTTTAATACATTTGCACAGCAGTGTAAGGCAGAACACACACCCTCAAGTTGAATTAATTCAACAAGTCAAAATTCTTTTAAATGCAACCTGAACCTCTGTAGATCATTGTACAGCAAATGAGACTCATCTGTTTACTTGAATATAAATATTATATTAACTTGATGTACTATATATATATATATATATATATATATATATATATATATGTTTTATGTATGTGTGTGTATATATGTATACATACAATTGTGTTTTTTTTAAATTTAATATTAATCCTTTATGCACTTTTAAAAGATTCATAAACAGGTGTACAAGTGATAAAAAGTAATAGTAATAAAAAATTGTGTAAATGAAATTAAATAATTATATTTTATACAAAAATTTGAATACCTCTAAATAATCAACTTGATAAGTTTTGCTAATAAATATTTTGTACATTAAAAAAAAAATTAAATGCAAGAATAACTTTTATATTGTTAGTTTTATATTGTTATATTCTTAGTAATTCTGGGTGAACACTTACTGCAACTTAGTTTTACTTGGTTATCCATACATCATTGTTAGAAAAATTATGATAAAATTATGATATATTCTCTTTAGAAAAATTAAAATTTACACATCTCAAAATTTTTATATCACATCACTAAACATACGTTTTGCCACCCACAATAAAAACTACAGAACTATGACCATAAAACAGAGCATTTAAATATAATCTTACTAAGACATATTACCGGGAGATACAGAGTGAAAACTAATATTTATATGCATTGTATGTTATACTGTTATAAAGATCTCACTGATTTACATTACAAGCTAATTTCATCTTACTTCATGGTCATATAGATATCAGCAAATATTTTTGATTGGTTTGGGCTTCTACATAAAATTGAGGTGACAAACTTGAATGTCTATCTTCTTTCTTTCTCTGTATTCTTGGTCTAACTCAGTTTCATAATGCCTGATGTTAAGCATAGTGTAGTGAGAAGCAAAATGAAATAATCTCTCTACATGGGCAAAGCGCCATACACGTCCTTCCAAAAGTGAAACTCTTCCATTTTGCATGTGAGGATATTTCAAGTCCCCTTTTCGTTGTGTTTGTCTAACCCTGCCCTTATGTATTGTTCCATTTCTTCACTGCCATTTCCCTTATTTTCTTTTTTTAGCATTTTGGTCTAAGGAAAATTCCTGAAGCGACATCTCTGTGTTTTCCATTAGTGCATCACAGAGGAAAGTTTGAGTAACTGTTGTCAACTCTTTAAAATGCATGTTATGTTGTGCAGTGTTAGTTCTAAAGTCAGTTTTTCCTTTATAAGTAAAGGATGAACTTGTGATCTCATTGTGTGACATTTAGCAATACCGTGAATTGTTATGCTAAACGTAATAACATAATATGACTGAACTAAATGTTGATGTGTTATTTTTTACATCAGTCTTTAAACATTCTGAGACTTTGAATCCCTCAAGTCGTCTTTTTTGTCTGCCTTTTAAAAATGATACATCGCCAATATGACATATCAGTTCTTTTACATGCACACATATTTATACTGTATAACTCTATCACTCTCTCATACATATCATTTTTTTTTGTTGTTGTTATTTTTGCCAGGTCCATGCTATTTGTTAAGTACCTCAAACTTTGCACTCTGCTATACCATGTACAGTTCATATATTCTGTTTCATGTGGCAGTATACATTTTCTTATCAAAATTTTAATGTTTTCAACACTGATAATAAGAAATGGTTTTTTTGAGCACCAAGTGAGCATATTAGAATTGTCCACCTTTGTTTTCAGCACTGCAATAGTTCACATATTCTGTTTCATGTGTCAGTTTACAGCACTCAACATGGTGTAAAAACCTGAACTTATCTCCAGTCACACTGTTCGCACGTCTTTTCACACTGCTGTAGTCCAGCCAGTGAAAGCATAGACAGCCAGGTCTTAACATTAAATAAACATTCGTTAAACCATTGAAACAGGAGCTGCACATCTGCTGCATAGTTCTCTTATAATATTGTGGCTTTCCTGTCCACCTTAGCCATTGCCAGGGAAACCGGAGCTTATTTCAAACATGCGGTCCAGGTCATAGCATCAAAAAACAAGGCCACAGCTTAAACAAATATACCAGAGTTTCTTTAACCTGAGCACAGGGTGGACAAACATAGGCGTTAAAGTGTAACAGCCCCCCCCCCCCCCCCGATCCAAAAGAACACTAGCCCTCATTCAGAAACTGCCCACTGTACCGCAAGCCAACATCACAGACCTATAATAGACACAGGGTTAAAAGGAGGCCATTGAAAGGGACCTGTAGGTCACTGCTATATTTATAAACATTACTTTGCAGATTTTTTAGTGGCCTGACCACATATCCTGTAATTTAACCGTCTTTCACACACACACAGCACCACCCTTATGTAAACACAGAGGATAGTGCTCCATTTTCAACCAAAGCTTCAGGTGACAGGTACAGTCTTGAGAACAAAGGTATAGTGGTTTCACAAAAAAGGCTCTTAAGAGATCATTCTGGACATCTCTTATCGTCTATGTCTCCTACAAATTCATGGAGAAGAGACCTCCTGTTACATTTTGTATGCATGCTTCGTTTAAGCCATTGCAAAGTCATTAAAATAGCCATTTTTAATGTACAGACCTATCAAAGGGTAAGGTTGTATTTTTTTTTTTTTTTTTGGAAGGATCTTTTACTCAACAATGAAGCATTACATTTACAAAAATAATTAAATAAATCAATTAAAAGCATTCATTGTTACAGAAGATTTCCATTTTAAACAAATGCTGTTCTTGTGAATTTTCAATTCATTAAAGATTCTTGAAAAAAATGATCACTGTTTCTACAAAAACATTAAGCAGCACATGCTTTTAACATTAATAATCAAAATTAAATTATATTATATTTATATTAAATATATATTAAATATATTCAAATACAAAGTTATTTTAATTTGTAATAATATTTTGCAATATTACAGTTTAACTGTATTTTTGATCAAATCAATCAAACCTTGTTGAGCAAAAAGAGACTTCTTAAACACACACACATACACACACACACACACACACACACACACACACACACACACACACACACACACACACACACACACACACACACACACACACACACACACACACACACACACACACACACACACACACACACACACACACACACACACACACACACAAAAAAAAACTTTCACAGACCCCAAAGAGTAGTGTATGTACATTTTAGCTTTTAACTTTTGCTTAAATTACTATACTTTATAACTAAAAAATATAAAAGTAAACTTTTGTTTAACATATTTTCATTGCTTCGCAAAAATTTGTTTGAGACAACAACCACAATTGGTGGACCTCCTGCTTTACCACCCTTGACCATGACCCAATAGGAGTCACAGACTCCTGTCTTAAAGGGGACATAACATACACAGTTTCACCCAATCTCATATTAATCTTGAGTACCTATAGAGTAGTACTGCATCCTTCACATCTCCAAAAAGTATTTAGTTTTATCATATTTATAAAAGAAAGTAACAGCTTTACAATTCTCTCCGGAAAAAGCCAAGCTCCTGGAGGAGCACCGTGGGTGGAGCTAAAGAGCGACGAGCACTTGAGCACCGAATGCCAACAAAACAGACATCTGATGCCGTTTCACTTACCGTCTGCAGTTCTGAATCATGACCGGGATCTTTTATCGCTGGGACCGCTCCATCTTTCAGTATCAAACAATGTGCAAATCCAGCATCGAACTGGGCCTTGTTCATAAAACGTTCGTCAACAAACACACTTGTGAAACTCCATTGCTGCCCTGGAAAAACAAACTGCATCCACTGTTTACATAACGCTTTCTCTTGCAACCAAAAACACACTTCTTTGGAGACATTCTTCCCGAGCAAGTCCCGTGCAGCGCTGCCGCCGGATGAAGCTCTTTGATGGGCGTGACCTTGCTCTCGCTTGTCGATGTGTGCGTGGGCGCATTCTTCTGGGAGAAATGCCCATATAAGGAGTTCCACCCTTGTCTACGTCATGAAGAGCCACGATCGAAAAATAAACCTCTCTGAAACTTGTATGAATCCGGAAGTAAGATTTCTGGCACAGAAATACTCCGTCATACGTCCAAATAGTTTTTTGAAACTTTGTCCATGAGAATCCAATCCAGAGAATCCAACTCTTTAACAGTGTAAACAACTCGGAATGCATGAAACAGCATTGTACCACCCCCCCCCCCACCACCAACAAACGTGAGCATGTGATTATTCTTCCTTTTTATTGGAGATACTATATCTGCAAAGTTGGGCTCTCTTTTCCACTCCTCCACCACCTTCCTCCGCTCCTGCCAACATCTGCATCTCCTCTGCCAACCCCAACATCCATCTTTCCCTTTTACTCACTTTCTACACCCCCCTTTACACACTCTCTTTCTCTGTTTTTCTTAATCAGTCTTTTTTCACTGGATTTATGCTTTGGCAACATCCAACTCCAGAACCTGATGAAAGGAAATGTGTGCCTCTAGAAACATTGCTGTAAAGATCAAAGCACGCCAGCAGAATTGTTCCCAGCAGAATTGTAGTTCATTTAAAATTTACATTTTAGAAAGTTTTAAAAGTTTACTGACTCACAAGCTGTGCCCAAGTCCCTGTTGGCTTTTATTACTTGGAAAAGAGAAGTCTGGATATTCTGCAGAAATTCTCTTTTTGTTTTCCACAAAAGAAAGAAAGTTCTGTATGTTTGGAGTGACATAAGAGCAAGTAAATGGCAAAAGTTATGTTTTTGGGTGAACTACTCTATGTAATGTCTTCTAACAGACACTTTGTACTACTTTGACCAGTAATGCCCAGAGTGATGATGACGACTCATGAGCACAGCTTTAGTTACATGCCATTTTATTAGCATTTTACAGATGCTAATGCGTGTAAACTTTGATTGCCCTGAGTCACATCAGCAGTGAGTCATTTTCATTTATGAACACACATGAATCAGAACTCAGGCCTTGTTTATGATAGCTGACAGCACATGGGGAGTCTGCATCCCGTCAAGCAAGGTTCAACACAGACCTTTCTCTAAAGGTTGTCTGTCTGGAGCTGGAAAGAGGGGCAGTGTGCTATAGGAGTGCTATAGGTGAAGAGGCTTCAGATGCAGACAGCTTCTTCTCTCTTAGCCGGGAGTAGTCAAGGCCTTGGGTTGCCAGAGCAGTCTGACACATGTCACCTGTACTTCCTGACTGCAGAGTCAGCAGCTCTTCCTCAACAGCACTCACTTCTGGAGAAACAGACTGAATGGATCATCTGTGAGGATGCCAAAACTACAGTCAAATGAAAATTGTCCAGTATCACTATATAAACTATCATCCAACCTCTGTGTGGGAATAACAGACTAGGCAGTTTGATGAAAAAGTGTGATCACGTTTATCCCTTTCTTTGCATTATTTATTACCTGTTTTCTAGTAGGCCTACTAGGGATGTTACTTTGAAACAAGTTTGCTATGCTAATCAAGCTAATCATTATTTCAGTAGTTAAAATACAATTCAATTAAATAAAATATAGCTGTTTTACAGCTATGACCATAAACTTTCTGTGTTAACACTGTCTGAAATCTATGAAAACATTTGTGAAATCAGACAATATTAAATTCCGTTTATATCACAGGCTCACACAGGCTCTGGTGAGTGTCATAGTGTTTGCTTAATAATAATTTAATCAGCTTAAATCATTTTAGTTTTCATTTAAATATTTGAATATGTACAGCAAATTTTTGTGATTTTTGTCATTTTAAGTTAGTTATTAGTTTTTGTTTTTTATATTTAGAAACATATAAATATTTAGATTTTCAAATAAATATTTGTATCTAAATATTCTCTATATTTTATAATTAATCATTCTTTCTTCATAGCATTAATTAGTCTTTAATCTATTATTTATCATTGATTTTATTTCAGCTTTTAGTTACCGATTTGTACTAGTTTTAGTTGTAGTTAACTTTTGAAAACAGAATTAATACTGTCATGCTACTAAAAAAAATAAAAAAAAATAAAATAAATTCTACTAAACTGTCTACTTATTGATAGTTAGGCTAGTCTCCAGTATTGACATTCTCATTCTTTTCCATGTATTTTATACTTTTTTTATACTTTTTCAGTACACGAGTCAGCACGACCAAAGGAGAGGTGTGGAGGAATCTCATGTCAGTCTCCTGTGCCAGATATTTGAAATGTGATAGGATTGGCAGCGAATTCCAAAACCCATAACCTGTCAGAGAAAGGAAGTCACTGAACAGTCACAGCAGCTTCACACACTGTCTTCATACAGTACACATCTCCCTCGGCCGGGCACCAAAACAAAATCAACATTCAATTTGAAATGAAGGAAACTTTGTATGGATATAAAATATTGGAGGGAACAAGGCATGGAAAACTATGAAGTTATTTTTTCATGAAGACTGAATGTTGCCTGTGGGCTGTACACAGAGAGAGAGAGAGAAAGAAAGCGATATCTAATGTGTGCCCATTAGGTAAAAGGATGATGCAATGTCTAATTAGATAATGGAATTATTTGATTGTAATCAGCAGGAAACTATTTGGATGGCTTGATGGATGATCACGGCGAGTAGGATTCACTCCAAAAAGAATATGGATATTTCAAGGTAACTAAACTGGTTATCTGCATCATTCTGATCCCATTTGATCACAGTCAAATTTTAATGGATTTCTCCATCCTTTTTAAGTGTTTGGATGTTTACCTCCAATCAACAAACCTAGTCTGAAGTGCTATCAGACAAATCAGAAATATGTTTCCCACTGAGAAACTGCATGGTAAAGATTTATTGTACAAGGTGAGTTTTACAGCTGTGGACTGTAATAAAATACTGCACTTATAACATAGACTATAACTTTGTAAATTGATTTCCCTAAGATTGTCATTGTTGCATTGATATTGTGATATTTTGTCTAATCTATGCAGTAACTTTAAGTGATTTTAATTTAATTATTTGATTCAAAATCACAATAGCACCAAAATAACACGAAATAGATTAGCTGAAGTGCTGAAGTGTTTCTATCTCTGTTTTCTGTTAACCAAATACAGCATTTTTGATCAACACATCAAGAAAATCTCACCATGGACTCTTTCTCTTGCAGTTTATTTGGATAGTGCTATGATTTTTCTGGGATCCTCAGCTGGCTCTGCCATTTAACCAGCCAACCGCATGTGAATAAGTTGACGGTAATGGTCTACATCGGACTTTTTGTCTTGAGAACGTCCAAAGTAAATGTGAAGGCAAGGTTAGAGCCCAAAGCTATGATCTGTTGGGAGGTGAGATGACTCAAATGTGTCTCACAGCGATTTCTGAACTGAAAAATGCCTTGGTGGCAATTTTCAATGGTTACAGTTTTTGAAAGGCGATCATTTCTTTAAAGCGATCATATTTACACAAGTAGCACTGGGGAAAAAAATAAACTGAATGAGTTCAGCTAAACAATCAGATCACAGATTAATATCTTTGGTGAGGTCTGAGGGAAACTCCACCTTTTAATAACTGAAACTATCAACTCATGACATTATCGCACACCACAACTTGGAGGCTATTGATTTTGCTATTATTGTGCTTTCTAAAGTTCTAGCAAGGTGACACAGGGGGCTCAAACTCCATCCTACCCAATGACCCCATGCTCCCACTGGACGAGTGCAGTTGATAAAGGACGTAAAGATCAGCTGCCCCTTGGCCTTTATAGATTAACGAATATGAGCTGTCAGCACCTCTCATCTCCATTTCCAATGATTTACATCAAGTTTAATGAGCCTGCCAGGGCCAGATAAGACACTCACAATGACTTCTGGGTCTGCTGTATGCATTATGCACACTGTCTATTCTAGCAGCTTTGCTCATGCACAGAACTGCTTAAAGAGAGTTAGGTTGCTATTATAATAAAAGTTATATTTTGTAGGGCATTACAGGTTTAAATGAGAGTGTCTGTTAAATGTACTGAAGTTGTGTGATATGCAGAGAACCTGAAAATATATTGTAACATTTTTTTTAGTATTTCAAGTAGCTTCTGAACAAAACCAGAGATTGTATCAGATCACATTGTTCATCAGATCGTCATCCATGCAGCTGGACGAATGCCTTGAATTTGATTCAGATTACAGCTGTGTTTAATGTGACAGTCTTAGCAAAAAGTGTATCACAGTGCTGACTGATAAAGACTTGGCTCAGAGGACTTAGCCAAAGCTTAGCCCTCTATCCAGAGTCATGAGTAGGTCAAAACAGTCTGGACATGCATGAAGGCCAAATAATCGAATCCAGGAATAATATCAGACTTTCTAAAACAAACACGGGTTTCCACAGCCCATTGATTTTTGAGATATTTGTTTTAAAAATAGGAATATTTACTTTGAAATTAATCTGAATTTAATCTTTCATTTTTAATACAAAGCACCATTTTATTTATTTATTTTGTATTTTTTTTTTTTTTTACTTGATATTATGACATTATCATTTTCTTTAAAACCATCTGTCCCCAGAGCTTACTTCAATGCTTTGCATATAGATAGCAATATATTTTAAACTTAAAGCGAAAATGTATGCATTTTTAACCAGGACATAGTACACACTGTTCTTTTAATTTTAAAATACAGCACTTATAACAAATTTCACAGCTGTGTATTTTCTGTCAGCACAGGCTGATATTTATGAAAGCATTTGTAAAATCAGGCAATGCTAAAAGTAAGTTTACAGCCTGAGGGTCCTTGACAAGGTCACACAGGCTCTGGTGAGTGTCATAGTGCTTTTTATAGTCATAGCGGTGTCATAATATTAGGTATTTTCTATTTTTGCCAAAACCCAAAATGTGTAGAAATTGTTTTGGACATTTAGATCATTTTCCTTATTTGAAATAGTTATAGTTTATATTAAATGTTTGACATTTCAGTAACACTTTAAGGTGTCTGTGTTACACATTACATGTACTTACTATTATAATAATTAATTATGCATAATTACATGCAAGTAACCCTAAGCCAAACCCAAATCCTAACCCTAACCCTAACTATATAATAAGTACATGTAGTTAATTAATATTGCGCAGTACATATGTATAATTACTTTGTAACAAGCACATCTTAAAATAAAGTGTAATCGACATTTCTCTATATGTGTATCTAACAGTGTTTTGCAAAAAAATTTTAGAGATTGCACTAAATGTAAATGAATACATGTAGCTTGTTTTTCCCTAATGTTTCAGAAATAAGTGCAGCCCTTTAAATCTGAAGTATGTTTACATAAGTCTTTTACATTAAAGGCTAGAACCAGTAATCAAAAAACTCAAAAATTAGAAAAATACGTAAAGACAGAGACTTGAACAAAATATTTTCTTTATTCTGCAAGAGAACTGAATATTGTGGAGTTCCACTGAGTATATACATGAGTTCACCTCATAACAAATGGAGCGTCTACAACCAATACAAACGATCGTAACAGATACAAGAAAATGATTTGCGGTGGAAATCGTAACTGAAGCATACCGATAAGTCTGAAGCAACAATGATATTCAAATACTGAGAGAGAGGATTTCTGACATTTGTTCTCTACATGCAGAGCGATGTATCTCATGTCCTTTTGTGCCATAATTTGTATAATAAGACATGAAACACTCGCTATAGAAGCATAAATGGACCGGAGCAACACGATTATTTTCATTTGCAGAATGTTTTCGAGAGCCCGTGGCTTATTGCTTAAGCTGAGTCTATAAAAGTCCAGAGATGAAAACTGCTGGTGTTAAGGAAATATTTAGATTTATGCAGAATAAAAGTGAGTATTCAGTCAATAAGGTCTGAGTGTGAAGAAAACATTTAAAGGTCTCAGGTGAGATACATTTATACGTTACAGGTTGTGCAAATGGTACTGAACACACTGTTGTCTATTGCTTCAGCTCCTCTGTCTCAGTTTTTGTGAGCATCATTTTGCTTTTAGTCAGTGCAACAAAGGGCTCCAACTTATTTCAGCTGAAAAAGCAGACTTTTTTCATAAGCTATATTAAAATTTATATTAGACTACACCATAAACAGACATTGACAGTTTGTTTTTACCTTTTTTTTTTTTTTTTTTTTTACACAAAACAACAGTCAAGAGTACCAAAGAAAGCATGCAAGTGGGAAGGAGAGCAAGTTTTTTTTTTTCTTTTTCATTTTTTGAAAACCTTTGTTAGTTATATTTTTAATATATATAAGAAATGTGCTGGATATCATGGTGGGACAGCTGTGGTAAGAACACAAGAGACTCCCAATGAGAATCACAACATATTCAAACCTGACTGCAAATAAAACTTTGCAGAACTGCACAAGGGGGCCATAGCCAGTGCTAGTTAACAGTCCGGAAATAACCTTAGCCAGGTCTTCTAGTCAATAACACCTGCTTTGTACAGAGTCTAACTGAAAACTCAAGCGGCTTTGAGTCAAGAAAGGTTGTTTTGGTACATGTCCAAACCCTCTGAGCTTTTGAAGCAAAGCACTGTTGATTCTGCCGGCTTGTTATAATGTGTGAGCTTCCCCCATTCCCACTTCAATACAAAAAAAAAAAAAAAAAGCACTCTAGTAAATGTCTCTCATATGAATTCCCAATGCAATGCTTTTTATGTCCCTGAAACCTTTTAGAAGAAAAACATAATATTTCATGCTTTCTTGAGTATAGGAACAAAGAAAGCCAACAAACCCTACTGCTTTTTGCCCTGCAGAGAATGACAATCACTTTTTTTCCTAAACGGACCATACATTTCTGTGGTATAGGGTTGTCGGTTTTCTTTATATGGATTTTACAACACAGAAAGAAAAAGCAACAATGACTGCAGCTGAATGCAAGACTATTCTGTAAAGAAAAGAGTCATAGAAACACTTGATTTTGGTAACTTTAGAGTTGGTTTAGTGACCTAACGGACAAATTAATAACAACTTTGATGGCGCACACGCGCACACGCGCACACACACACACACACACACACACACACACACACACACACACACACACACACACACACACACACACACACAGCATTTAGCTTTTACAAATAAGTGAGTGCAAAAATGAACTAGCTTTAGGGCAGACTGTTCACTTTGAGGCTTAACAAAACTACATTTCATTTAGGTAAACAAATTGTCATCAGTTTTTTTTTTTTTTTTTTTTTTAAATGGCAAAAAATGGACCACCAACCAATCCACAGTGAACCCTTCAATATACAGACAGTAATAAAGACATTGTTATTTTGCCAGACGAGTGAGGGGCTAGCGATAGCAACCCAAAAACTAAGACACAAAATTAAGAAAATAAAACAAACCAAACTTAAATCTTTGGTCTCAATGCCTAGGAAAAACAAAAAGTAATTCAAACTTTTTTTTTTCTTCTCAAAACAATTCTTCAATCCGTATCATGTACGAACATGGCCTGAATTGTTTAACATAAAATAACTTTGTGACCAGTCTAGTAAATGACTCTAAAACTCTTCAAATATGATGTGTGCTATACTGGACTCCAATAATCACTTTGGAGCTCTGTGAACATAAGCCCCTTTACTTTCAACAAAACACACAAGTTGAGTTCCAGTCTTAAGAATAAACAAATTCAGACACGTTTTATACTCAATCCACTCATGCCATAAAAGGGATTTCCTGTGTATTAATAAATGCATCTATGTATTAAAGACATTCAATGGTGAGTGATGCAAGAGTTCAAGTAATAGACAGTGGGCCCATCTGGGGCCCAGCTTCAAAAAAACAAAACGAAGCAAAACATTATTCTGAAACTCAAAACATTTAAAGGCTAGAATAAAATGAAAATAAATCTGGATCTATGTTATAGAACATAGTAACCAAAAATGTTCCACAGAAAAGATGGCGACACCAAGGCTGCAAAGACGTAATTGTGAACGGTGGCACACACATTATGACTAAGTTCAGGTCTGCCAGTAACACCCAAGAAAACCACAATCATTTGCAATGGCAAACGAAAGAGCAACTGAAATGAATAATGGAGGGGAAAAGCCATCTGCATGTGGTTTTCATTAGGACTCTAGGTTGTAAGTTCATCTCAACAGCTGATCTGACTAAATGCTCAGTCTGGTTCCCATCATCACCAAACCAACCCACCAACCAACCATCCAACAAAAGTTTTCAGTCTCAAATAACACAGAGATCACTTTAGAAACAAATAACACAATCCCATGAGAAAACGCAACTATTTTATGATTTGCAAATTTTGTGAGATTCATTTGAAAATGTAAAATTTTTAGAAAAAAGGTTGGATGAAGTTCCACCCAAACCTATTTGTAAATGATGTACAAGTAGATCGTACAAAAAGGAACAATTGTCCAAATTCGTCACCAATTCGCCAAAATATAAAATAGCCATCAGAGTGTTTTGACAAATAATGTCATTAAGTTTTCAGTTGAATTCACTGTATGATGCATTTTGTAACGCTACATACTGTGCATTGCGTGAGTTGGGTAGTTGCAGTGGTGGGTGAGGGCTGTCTGTGCTGCTTAATGGCCTGTAAAACTGTAACAGTCTGCTGTAGCGCTTCCAGCATACGACCAAATTGTAAAAAGGGGAAAGCTGTGAGAGAAAAAGAATTTCAATGTGAACTTACTCAGCTGGACACCTGCATGCCAGAAGCAGAACAAAAAACAGGAAGTGATATAACTGACGTACTGACAGTGAATATTGTGCATATAGCTTTGAATATCTTTTCATCAAGGTTTTATTGTGCAACATTAAAACCAACAGGCAGCTGAACAATGAAAAGTGTATTTTCTCTTTTCTGATATGGAACGAGTCAACCTGCTAAAAAGAGAAGCACTAGGCAATAAAGAGGCTTTTTTTTAAAGGAAATTCTTCAAAAGGTTCAAGTGATTATCGCTTTTTGATGCCACTGAGAGCAGTTTATCTCTCTGACAGACAACTTCTCTACCATCAAAAGCTGGATTGCACTTTTTTTTCAAGTTACGTACTAAAGCACATCTGCTCTGACACTGCTCCCGCTTGCTGGAGAACTTCTTTTGAACATATGTTTGACAGGTACACAAATCCAATTAAGCATTACGATGTCACATTAGTTAAATCACGAGTTGTTGTTCTTTCAAATTTGGTGCAACGGTCAGTTGTCATTTCTAAGTGCTTTATTTCAACTGTGTCTGTGTGTGTGATTTTGTTTTGTTTTGTTTTTTTAAAAAAAAGGACAAGTGGAGCTTCTGTTAACAGGACACAGATCCAAACTATTTTATGTAGTTCGCAAACAAGGTGCATTAAGTATAATTTCACTCAATTAATATAAGCCAATTTTATCACAAAAAGTACAACAAACAAACAAAAAAAAAAGTCCTCCCCATGCCAACTTTGGTCTCTGCACTGAACTGTAGCGAACTTAACTGCTTAGGAAAGGACAAAACTTTTGATCCAGCCAAAAAGAAAACAAGGACAAAAAATTAATAAAAATGAACACCTCTCTAAGGTTAGGTTAAAACAAAACAAAAAGCTTTTGTTTTTAAGACTACAACACATTTTCACTTGTGCCCTCCCAAACATCCCACAACCCCTCGTTCAGCAGCAGTCACTGTGAGAACACTCTGGAAAGTGTCAGTCGTCTGTTTGCTACATAGTTTTTGCCTTTTTTTAAACACACAAAGAGAGATGGAGACATTTCAACAAACTAAATATTTTCCTGCTTTGCATATAGTTCAGAATTTTGCAAAGACAATACAAAGAAAAAAAAAAACAACAACATCTGAATGAAAAATAGAAAGATGTGAGAAAATAGAGGCAGGAAAAAAAAAAAAGAAGCTTAAGCTAAAATGGAGCATGTAAAAAGTCCCAGCTGGAGTTTAGGTAGCAGCGCGGGTCACCTGAAACTCGCCTCCTCTGCTTCCTGCTTGCTTTTTTTTTTTTTTTTTCACATTCACAAACATTTAAAACGTCCTTGTGCAAATCAAGCAGTCTTTAGAAAGAATGCCCTCCAAATTGTTCTTGTAAAAATATATAACTCCAAGGTGGCTGACGTGTGTGTTGCAGCAAGTGTTTTTTGTTGTTGTTGTTGTTGTTGTTGTATGTATTTTGTTCAGAAACTGTTCCCTCCTCCCATGAGTATAGACAGTTTAATTTTGGGGGGCGAGTCTTTATCTCCGTGGACCTGAGGGCATCTGTGCATACACTGGGAACGCCAGCCGCACATTGAGCGAGTCGTTGTGCTGGACCAGTGAGGTCTGGTGGTAGTGCAGCACCAAGTCTTTCAGAGTGCTGTACAAGTTGTAGGGCTCGGCGAAACCATAGCCACGGGGCGTGCTGTAGATGACACAGTGCTTCACCTCGCCGTCCACACTACAGACAGAAACATGACAGATCTCATTATCAATGTGATTCCGAACCAGAATCTGACCTCAGACAAAGATAAAGGCAATCCATTTGCTCAAAGACAACCAAAGTTAATATTGCTCTAGAGGTGACTGATTCAGCATCACAGAACTGGAAAAAGGTAGAGTCTTAATATTGAAAAGTCTGATTTTATTTTATATTGAAACAGAGGAGATGGCACGGATGGCAAAACAATTTGCTGACAAGTGAAGAAATAATAATTCTCCCATTTCATTGACATAATTTTCATCTCACTGTCTACATCATCTTAAGATACTCACACAACAGAGCAAGCATAACAGCCCTTCTTGCTGCTCTCGCGGATGAGGAAGGCTCCATCGGGTTTGCTGTGTAGCAAGTCCTCTGCCTGCGTTCGGTTAAGGTCCCCCACAAACCAGCTCTTCTCATCATAGTGTGGCAGGTTCTCATCCTCCTCACTGACGAAGTAGGTGCTGTGATTTTAAGAGGAAATATGTTAGATGTTGTGATGGAGGCAGAGATTTATCAAACCCGTGGTCTCAAATTTAAAGTAATATATGACTTACTCATCCATGTTCTCGTTTTTGATCTCCAGCCAATCGTTTATTCGTTTCTGTCGAACACCTTTATGATTGAGCCAACTGCATGAGAAAGAAGCAATGGAGTGTTTATACATCGAGAAAAACCTGTCAACTCAAACAGAACAATGAAGATGACGAAATGAACTGCAAAGGAAGGATAATCTTACACAAGGTACTGATCTCTAATCTTTCGGAGCTGGATTAGATCTGGCTTCAAGCTGTTCATTTTCTTGTCCGTCTCCCTGTTGTCTAGAGCCTGCGTTTTCAGGTCCTGTTCAAGCCGGGTCTTACTGTCGTGAATCTCGCCAAGACGGGATTTGAGCTTTTCATAGTTCATCATAATCCTGAGAGAGAAACAAGAACTATTTGTAAACCCATACATCAAGACTGGCAACCAGAGCACTCTCTCTCTATTGTGGACTTTGCGTACCTTTCAATCTCTTTGTCATTCCCCTCTCGGCGGAATCGCTCAATGTATTCTTTACTGTAGCGTTCCTGCGTGTGACACTGTTCTTCAAAAATTTTAATGGTCTCATTGAAGGCCTCTATTGCAGTACGCTTCATCTGGATCTCCTGCAATCAAAGGAAAGATAAATCAATGGATGTGATGCGACCTCAAAAGGGATGTGCCGCTTAATAGACTTGGTTAATTGGTCAATGGGCTTCACCAATGGAATAAATTGTTTGTGTCCATGTTGTGCATGTGGCACTTAGCACTGCAGTTAATGGGTTGGCTGTCTATTGATCCAACGGTGATGTTCTAAGAGGCTCACCTGTGAGGTTTTTGTGTGCTCCTCGTAGAGTCTGTCATATTCTTTACTCTTCTCCTGATATTGATTGTGATATTCCTGGAGTTTTCTCCCAACTGCATCAATGTTGTCCTCCTTCACCAGCTGATCCTGAAAGAGTGAGAGTAAATGCATTGTTATTAATATGAATTGCTGAGCGAAAAAAGGACAGCTCACAGCAACATACAGTAGGTTTTGCTTACAAAGTGAAAGCCATTTTTCAGGAATTTCCTTCCAGGAATCATTAATAAAAATCTTGGAATCTGTAAGTGCCTCTCGAGGACTTACATTTGTGGTACCCCTAAATAATGAGCACCTGTGTGTCTGAGTAAGATAACGGGAGGGCGATGGAGGAGGGGGTGGGGGGCGGTTGGTGAATAAATGCCTGGATGGCCTTTCGACATTGTGGATGTGTGCAATTATTTAGGAGTTGCGCTGCTGTGGCAATAAACAAAGTAATATTTCATGCCAAAAGCATCCTGCTGCCTCTGCAGTTTCACTCACAACTAGCTGCACAATTCATTCAGCAAACACTCTCTTTAGGGCCTAAGTGAGGGAGGGAGAGGTGGGAGGACAAAGAGGTAAAAGGAAAAGAAGAGATGGCTGTTAATGTGATACCCCCACCCACAATCTAAACCCATTTACCTGCTGGTAGCGGGAGACGGGATACATGAGCTTTACATCCAGTTTGGTGTTGTACTGGGCCAGTGACTCGTGCCTGTAGTGACTGATGAGCTCCACCACTGAGCCGAATGTGAGCGGGTCAGAGAATCCGTACTTCCCATCCCGATGATAGATCTTTATTAGCTTATTGTTTCCACCTTTCCTGTAGGAAAATAGGGATTGTATTGGACCACAGATCAATATAAGATGAATGGAGAGGTTTTGAACAAGTAGAAGTTTTTCTAAAATATTTCGAATTACCTTAGCGTTAGCGTGTAATCTCCCTGCATCTTGGTTGAGGCGTCCCGTACCAGGAAAGTACCATCAGGCATGTCTCTCAGTTTGTCGTTCACCTCTTCCCTGCACAGAAAAGACCGAAAAGGGTGAATGGTGCATATAATCCACACATCAAATCTTGCTCTTAATAATTAATCATTACAGCTAAAATAAGTTTTCCGTAGCCCCTGTCCTTCACTCCTTGGAAAGGGCTGACACACACAAAAAACATGACTTCTCTTTGCCTGGCTGTATAAATAAATTTGGTCTGGCAGAGGGCAAAGGCACTGGTCTGTGACCATACTGTCTGCTACAGCCGTCTGGGAGAGAGTGAGACATCTTTGAACGGTTTAACTGTTGACCCCGTCCTGCACGCCCACATGTACACTGATGCCTCCAGCTCTTGTCTTGAAATCAGACAGTCTGTCTCTTTAAAACTGCCTCCCGACGACCAGCGGCAGAGCTATCAGGCTTAAAAGACTTTCCTGCTTTTTTGCCACCTCCTCTATTTTAGTCTAGGATGAATGTCACACCCCTTGACTTCCAGGCCTCCTCCCATTCTCCTGACAGCCAACAGACTAGTCATGCTGGAGCTCAGCAGACCCTGGCCCCGGCTCTCATGAGGGGGTATATTAAGCCTTCTTTGGCCTGCCGAGGTAAGGAACCTTTGACTCCCACATGAATGCTCATTTCTGGGGGAGGAGTCCTCTCTGCACTGAGAGCTTGGGAATCAGGTAAATTTTTAGGCTCCAGTGCATCAGCAAGTTCATCGTTTAGGGGAGTTACCCTATTTTAGTAACATGTTTGGGTCATAGAAACAATCAGATCAATGAGAAATAAATTTCACAAACAATTTTGCTTCTGTAATGTGACGTAATTAAAAAAATACAAATCTTCAATGAAAAAAAGCATTGCAATATGATTTTTAAGTGTATGAAGGTTAGCGACTGTGCACAGATGACGTCGTGCACATGATGAGCAAGCAGCAGTAATGTCAGTGTGAAGTGGAGAACAAGAAGTGGAGGAGACATTTGGACAAAGCTAGATATGCTGTGCAAAGCACAGAATATGTATTCCTCTAATTTAACAAAATTACTGTGAATTACAGCTTTAATAATCGCTTAATCATAACTGTTTATCAAAATTATCAAGACATTTATATCTGTGGAATAACAGGCACAGATGAATTTTGCACAGTAAATAGTGCATATTATAAATATAAAATACATTTTGGATTTACTCTAAGCTCAAGTCTAGAAGAAAATCAGGAATCCAAGACAGGCATGCAGATAAAAAGTGAAAGTCGTGACATTTGCCAAGTATGGTAACCCATACTCAGAATTGGTGCTCTGCATTTAACCCATCCAAGTGCACACACACAGCAGTGAGAAGTGAACGCACCGCTGAGCAGTTGGCAGCTATATATCCAGCACCCGGGGAGCAACTGGGGGTTCAGTGCCCTGCTCAAGGGCACTTCAGCCATGGGTACTGAGGGTGGCTGTTCAAGAGAGCGCTGTTCATTCAATCCCCACCCACCTACAACTCCTGCCAGCACGAGACTCGAACCTGTGACCTTCTGGTTACAAGTCCAACTCTCTAACCATTAGGCCACAACTGCCCCATAATTTACATGGCTGAGAATCATTACTATGTACTCAAACTGAAACTGTGTGCCCAGTGATTTACATCTGATCTCTCTCAGTTCATAATTGAAATTCAATGGTCAGCATCTCTTTGCTGTGGCGTTCTTCTTTATTTGATGCCTAGAGTTTAGTTACTTTCTGATTTCAAAACTAGTAAGCACTGAGGACAGGTTTGAAGCAAAGCTAAAAGCAGCTCTGGTTTATCTGGGAATTGACTGTGTGAGTTAAAGGATAGCAGGGCTTCAGAGATCAGTGAGCATCTCTGCAGAATTTCTACTCGCCCAACATCAAACAAGTCTAAAGCTGGTCACTAAGCAGCAGACTAATCTGCTAAAACCTGAGAGTTTTATGGGTTGTGTTGGAAACTGGCCAGACAGCTTGACATTTTGGAGATTTGGGTTCTTCTACCGCCCACCCCCCACCCCCTTCAGCTCTTCCTGTGTCTCTCCCCCATTACATTGCCTTTCTGCTTTTGTACAGCTGCGGCAAAGCGTACATGCCTCCAGGATAAGTGAGCCAAAAGAAGAGGAGAGGATCAAAATAAGTTTACCTATCTCACACAAAGAAAGAAAAAGAACAGAAAAAGTTTGCAGAGCAGCTGAAAGAGCAACATGACACTCCAGAGCTGCGTGTGAGACTCCACCTTCAGGCTACCAACTTGGAAGCCATCAGGTGGAGGAAAGTAACAACCCAGAGAGCTTTTCAAATGATCTTGATGCAGTATTATGACTGATCAGCTATCACCTGACTTATAGTGATGACAATGCCCTTATCACGTTGTGGACACGTATAAGCTAGCTGGCATGAGGAAAGATTTTAAGAGCAGAACAGACAGAAATCCAGTCAAGTGAGAAATGAAATCTAATGTCAAGTGACTCTTACCTTGATATGTCTCCCCAGTACCATTCTGCTTCTTGCAATAAGCCGCTGGCGGCTTCTTTCACACCGTTGCCATTTACTGGAGTCATGGGTTTTGTTGGCTTGGGAGGAAGAGCTGCAGAAGAAATAAGAGAGATTTATTTTAGCAGAAAATCTTCTAACCTCATCAGCAGTCCTACAAATATGAGGTTGGTTTCACCTTACAGATGAAAACCTAATCTCCTTGAAGACTATACTAAGTGGACACCATGTTAACAAATGGCTGTATGTTGTTCAACCTCATGAATAAGTTTATGCTGCTAAGAGAATCCAAATTTGAGCTTTAAAAAAAAGGTAGGAATACATTAAAATTGCAGGTTATTGCCCAGGATTAACTATTGACCTTTAGCCCTTAATTTTCCCACGGATGGCCTTCCAATACTCTCCTCCAACCTGTGACTCCATCACATCATTTGTAGTTAGATGAGTTTGTTTCGGAAAATGCAACAGTGATTTCCACTGAAAATGCAAAAGATCAGTTTTCACGGAAAATGCAACAACAACATATTCCATTCGGCCCGTGTGAAAGTGTAAACAAAAAACAAATGACCTTCTCTGCCAGTCTTGCTTTTCTGCTACTTCCTGAATATGTAATGAACAGGTTCTTTCCCTTCAAGTGAAACACTTCCTTTGTTGCGAGCAAAAGCAGTCAACAGCTGCCGCAACAGCACGCTGGAAAGCTAATGTTGATGATGCTCTTGCTATCTTCCGGGTCAGGGGTCAACAGAGTGTGCTGCTCACCAACGCAGTGCATCAGAACACCCTCACTCAGAAATATTGCTGCAAGACTATGTGCTGTATGTTACAACTTCACTGCATGCATCCTCATGTCTAATCTCCTTATGAGATTTTTTCAACCTTAGAGTCAAAACTAGACTTGAATGAATGATGGTTAAATGACATGCAAATCTGGTGTTACGAAACTTTCAGCAGACTAGTTGGGCAACTAAAGCTGTTCTAAACAAGGAGTTCACGTGTTTGTGTTCAAGTGCTTCAGGGAAACCTGCAAGTGCTCAGCCAGGTGCAGTTGGCAAAGATTAGTTTGAGAGGCATCAGCTCCATCTGAAATGTACAGAGACACAGTGTTCAAGCCCTGTACCTACTGCCAAGCCAAATGAACCTCCCCCTGACCTAATTGAAACTTGCAAACAGTGGCCTTGAAACAGCAACGTACCACTCCATTGTCAACGCACAGGTTTATTCAAATGCTTTTAAGGGAAACCAAAGACATACTCCACGAAAGTGGTGGTGACACCTTTAAAATACTAGTGGACTGTAGGTCTCTAAGGCTGAGCAAAATCACGATAAGATATGTATCGCGATACAGAGGCCACGATACGATATGTATCATGATACAGGACTGCACTGAATTTCACCTCAGCAGAATTTAGCAAAACAGCCGTTTATTAAACACTGCACACTATAGGGCCATTGCTAACTATTGGCAGAACAAGCACTTTACCTCTGCATTATGAAGGGCCTCCATAACTGTACTACAGTACAATATAGGTAATGCCATGTGTTTCATGTTTACATTGGGTACTCCCCACCAGGTACAATATTGTTTGCATCTTGTTTTTAAGACCATAAATAATAATGTACTCATTCTAATAAATTTATATTGTAATGCTAATATATATATATATATATATATATATATATATATATATATATATAAAATATATATAAAATATATATAAAATGCTGACGCACACACATGCTCAGTCACATAAAAATAAATATTAGAAGAGTTCTAAACTTAAAAAAAATAAAAATAAAAATTAGAAGAGTTCTAAACTAATGCGCTGACTTCACTGCATCTCACGCACACACGATTAGTCACACACACAGATCACGCTGCGCACGCGCACAGACATTCAGCAACACAAACTTTTTAGCGCTGCCCCGGAATTTTATCAATAAAGTAGCTTAATCGCTCATGAGCTACATTATCTTTCTTAACAAGAAGCTGGTAACATCATTGTTTCTAAAGGAATTAAAGCCACAGCTTCACTGTTAATAGAGAAACATGGCAAAACAGTGGTATTTCATACATACACAGCCTCTCTCTCTCTCGTGTAAATAAACACTGGATGAATTACATTTTTCTGAGAATAGAATATTGAAGTGGAGATCGCTAAACTGCAATCTTACTGGTGTTTTCAGAAAGCAAGTGTTTATCCACAGTGGAGAGAGAGCGTGTACACATTGTTGCCAGGTTGACAAAAATAAGTAACACACTTAGCAGATATCCATATTGTGCAAGTGCGAAGCTCTTTATCGGGGATTACGTCTCTTTATATCAGGCAACCCAGTTGTGTTCTTCTGCGGCCAGATTAAACCTTATTGTAGCCTATATATTACGCTCTATTCATTATTTTTTTTTTTTTAGAAAACTTGCATTTATCTACTCCATTTTAAACAGTGTTTTTGTATTCAACTTAAGTGTGGTCCACTGCTGCACGTGCCACAATATCGATACAGGGCCAGCTGTATCGATACTCGTATTGAAGTATCGAACACAGTGGACTGTTAAAGGAGGACATGGCTCATGCAGAGTTAAGCAGGCTCAAGCAGATTATTGCCATAATGAATTTAAATATGACCACATTAAAAAAAAGTCAAGTTTCTGTAAAAACAGTCACCCACCTGTTCTCAGCCTGGCAGAGACCCGAGAGAGGGTGTATATCTACGCCAGGACACTGGAGGGGGAGTGGAAATGGGGAAGGCATGGCGTAAGCGAGCATACAGATGTCTTAAAAGCCTGAGCTGATTCTAGAAACCCCTGGGCCCTTCTAGCCAAAGAAACTTCTATCTGGTATGCGAATTAAAAGAGGCAAGACTTAAGTCCAATACACCGGAGGTGAGTCATGGAAATAAAAGCCCACAGGGACATGCAACACACACTACAGTCAATGAATGAATCCCTGCTGTTGGCACATTGTGGAATGACCCACTACTCCGCACACAATTGGCTCCTTTAATAAGAAATAATAATAATAAAATTGTTAAACATCAAAAAAGACATGAAGACCCTCTGAAGAAACAGAGCAAGAAAGACACTTTCTTGTGTTGCCATTTTAGTACTTCAAATTTTGAAAAGTTTTCATTGAAGTTTTATTACTTCCCGACATTGCAAACTTTTGCAGAGTTAAGATCTTTATGGTTCTTTAAAGTTTCAGTGTGTGGGAAGAGGGGTGTGTGAATGGCTTTCTTTGATGTTGTCATTAATTAAAAGCAGTAGCGGTTTTTGGAGTGAGAGTGCATGAGTGTAGTCAGAGTTAAAGGCGACCCGGGCACAGTGACAACTCCTCCCTCCATTGGCCCACAGGAAACACCTTAATCTGGTGGGGTGAGCGGCTTCAACCAGTCAAAGCAAAGCCAGGCTAACGGACACATCCCCACCCAAACTCTGCTCCTGCAGGTGTGCACACACACTATTTCTACATTTCAGTTGGTCTAAAAGGAGATCAGTCTTATTTTTTTATTTTTTTTAGCGGAACATTTCTTCAAAGCAATGACTTTTGGAAGCTGAAAATATGGCAACCCTTTGCACCATCCTGTTGACACAAACTTCAGGGGGAACGCTCACCACCTGGCAGGAGACCATTTGTGCAGCATAGCAGCTTATGAAGAGTCATTTGACAATGTATAACCTTCTGTTCCCTCTACGCCAACACAATAATCACCATATTAATATTACATTTGCAAATACCCACGTGGCTCACCTCCTCCACTCCCTAATGTCATTTAGAGACACAAACCAAGATTCAATATCTCACTATTCAAGACTAACATGTGAGCTGAAAACACACAAAAACACACAAACAAATTTCTATGAATACATCTGAAGCATACATTTTGGCCTGATATATTTCATTTCATCACAAAGCCTCTTTCAGTAGCAGCCTGCCAATAGAAAGGGAAATGACCCCCCTTTTTCTTGCTCGCTCTCTACAGCAGCCAAAAGGCAGGTGCACATGCTCAGCTGAAACCTCAAATTCCTGCCTATCAGTTTTCCACTGCCAGCTCTTTCTGCAAGTGCGTGACCACCTTTGTCCTAAACACACACTCTTGGTTATCTATGTCAGCTAGTGGTGGGATGTGAGCATGAAAAGAACATGGAAAATGAAAGGAAAAAGAGCAAGAAAGAGGCAGAGATGTGACTAGGTGATCTCATTACAGCGGTCACCCCATCTGTGTTAGTGACAGAGATATCGCAGCTGGGGGGCACACAATGGAAAGTCCACTGTCGCAGAATGCAGTCATTTTTTAAAGCTATCATTCACTGATTCAAACAAGTTACGATCACGATTTATGACAAAACTAAACAAACAAAGGGGGTCAATTTAAATGACAAAAGTGAAAGTATTTCTTTTAAATTTCTACAACAGTAAACTATCCCATTATGCTTCACAATGAAAGCAAAACAATTTTTTTTTATCAATTAAAGATATTTTATACTTTTAAAATACTATTTAATTTTCTAAATAAAAACTTCTAATGAAAGATGAAAAGCAAGATGTGAGAAAAAGAAAGTGACCAGGATGCAGGATGGAAAGGATAAGAAAGAATGAGAAGGAGTGAGTGGCAATGCAGCGCTGCAGAGCTGCGCAAGTCTGAACAAAGAAAACTATACATCCATAGGTGAAGTCTATGGCAATCGACGACCAAGCAGTCCATTGTTTAGGAAACAAATATAAATGGCAGCATGCAGCTCAGGACAACATCTCCAGAGGTCATTGTTCTGCAGTCGTGCTCTTTTGCACAGTAAAAAAATAGAATAAAAAAACATAAAGACACGTTCAAACCTCTGGTTCTACAGGTGCAACACAAACATAGACTGACACAAACACAGAGCATGAGAAAAAGCGTGCATGAGAAAAAGCGTGCTGGCACACACACACACAGTTTGGGGTATGTATGTACAAATTGCAGGCGAGGGCAAAAAGCGTGTGGCAGAGAGTGATGACAGTGCCATTGAGGGGAACAGCAGGCGAGGGCTGCCACGTCCCGATCCAGGGGGAATGAATTAAAAGTGTCACCAAGCACATGGGTGGTTTAAACAGTCCGTCGGGGACGCTCACAATCACATGTGAAACCATACACGCTCTGTCCACATATTATCATGATGCACTGTCACCATCCGCTCCTAATGAATGACTAAAAGACAATCCTTGCAGCTGAACTCTTAAAAGAGGATTATTAAGATGCTAATTATTTTTAATTAAAACAAAACGAAAAAAAAAAAAAAAAAAAAGAAGTACAACTATCAAGGATTATACATCATGCAAAGGCACGATTCTTACATTAATTCATGTTGACAACACTGCATGTTTCCATACAAGATCCAGGACACTTCCCGCACAATAGGACAGACACTAATTGTCATTGTGGTTCCCTGACAATCTTTTCAGAGCGTCACAATAGCCATTAAGACAGAAAAGATGAAAGCAAAGACAGTGACTGTGAAAAAGCAGAAGAAAAGAAGAATGATGTCTCCCTTACCGTCCTCCTCGGGATCCTTTTTGAGCTGCATGTATACAGCCTGCACTCAGCTGTCTGTGACACGAGTCCTCTTATTCTCTCTCTCCCTCCCACTCGCTCTCGCTTTCTCTCCACCCTCCCTCGCTCGCTCACTCACTCTGCCTTTCAGACTAAAGCCAGAGGGAAAATCCCTGCTCCTAAATTCAGATGCTGCTGTCTTAACAAACCCTCTCAATGAAGAAGTCGGCAGCAGCCAATGAGAAAGCAGGAGGTGGACACAACCATATGAGACGGAGAAAGAGAGACGGAAAGCTCTAGGGAATGATGTAGGAGGGGGGAAGCGCTCCTCCCAGAAAGAGACAAGGCAAAGACGCCAACACACGCCGAGGCGAACACAAACTGGGACACATGCATCGAACTGCTTCACAGCCACATTGCTACGTCAGATTACAAAATGCTAAAAGTGTGCTGGTTGTGCAAACACTCATTAATTAATTAATTAATTAATTAATTAATTAATTAATTAATTAATTAAAAGACCAAAAAATTTTATATATATATATATATATATATATATATATATATATATATATCTATATATATATATATATATATATATATATATATATATATATGTGTGTATGTGTGTATATATACAATTTTACACACATATTTTTTACATATGCATTTAATATTTTATTATTATGTGCACATATGCCTTTATGTACAGAGGAAGAAAAATGATGTTTTCACATTCTGCTAAAGAAAGCCCTGTTTCCTCGACATATCAATTTTCTGTGGACATTTATGAATGAACAAGCTCAAATACATTCAAGACTGAACAAGCTGAAAAGGCACAGAACAAAGAAAGAACCATGCATCAAGAGACATAATGACATTTCCATCCCTTATGACATACGAATGCCCATTAAAGGGATGTCAGAAGCTGACTTTCCCTTTGGTGTCGCTGCACTTTTGTTGTCCACCCAGAGCACACTGCTCCGGTAGCCTTTATTACACTCACACATCACTGGCCCTAAGAGACAGGGGCCAACTTTCCCCTGGGGGCGGTGTGGCACCTGTGCTTATTGGCGAATGCAATGGAACAAAGCAGCTTGCTTGTTTGCAGACGCATACACATACAGGGCTGTACCTCAGAGCCTTTTTACATCTCAATTCAGCTGTAATAAATATTCAAATGAACATCTGCAAGGGAACCTCGTCCTGTTTCTTTCCTTTCCCAGTCACTCTTTCTAATCTAGTCATCTTTTCCTGAGCCAGGTGAATTTCACTGTCCCGCAGTACCTCTCTAACAGTGTCTCGGAGAAGAAGTGTCGTGAGTTGAGGAAGAAGCAGATGATAAGTCAGTGTGTGGTTACTGAAATTACATGCAGACAAACGGACAGAAAGCAAAAAAAAAAAAGGAGAGCTCTGATAAACTTGTGTTAAGTGGCACAGATTGAAAGATAAGATGAATGTGTGGGTTGATCACACAGTGCTGTGCTCATTCATCCCCATGGCAGAGCAATCGAAGGGCTATTTAACTCAGAATCCTGCTTGCCAGATCCGTTCAGTCCACCACAGCTCATTTTCTAGGAAATGAGGTTAGAACCTCCTTTGAACAATGCAGAGAATGTCGTAAATGTAATAAAATAATTAATTCTGCCCACTGTTGAAATAAGGCTGCAGTTGGACCAAATAAACAGTTAACTTTATGTGGATACATTAAGGCAGCATCTTCACAATCTAACAACATTCATTAAAATGTTACAGATGGGATGTCAAGAAATGATGCACAAAATGTGTTGCACAAAATACAGTCTGCCCTAAAACCCCTCACAATGGTCACACAAAAGTAACAACCTCTTGCAAAACTCTCAAACAGTCTCTTTTCCCATTCCATTTACATTCCACGCTTCCAAAAGTGTCATCCCGTCTCTTTATTGCAGTAAGTAACAACATGAATTAATGAGCCATTGTCAACTATGCCTTTGACTTCTGAATGGGATCCAGTTTCCAGTCTATGACATCATTGTTAATGGCAATAAAATGGTGTCAGCCCTTGATAGATGACACATGAATGGCACTGAATGTGAATAAGGAGTGCAGGCAAAACTGACATTCAGAAAGCTGGAAAACTTACTCCAAAAGACCCCTAAAGAGCTTTCACAGGGTATAATTCTGTGACTTCATTGATCTATATGCTACATAGCCCCTATTTTCTAAAACTTGCAGATCCTGTATACACCACTTAAGGTGTCAAACCAATTCAGAGAATGCATTCCGATCTCTCCACATTTTGCATATTAATACCATTTGCGGTGAGCCATGCAAAACATCCAAATATCCAGAGGAAAAAATGACAAGACTATAGCAGGACCTGTAACACAATCTCTATATAAAGATTTTTATTTAACCAAATTACCTACATGATTACAATAATACTGGATATATACCATTTACAAGCCCAAATGACATACAAAATTACAACATTACTGGACATATACCATTAACAAGCCCAAATTACATACACAATTACTGGATATATACAGACAAGTTTACACTAATTTTAACAGATAGTTCACCCAAAATTGCAAAATTACATCTCGTTCATCATTCACTTTCATTGTTTGAAATAGATGCAAATAGTGAATAGGGGCTCTAATATCCAATTTTGTGTTCTACTAAAGAAAAACAAAATATCATACAGATTTGATATTATATGAGAGGGTGACTAAATCAGAACTTTAAAATAAAAACTATAGAGGGATGTAGACTGTTGCACTCTCTTCAGGGAGAAAGAGGCTTTAATATGTCTCCCCGTCTAAGTGAGAAGTCGTTCATTCATTTAAAATGTACACGATAATGCATCACAAGTATGATTAAACCTGACAGCAAAAGAACGTTTTTAAGATGGCGAAATGGGTTTTGGTAGAAGAACGAGTGCGAATTTTCATTGCCAGCCATACGTGACTCGCTGTACATAACATTAAAATAAAACACATTTCAACTATGAAGCTAGCTCCATTTGTCTAAGCAGACAAATGAGGGCAACGTCAGATAATGCGACTGCGTTAATGTTAAATACGCTAAACGACATTTTTGAATGAAACACAAAAGGAGATCTGCAGAATCTGAGTCACCATTGATTTTCACTGTATGAAAAAAAGATACAATTAAAGTGAATGGTGACTGGGGCTGTCAGCCTTCTAACCATTTGTGCTTCTTGGAGGAAAAAAAAAAAGTCAAGGTTTGTATCAACATTAGAGTGAGGAAATTACAGCATTTATATTATTGGGGTGAACTAAGAGTGTTGTTAGATTGGTTGTTTTATCTGTACCTGGCGGCTGGTCCATCTCAATGTAAAATATTAATTCAGTGGAATAGGACATCATCACGTCTCTCCAGTCGTCATCTTCTTTCTCAGTATTCCACACTGTATTGTACATGGTATGAGTCCTCTGGTGATCGACTAGGTTCTCACCGAACTGGGTAAAATCAAATGTTCAACACAGACGAATGAAGGGAACATAAAACGATCGTACGACTGAACGGAGAGCTCAACTTTAACAGTCTGAATGCCAGCTTCAGAGTCTCATGAAAGCACCAGGCTTCACTCATCCGATATCACTTGATAGATCATTTTTATAAAAATCTCTTTACAGTCCGACAGAACAGAAAGTAGATACCAGCTCTACAATCCACTCCGTCCTACCATATCGAAACAGCAGTCTTCCTTTCAGTCAGCTCACTCAGTCTACCGGTTCTTTCACTTCATGAGGAGGAGTCCATTCGGTGCGAACAGCATGGGGGGGATCTGTTCTAACCGATACGCGTGAAGCAAATCACTCCCCTCGTGCTTATGTTTTAGCAGCTAATACATATAAAAAAAAATAAGAATTCGAATAGAATTAAAATAATTAGAAATAAGAAAAGAAGACGGAGTTTATAGCTATTTATTCTCTTTTCGCCGTGAGCACGGTGTCGTTTCATTTATAAGTGACATCATTTCTCGACACCCCTTCTCCAGCACGCAATGGACTCGCCTCAAAACGGATCACCGGTGCTGTGGAACACGCACACGCTCCAGATTTGGGAGCCAATCAAAATGCGCGGCTCTTCCACCTAGTTGCCAAAGTCGGAGTTTGTACATTATTTGCAACCGCGTGTTTCTCATGATCCAATGAACTTGTCCGAAGAGCGGAAGTCGACATTCTATTGGTCGAACCGTTACTATGAGGTGCAAAACTGATGGAGAGAACGGCACAGAGTTCGGTTTGGAGGAAGTAATGATTTTGATGTTATAATATGTCAAACTTATTTATTGGAGATATTGACAGCGCATACCAGTATATATATATTAGAAGCATCATAACGAGTTGAAACAGCTGCTCATAAAAGTCTATTACGGATGTGTGTTTGGAAATACAAACTGGAATAAATCTGGGTCAATCTGTCATTTGTGCTAATGAAATAAACAACACACGTGTTAATAATAAAGTAAAAGAACTAACATTAACAAATTTACCTTTTCAGTTCAACACATATAAAATGACTTGTGTATGCATTGGATCCATCAGTCTTTCTTATCAATTTCAAATATGAGACATTAAGAAAAGAAAAGAAGAAGAAGAAGAAGAAGAAGAAGAAGAAGAAAGAACATCCTCCAGGCATTATATGTGCTGTAATTTAATATTTTACTAACTGTTGCCTGTGCTTCAGGTTTTCTTCTGTATGCACATCTCATTAATGCAGGTGGTGGTCTGCTTTAGGAACAATTATTTTGTGGATGGCAATCTGTCTTCCTGTACGCCTCTTTCAGTCCCCTCTGTTCACATACGTGTGATCTATCCATCAAAGAGGAGAATGTCCCTGTATGGCCAGAGCGGAAAAAAAAAAGGATCACAATGTTAGCATCTCTTTAATGCAGAACAGGGAGGAACCTCCAGATGGCTCATGCCTGACAAAGGCTGTCCTTGTCAACTGTGTCAAACTTGCTTAATTGTCACTGTCCATGCTTCAGTTCAGCATGAGCAGATGGACCCAAAACAATGACAAGCAACCGAATAGCCACAGTAATCCATAAAAGCTGTGGGAAAATATTAATCACTTACATTGCATAATGAACGAGCAATAAAGGCCACAGGACCATGTAAATTATATCCATACGAGTTGTAAATTCAAGACTGATGCGTTTTTTTTGAGGTCACTCTGTTTTTGAGACTGAAAATGTCTGGTTTGGACTAAAGTGTATTGCTAGCCGCCTCTGCAACACCGGAAAAAGACACACGTGACTATGGGGATTTGAGCGTCAGAAAAGTGTGTGCCTTAGAAACCTTAATGCTCAACCAACTGCAGCTTGTTATTGGTCCATGCCTGTCCTCTTATTGGACAGTGAGCTAAATGCTAACAGTGTTTCTATGGTATGTCTGCAGGGGATTCAGATTTGGCTGATCCAAGATCTGAGAGATACAAGGAAAATATCTTGCCAAACTATGTGCACTGCAATTTTAATTAATTACCAAAGTGAGAACTAAGACATGGCAACGTTAAAATCAAATGTTTGGTCCCAAAGTATTCACTGTATGACAGAGCAATTCACATGTAAAAATGATAAAAATTCATAGAACAAATAAACATTTTTTTAGAGCTTCCTTCATCAGGCCTACCTTGTTTGTGGTTTAAGAAATACATTTGGTTACCTGGGTATTAGAGGGAGAGACACTTTTATTTTCAAGAGAATTGATTGGACAAATATCTGAGTGGTGCAGGATGAGTCATCAATATTTCTCCATATACATTTTAAATATGCATATGTGCTAAAAGTTTGTCACTGTTTAGGAGTAGACTGACATAGAGTTAGCTTTAAAACTAACACAGATGAAGTTAAAAGCCACAAAACTTTGAAATAAAAATTCACTGCTAACTTGGGAGTTAACAAAAAAGTTTGTCTTCCCTTACCAAAAAGTAGTATACTTTATTAAGTAGTAGTATTATTTTATTAAGTATACTTAAGTAAAGTTCAAGTATATTTAGACTTTTTGTAAGTATAAGTCAGGTATACTTAAATGTCATTTTAAGTATATTTCTGAGGTGTACATAAAGCCCATTTCTGAGAAAGACATAAAAAGTAAACTAAAAGCATACTTTCCTATTTTTAGTTTAAAAGAAGTATACTAATAGCACACTTGAATAAACTTCTTTTTCGTAAGGGTTTAGCTTTTGTAATGATTGCTAGATAATGTTTCACACTATGCCAGCAAGATTTATTATTTCACACTTTTTTCTCTGATTACTTTGTCGAAATACATTTCCACATGTACATTTTTGTGCATGTGAGCTCAAAAGGCAGGCATGACAAGCAGAAAAGATTGTAATCTGCCTGACTACAAGACCAAGGTAAACGATGCCAAATCTTGTTGAAAGAATGAGGCAATAAGAAGGGCTAAGGAAGTTTTAAAAGTACATCAACGACATGTAGATTTGAGGATGGTGAATGGATAGACATTTTGACGACATGCTAACATATAAGTCGCCTGCTTGCTGGGTGACAACAGTCTGACTGTGCTGTTTTTATATTGACTATATGTAGCCTTAAGCATCTCATATTTTATCTGTGACAGTAACAACTAGAGTGGAAAGTACAATTTCAGTTCAGATGCAAATAGGTGGCTTCATTGTTCCATATTTAACACAGACATAAGGGCGGCACTGAAGAGGCACACAAAACCCAGAGCTGTTGTGTGACCACTGGTGTGCATTATACATAATTCATAAAGGAGATGAAAGCTGAAAGAAGCAATATCATTGTTCCCCAGCTGATAACGTGGAGGGAGAAATTAATTTCAATCCACTGTAAATTACACACAGTGAGAGCGATCACCTTTTTAGTTTTTTTTTCTGCTGAGCTCATGAGAATCAGGCTGCTCTTTCTATCACTGTCTCCCTGCCTGGAATAAGCCATAAGCTGTTTATCTTAAAGCCAACTGAGAGAAAAGAAAAGAACAGAACAACTAGAGATGTTTGTTTAAAGGAACAGTCCACCTAAAAATGAAAATGCTTTCATAATTTACTCCCACGATGTTGTTCCAAACCCATATGACTTAACTTCTTCTACTGAACAAAAAAGGAGAATTATACTAGTTGCTCTTTTCCATGCAGTTAGTCCCCATGGGAAATGAAGCTTTCAATTCATTATATTTAAAGTCTTACGATAACATTATAAGTGAGGAACAGGCCAAAATTAAAGTCTTTGTTATACTGAAAAGTGTAGGATATTCTTTGTAAATTCCAATTTTTGTGTTCCACAAAAGAAAATGTTTGGAACAACTAAACTGCAATATTTCATTTGGTGAACTATCCCTTTAGTGCTGCAGTCTCCATGATAAATATAGACCACATATGACTAACTCACAAAGCTCATTACAGACCGGAAAGCACATTATAGACACAGTAGTTCTTTATTATCAGATACACCTTCAAGCATGACTAGATATCAGTCTCTTTTATCCACAAGGCTGCACTAATGGGCGCACTCGGCAGAAGGAGTCATGTGTCTTGGATAATGTACGCTCTGATTCGAGTTAAACCATTAGGCATACTGTCTGGGATTTGTTCTCTGCTTCTCATTCTGAATTGGTGGGATTTTCAGGGGTGTGAAAACGCATAAATCACTAGCATTGCCGTACTAGCGCATGCGCAACAGAGCGGCCCCAAAAATGACAATGAAGTGTTAATGACTCTGCAAAAAACAGCAGCACATATCAACTAGCAAAGGCAGAGACAGCCTCCCTTCGTCTCCATTTCTGGGTGGCAGGCATTCTGTGCTCCTGTGATGTCATCCTGCAATGTGAGCATCCCACTTGGATTGATGCAATACTCAGGTGACACTCAGTAACAAGCAGTCAGCGTCTGCCAATCCCCACCCCCATACCCCCTTCCTCTGTCTCATTGTCTCTCTCTTTCATTCTCCACCTCTTGGCCACGTTTCCTACAGTGTTCTCATGTTTTAATTAGACTCTCTTTCACCTTTCTACCTTTCTCTCTCTCTTTTTTCTCCTGGATCTACTTTTCTTGTCATCCTTTTCTTTCCACACGCCTACTTCTCAGCCACCCTTCTCTTTGAATGGCCCTCTGGTTGTCATGGCATCAAGCACCATTGCTCAGCATTCCGCAGTTCAGCAGATAAAGGAAGGGCTGTTTAACTCTTGCCTGTCTGAGCCAGATCGGTCTGCAAGACACAGACATAGTATATCAGGCAGGCGTTATCCACATACCCTAGACTAATTTACAGGTTCCGATGATGATTAAACAGTCTTAAAATGAAATATCAGGCATGATAAGATGAAACGCTCAACAAACAGAACATTAGAGGGTTGATCTGTGGTTTGAAGTCGCAATTAGCCCAGCCGCAGCGTCTGAAACCGCCATAATACAACAAGCCCATTGTTTTCTAGTACAAAACCAGGGAAACCTGCTGGGTTCAACGGATATCTTTGCATTCTGTCACGAGACTAAACTGGTTAAACGAGGTCTGCAACTATGAGAGTGTGTCAACTTGAGAAGCAAATAGTGACAGATTAACCCTTTGCCATAATGGCAAGGCTGCACTTAGAGAAGCCAAGTAATGAATGGACTCCATCAAAAGATTAGAGGCTGAACCTGGGTGTGCCTCTTCAGGAAGGATCGAGGTCTCATAGTGTCTTACTTACATCACCTTACTAGCTCATACTTTTGTACTTTTCCTAGCAGTTCTGAAAGTTTATATTGCAGCACTTCTCATGTATAATGGCCTCCTAAGGATGAATTTCCAATCTAAATAGTACTCATCTCAAAAGAGCCCTTTGAGAAATTTAAGAATTTACTGTGTGGACACATATATGTAGCAGATAATGTAAAACATTTATAAGTATGCTTCAGTATGTTCAGTCAGTGATTGTCAAAAGTGTAGAATATCATAACAGCTGATTAATGTGAATAATCTTAAGAAACAATAATTCTGGTTCTGTTTTTTATTACTTCAATTTGATTCGATACCTAAAAAGTTTTTTTTTTTTTTTTTTGTAATTTTGAAAATAAATGAATGGACCAGAAAGAATTCTTCAATGAGTCAATTCACTACATTCAAAAAGTCTGTTGTTAGATTGTGATTCTGGTAACACTTTACAATGAGGCTCTATTGGTTAACATTAGTTAGCTACATCAGTTAAAAAAGAACTACAATTTCTTAAAATCAAAAGTTGTATCTCTCAATAAATATATATTTATTTTAATGGACCTGAGCTAAAGTGAACTAATAATGAACAAACGTTAATAAAGACGAAAGAATATGCATGCTCTGATTGCATGCCAAGGGGATGCAGTTTGTTCCACCCACTTTTGGGAAATAATCATTATATTTTAAGAGTTTTGCTTGGCCACAATGCAAAGTGAATAAGTAACTGCAGCTGGCCTCATAAAACGTCAACTTTATGACAAAGCAGAGACCTCTGCTAAATGATTGCATCAGTAAACAAATGTGCATGTTGTAAGCATCAATCCTACTATGGATAGGACCTGTATCTACCAGTGCCTGTATTTCCACCAGTAACGTAGGGCTACTGGGCAAACTTAATGTTACAAAATTAAAATTCTTGACCAAAGTTGATTTTTTTTTTTTAATTTTATGCCTCATACACATCTATGTTCCTATGCATCTGGGTTTTGATCATTTAATTACAAGCATTTGGATATTTATATTTGGGCCTGAGTAGACATTCTATTTTTCTGTTCTGTTTCCATTAATAAATAATCAATGTGACATTCCGTTTTAAAGCTAGAGCCTCTAAACAAGATTTGTGACTCCTGGCTATGGGAGATCAGTTTTATCTGCGTTCATCTTTTATTCTTGTTATTCATCCTCCCTCTTTTTCCTACGTTGTAGATGCACATTTTCTTTTATTTTTACTTTCTTTTTTATATGCAACAAACATAACCATTGGCAATATACACAATGAAACAACAATTTAACATCCATTCTCTATATTTTAATACTAATTTTATAGTGTATTAAGTGGGAAGAAACCTATTCTGTGATGCATAGTACAACTTTGATCTCTTACAGGGGACATCGGATTTTTTTTTTTTTTTTTTTTTTTTTTTGCATTTAGTTCGATTTCAGATGTGTCTGCCAGCTCAGAAAAGCTGAAAAGAAAATATGTAGCCAGTTTGTTATGGGTTGTCTGAGTCTGAAACTGTGTCATTCAGTGAGCTTTTTCAATTTTCAGCCAGTTTATGTAGATATCTAACTATTCAAATAAGGCCAACTCCGAGCCACATACATGGGTAGTCCTAGCAATTCATGCCTCTTGTGTCTGAAGAGAGAGGCAGGGTGAGCAGTAGCTCATTATCATTTAAAGAGACATGAATCAAAATGGCTCACTGTGAACAGAGCTGTTTTTGACAAGGTACACGACTACTGAACAATATTAACCAAAGTATGTTACAAGCATTTCATGAACACCCTGAATCATACCAACTTGTGAAAAATGGGCATCTGATGTTCCCTTTAAACTTTTGTTTGTAAGTTATCACCCCTACATCTTTATATATTAAGTGTGAATCCAATGGGATTACATAATTTCAGGACCATTCAATGTAAGTGTTTCAGGGTTTTAACCCATCCCTTGATTGTAACAAGCATCTCAAAGTTGTGTGCATAATTAATTTAATCTGATAACCATGTGAGTTCCAATGAGATTTCATGCTGAAGTGAACAAACTATCCAATAAAAACCCCCTTCTCTCCTCCCAGCTCTTAGTTACAATTATAACCAGCACCTGATGCCTGTTTCATCCCTTGATAGAAAACTGAACTCAGTGACACACACATGTCATTGTATAAACTGCTGATTGCCTTTAACTCCCACGGTTGTGGTTGCTAGGCATTTGAATTGCATCCAAACAAAGAATGGAAAGATGCAAATGAGACTCCCATCCTTGTTTGAAACCACAGAAAGATGCATTAAAATTTACATACATGTTTTACACAAAATAAAAAATAGTTCAGTGCTGTCATCAAGCAAAACCGAATCTTTGTTTATCAACACAGTGTTGGGAATTGAAATCTTTTTTTGGTTCTTAGCATGCATTTAGCTTGTATCTTTAGTCACCTGTGCATATATATCAACTTTCCACCAAATTGGTGTTAATCCACTTTTTTATGCCTCACAAACATGTATGGATATACTATAGATAATAAATAGCAAATTTGCTAGAAACAATAAATGTTAAAGGGTATCCAGTTTCTCCTCCTCCAAAAAAATTAGATTTTCTGAAATCTACAGTAGTTATTTAAGAGTTATGAAATCTAAAATCATGGTAACACTTTGCAATAATGTCCCATTAGTTAATGGATGCAATAACAGGTGAAGTATGCAGCTATATTTCATAGGCGAAAAAATATAACCAACAAGCAACAAAGTGCACATTGAGTTTATGCACCTCATCAGAGTCAGTAGCCATTGACAGAACAACAGCTGACCCCATTCTAGCCTGCAGAGGGGATCTGTTTCTGTACAAGCAAAACACCATCATATTGAGGGAGCTGAGAGGCCAAACAGCCCGTGCGGAACGGTTGTGCTATTGGAAGGTTCGGAGATGGGAGTGTGTGATTGTTCAAGGGACTTGTAAATTGGAGCCAGGTGGATAAACAAGGATTCCACAAAATTCATAAAACACATTCTTGTGTTTCTCTCTTACACACATGTACAGTGGCACACACACACATTTTCAAAGAAAAATTGTGTTTTTTTTTTCTTTTGTTTTTTTTGCATAGTATGCAAATCTAGATTTCAACACAACATACTGCAGAAAATGAAGCACTTCTGGGCAGAAGTAGAGTGTTATTAAAATGACCCACAGTGAAATAGTTTATGAGCCGATACAGTAAATAACAAGCGGGAAAGAATGATGTAGGGCAAAAGCGAAGCACGGTGCTGCTGGCTCAGGAAAAAAACAGATTTACAAATCTGATTTCTTTACCTTAAGGGAACAAGTGCCAGTATGGGTTTGTTAAAAGTATGTTTGTAAAATGCTAAAGCATAGCAAGACTTTATTTGATCATTTTTATGAAAAAGCATACAATACATGCTGCATATTGTTAAAAGTTTTTACTTCTTAACTTCAGAAGAGGTAGAAGAAAGATGAGGGGACAGAGTAAGAAGTGAAATGAAGTAAAGAGTCTGAAGTGGCAGGATGGATAGAAAGGCATAGAATCATCCTTTGTTTTCTTGAAATATTTCAGTGCAACTCAATGGACCAAAGGGAGAAAGAAAAGAGTTGATGACAGCAACAGAGGATGAAGCAAGTGACTAATTGTGCATTTGAAACTCTTTCTGACAAGCAGAAGGAAAAGATTTCCATATTTCCATAAGATGTCCATATTCAAAATCAGCGGTGTTCTCTTTGTTCTACTAGGATGCATTAAATTGATCGAAAGTGACAGTAAATACATTTATAATGTTACAAAACATGCTGTTATTTTGAACCTTCTATTCATCAACAAATCTTGAAAAACAACACAGTTTCAACACAAATATTAAGCAGTATGACTGTTTTCAACATTAAGCAACAAATTAACATATTAGAATAATTACTGACTGGAGTAAAGACTGCTGAAAATTCAGCTTTGTCATCACAGAAAACAGTTATTTAAAATGATAATAATATTTAACAATATTACTGTTTTTACTGTATTTTTTATTAGATAAAACACTGGTAAGCATAAGAAACTTTCAAAAACTTTTTAAAAATCTTACCGAACCCCAAACTTTTGAACGACAATGAAACCTGTTATAAATGGCAGTGTTTAATCTCCCCCCCCCCAGCCATGTAAAACTAATATTGTATTCACTGTTCCGGTCAGTTTGACCGTATGCAACTATCTGACCATGCAAATGCAATCATAGAACACAACTCTCTCCTCCGATGAGATCAATTTGTTCCCCAGGCCCAGGAAAGCAGAATGATTTCCTTGTGATCACTAGATTGAATTATCCTGAATGAAAAAGGGGAACGGAGGAAGATAAATTACAGAATGAACAGTTCGCTTATGTGCATGGACACCGTTATTGTGGTCAAAAGACAAGCAGGTCACACATTATACTGAGGACAAATGACGTTATGTGTCTAAAACTGAAAAAAACATGCTAATCACAAACACAGAGCAGCTGTGAGACATCAGAGATTTGGTGAACGTTTCCAGTCCAGCTGTGGGAACTCTTGGAACTCTACTAGATTAGAAGTACATCATATTAGATTCACGTTCGCATTTAATCAAATTGTGATGTTTTTAATGTGATGGGTTATGTTAAGTGGAACTATCTATAATGCTTGGGCATAAATCTTGGGAAAAAAACAAGACTCTCTTGAGACAAATAAAAAAAGGTTACCCTAACCCTAACCCTAAGGTGAGATAGAAGTGAAACATCTTACAACTTTCATTAGCAGTTTTTAACAGTAGGCCAAGTTGGCGCCAAAAGCCTCTTCCCCGCCCCTGCCCCCACCCAGCCCTCTCTCTGACCCACTTCGCTTTCTGTCTAAATAATGTTCTATCCTAATAAAGGCAAAAATGCCAAAAATAAATATTTTAAAAAAGTAGTAGACCAAGACATGCTTCAAGTACTAAGTTGCATATCAGTGTGTTGTTTTGATTTGACTGTTAAATGTAGAACCAGTAAGTTAGAGATAATTTGGTTCGACCCCTCAGTCTTTTTCTCTTTCGAGAGTTACGGGGATTGGTGCAATGACATCACCTCAGAGCATGACAACTGACACCGCAGCTCTCATTGACCCAGTGAACCCTCGGCTTTGTTGACTGAGCAGCCAATCATTAGAGCACATCGTCAATTATTCAAGGTACTGCCATGTCACTTATCCTCCCTGATGAAGACGAATGGAGCTGTGGCTATGGTCCGAGATGACACTGGGGTCTACTGAGGCCTGACATCAACTGCTAAAGAGACTTATTCATGCGCTGAGAATTTTTAAGTGTTGTCTGTGATTTGACAATAACAAAAACCCAAGCATGATGCAGTATGAGATATACAGTATCTGAAACTGCGCAAATAAATCAACAAACCTCCTGAAGCACAGGATCCGGCATTTACATGTGAAACCATCATGAAAACCAGCATGTAAATTATTTTTAGATAATCTGTATAAATCTGCTAGATCTCATTTCTTTAGTTTTAGCTGGTCTATGATTATCCTTACCTCTTTATTAGCTTAAAATACACGTCAGACAAGGCAGAGCACCATCTCAATAACATCTCAGAATGGCAAACCAGCCACCAACACAACCTTGGCAAGAGCCACTCAAACGTTTCAAAAGGATCTCTGTGGTAAATATGCTGTTGCATGAAGCTAAATAGTACCTTTAGGGGTAGCACCCTTAAAAGGTACATCTTTGTACTTTATCTATTTAAAAAAAAAAAAAAAAACTATTATTGAACGTAGAGCTCCAGTGACAAGGTTTTGTTCCATTAAGGGTACAATTTTTCTGCCACTGTGGGATTCCCACAAATCTGAGAGGAGTTCATGTCATACCATCAATGTCTTCATATATCATTCAAAAGTTTGATATTAACAATGTTTTTTTCCCTTTTGTTTATTTATTTTCTTTCTTTCTTTAAAGAAATTAACACTTTTATTCAGCAAGGATGCAATCAATTGTGTAAAAAAAAAAACATTACAAAATGTGAACTTTCTATTCATCAAAGAATCCTGAAAAATATATCAAGGTTCCCACAAACGTATTAGGCAGCACAACTGTTTTCAACATTGATTAATGTTAACATAAGAGAATTTCTTTTGGGGTTTTTGGGAACCGATATTATAACAATACACCTTATAGGTCAGATAAATATTCCGGAAATGTTTGGAAAAAGTCTGGAAGAAGTGAGACAGAAGGACTTCTGTTCAGGTTTAAAGATGTGGTTAGCCATAATGGGATTAATGGAGGAAAATCTGTGTGAATTAATCTGGCCTAACGGAGCTGCTCGTCCAGCGCTCCCCAATCCACTGAATCCTCTTCCAGTGGGTGAGAAATACTAGAGAGTCAGGAACTGAGTGGCAATGACTCAAATGACTTCTGTAGCCTAACTGTAGACTGTTTATGATTGATACACGATTTCAGTCTGCATTTGAATTAAATGAAATCAGAATAAATTAATTAAAAGCATGAACTTGTAACTTTCAAACAATAAAAGTTTGAAACAGAATTCAGTTAAATGCACTGCTACTTTATTTTCTGTTGCATTAACTGAACTAATTGTATACTCAACCCCCCTCCTTTGGCCACAAACTGTACATATGTTTATGCAGGTATGGCTGGACCCAAAAATACTACAGCCTACCTTGGGAGCTCTCGTCTGGTGAGATGGCCTACAGTGTCATCTGCTCTCTGCCCAGTGGGTATGAACAACCAGCATCTGCTGCATGTTAAACATTCACATGCACACTCATGCACATAAGCACGTACACACATTCACACAAACACACTGCTAAACTGCTGAGAATACAACTTTCAGCTCAAATCCCAACGTTTGATTCTAATCCATCCTCTTAACAGTTTTCTAATCGCACCAGTGGAACCACATTCAAAAGCAGCTCAGGACCTTCTGGGATGTGATCCTAATAAATCCTGCCAAACATATATATTTGATTAATTTAACTTACAGTCCAATAAAAACTAATATTTTAAATATACATAGCTTTTTTATAGCTTAAAACTGAGCGAACTTTGCTTTCTTGTCAATTTTTTTGTTTTATGAGTATCTTCAAAGCAGCTTCCTCTCCCCTGTTTTATAGACATATTGAGGGTGTAAAAAGCTGCTTATGATGTATATCAATATGGCCTTGTTAGGGCAGTCCAGCTGGGAAACCACTTAGCTGCTGTTGTGCCCCCTTTGTTTGCATGCGTGTGAATACGCGTTGTGTGTCAGAGTAACGTGCTTGACATCTGCATGTCAACAGAGTCTTTTAATACAGAGCCACTGCCCATGTGTTGCATGTGTGAGATGTAAAATCAGATTAGATGCAATACATATTCTTTACATCATGCTTTCTTTGCCTTTCTATCCCTCTATTGCATTTAAACACCCAAAAGACTGACTTTGTGTTAATGGGCCTACACATGACTGATGATCTGGATAATTTACTGTGACTGAAGTGATACGTATGCATACATGTTTAAATAAATAACATTGATTTAATTACGTATTGTTAAAGAAAAACATAGCGTAGGTACTTGTATACAAAAGTCTTGATAAATGTTGTATTACATGGTGAACATAAAAGTCCACTTGATTTAAGGAGATGCCTAATTGCAAAATAGTGTCAAAAAGTTGACAGTTTGTCTGGACAGTTTGAAGAGTGGTCTACTTTTAAATTAGAAACAGTATTCAACAGCTGATTTAGATTATGGTACAGATCATGGAACAAGAGAGACACAGAGGATTCCAATTGTTTACAAAGCAAGCAGATAAGGCAGCCATAGAGCATTTCAGCCAGGATAACAAGGACTTGAAGATTGCTGAAAAATAGGAGTAATGCAGACATCTGGAGAAATGCTGACCTGAAAGCTAAACAAGGACCAGCTCACCAAAGTAACTGATATTAGTGGTAAATCCTAAGTCCAGTTACAGTTTTAGACGAATCAAGATAAAATTGCAGAACATACCTGAACTACACTATTAGAGATCTCACTGGAAATGACACACACACACGCATGCACACACGCACGCACGCAAGCACACACACACACACACACACACACACACACACACACACACACACACACACACACACACACATATATATATCCACACACAAAATTTTTTACATTTGTACTTTAACCAGAGTAGTTCATGGTTAACCTAATTACATAGTCTACTGAGCATGCTGATGCTGATGACACTCACAGTTCTTGAATTTGCACTCAGAGAGATTTTAATTTGAGCAAAGCCGAAATAAATGAGAAGGAACATTGCTTAGGTCCACTCCATTTTTTTAGGGCATCAATCAGAAAGATGAGCCAGCAGGGTCTCCTCCTCATCTGTCTGTGTCTCTGTCCTAATGACCCCCCTTCTCCATGACCCACTCTTTAACCCATTCCCCCTGTCGTCACCCCATCAAAAGAGCTTGTGCGCTCAGAGGGTCCAAATAAGCCGTAACACATGACAATTATGCAGAAGTGAATATGTATCTCTCACTATGACATTAGCCAGATGTAGAAGTATCTACACTGTAGAAAGTTTGGGGGATGAGAGGGAAAACGCTAAAAGAGAGATGAGAAGATGAGAAGTGAAATATGTTCCACAGAGGGTTGACAGAAAATGAAATAAAATAGTTTTTTTTTAATATATTGCTGATTTATATATTTTATATTACTGATGTTGGAGAGAATGCATTCCAAAGATAATGTAATCTGAGCGAGATAACTAAAGTAAAAATAGTAGTAGTAGTACTATATTAGTATTAGAATGACATTCAATATTTGACACATTAACAAAGATCAAAATCTGTGACTGAAGCCTGGGATAAATCTTATTACAGTAATACATTTAAGCAGTCAAGCACACATAAAGACATCAGTGCATCAAAGAAAAGGTCAAACATCCCTTTCGACGGAAATGATGAGGATCACATATATTGGTTTAACACATTATGTCAGCAGATCTTCAAGTTTGCCAGTGTGCAGAATGGCACGTAGCATTTATTCTCAGCCAAATAAAATTAAATGAGGTGCAACTTTGTACCACAGAGCCAGAAGCAGATACAAGGAATTCTTAAATAGGACTATTACATGGTGATTGATCAGTTTATGAGAAATCCTGAGGTAAGTGGAAGTAACACTTTTTCAAAGTTGGCATTTGGAAGCCATAACAACTATATTTGGCTTATCGCTCGGACACAGGGCACGATTTGGTCCAACAATAGCATCATTATTTACACCCAGATGGAGAGGCCAATTGATAGGCAGAGGTGGATATATGCTGTGAGCGTGAGGAGGGTTGACCTACACCCCTGACCTTCTCTCATCTGTCCCTGAGAGGGGGATTGATGTCTGGATGGAGTAGGCCAACAATGGCAGACCTACACACAGGAAGAGAGCCTCTGGGGCAGGGTGAAAGGAGAATGAGGTTCATCACTGACAGCTGAGAAGGAAATGACCTACGCCTTAGTGTGGTGATGTCTTTGTATTATTTCAGACCATTCATCATGGGCTGTTGTAACCTGCAAAGAGTACGATACCAACAAAAGGTTATGAATTCTTTAGGATGAACCATCAAGAACTTTTCACCACTGCAATCCGAAGACATAATCTTAAAGGGATAGTTCAGTTCATATTGAAAATTATGATTTATTTTTCTTCTCAGGAGCACAAAAGAATGTTTCAGTTGTTTTTGTCCATACACTAAATGTAAAAATACTGACTTTTAACAAAACAACAACAACAACAACAAAACAGAGATTTTTTTTTAAAAAATTGGGTGACCTATCCCTTTAACAAACAGTGATTAGTTAGGAACGAGTTTATGTATTGGGTCTCCAGGCTCAAAAGAAGCGGAGAAACACGCCCTATGGATCAGACCATTAGATGATGATGTCAGTCACTGGTTGTCTAACTGACAGCAAATGACCTCTTGTGGCCTGAAATGGATCTACTCACATTCCTCAACTCATCCAACAGGCAACTGCAACAGTAAAACCCACAGTCCATGAAAAGATATATAGCTTTTGATGAATAATCCCCATCATCCTTCTCTCGTCACTTTGCCTGACATCTCAAGCCTTCCACTGGCCTCACCACACCAACTATATCTCCATTCATTCAACCATTCATCCATCCATATTCCACAGCTTCCCAAAACAATCATCATTGGGACACTAAATCAAAGGAAGCCCCTTGATAATTCCATTCCTGCATAAAAAAACGAGATATTTCAAAATCTAGATGTCTAAAGAAAAGAAGAAACAGACTTTTTTTTTCCTCAAAAAGAGAAAATATGTCAGTCTGGCTTCCATATTGTGGTTGTTATGCTCTGAGGCAAACTGATTTGAGTTTCAGTTCACAGTTCAAGTCAAGCTCTATGTACAAAGCAATTAAGACTCAAGCAGCTTATGTAACAAAATCCAACACAGAATACCAATGGAAATTGGATGCATATTTTAAACACAATGCATCTTTGAACATTTCCATTAGTGAGAAGTTCTATCATACTGCAATCTTTTCCAGTCTCACTTTTCTCTAATTCATGCTCTACATATCAAACTCAGCTGTCTCATTGTCTCACACAACTTCATGCACAAAACAACGCTGCTGTGTATATGCGGGTGGAAAGCATCCCAAGTCTGTTCCTGTCCTCATTTAAACCTTCCTCCTTTGCACAAATGAGGAGTAACCAAACTTAGGTGTACATCCTTCATACCTAGTAGAGTTAATTAGGATTTCTTGTTTCGCCTTAAGTCCAAAGATACCTAGAAAATCAGACTGGACTGGAAAAAATATCATGCATCATGTGAGCCAACTTCATTGTTTCTCTTTGGCATTAATTTACAACAGTTTCACACACATGACGGGCAAATTCAATTAGATATTTCTATGGGGACCAATTTCAAATGACATTATCCAATAAGAATTGTTGCATTGAGCCTGGAGGACAAAGTGACTGACATCAGAATGTAAATACTGCATTGATTTTTGAGGCTCAACTATGGCCCTTATAAAGAGCACACACACACAGACATCACAGCCTGGCTGACATTTCATGCTATTCGATCCAGGGATCCAGAGAATGAAAGCTTGAATGAGGGCTGAGATTCAAACAGAGAGAAAAGCAAGTTGAAAGTAAACCTTGGGCACACATGAACAACAACGTTTGATGGTTTATTTGATGATTTGCTGTAGGTCTTCCAGGAGACACTGTGTGTATATGTGTGTTTTTGCTGTTTAATATTTTTGTGGAATCCATGATAAAAAAAAAATTTTCAGGATTTTTTGATGAATAGTACATTCCAAAGTTTAGCATTTATTTTAAATAGATTTTTTTGTAGTATTATACATGTCTTTCCTGTCACTTTTGATCAATTTAATGCATCCTTGCTGAATAAAAGTATTAATTAAACACACACACACACACACACACACACAAAAAAAAAAAAACGTACCGACCCAAACTTTAGGTAGTGCAGACTGAACAACAACAGTTAAGTACAAATTCTATTGCAGCAGAAGACTTTAAATATCTTAAATAATAAATTCAATCATGTGATTACCCCCCCAACAATCTGTTCAATGGAACAGTTAAAGGTTCTTCATGGAACCAAAAAATGCCAATAAAGAACTTCTATTTTTAAAAGTGTAATAAACCTGGGTATTGCTTATCTGCTCTGACAAAAATGACTGGGTCAAATCTAGTACCTAAATCATATTTACATTTAGGAATTGAAAGACATTACATACTGTACATTGAGCATTGTGTTGATGGAGTTTCCCTTCACTAAAATGCCATGTATACAATCCATGTAACAAGAGCTATCAGTTATCAGGAGCTGCAGAACACAGAATAACAATACACCAGCCATTACTGACATTTCGCTATCAGATCAGATTAATGACCTCAAGCTGTTCGGTTGATGAAAACACTCATCCTGCTATCCAGGTTCTATGATGGTAATTGGTGCTACAGTTCTAAAGGGTGTGAGGTGGCTGGCCCTGATGATGTCTCATCACATGCTCCGCAGACATGTGGAGGAAGCTGACGCATGCTTTCATACACTTTTTTTAACCTCTTAGTGTCTGTTTTGTGGTTCGTGTCTGCTACAAAACAAGCATCGCTTTGGAAATCCTGATTTCAGTTAGTGCTTGCCATTTGCATTCAATATTCATCAGAATGTCAGTGAACATGCTGTGTGATCTGTGGTCTTATCACTTTAGGATGACACTAATCTTTGGAAAGCTCCAAATCTTTCAGAAAGTATAAATTCCAAAACATCTTTTCTTTCATGAACAACTTGTGAATTATGACATGTATGTCAGGATGCTGTTTATTGATGTTGTGAAACTCAAGATACTCCATACAGTGATTTTAGGCCTTAGTTTATATAGTGGCATCTGATTTGCTATCAGGTAGACCACAGGCATTCGAAATGGGAAATGACCTCATCAATATAGGTTATAAAGATTAGCTGTTGCCTTGACCCCAAAGTGGACTCACTAATCATCCCAGATTGTCCTGCAACCAGATGATAACATTTGTTAATGACAGATGAGTAACTGACTACTCAGCAATAACAATGACACCATACTTATAGGAACAAAACATTAGATTGGTTCTAGAAACCCCAGTTTATCCATTCTATTGGCTGAACTAATAAAGAAGTGTAATGGTTGGTCATGACGTCAAAAAATAAAAATAAAAAATAAAAATAAATAAATAAACACTATACAATTAAATATAATACAAAAAGACGACAAAATAAAAAAATAAATAAATACAAACAAAGTAAAATTAAAGTACAATAAAACCAAATACAATTCAAATAAAATACATTTTAAATATTGTATTAAACAATAATGCAATAATGCAATATAAAATTAAAGTAAAAATAAATAAACATTAAAGTAAAATTTAGTACAATCAAATACAATAAAATTCAAAATAAATATAAAATAAAATATAATTTTTTTAACTAAGTACAGTTAAATTAAATACATCACAATACATACAATTAATTAAAAATATAATAGAAATAAAACCTCATATGTCACGTGACTGCTGTTACGGAGACGAAGGCACGACTAAGGTTATAACAACAAATCCTTTTAATGGTAATCCACACGAAAAAGAGGGTCTAACACACAGGGTAACATCAACAATACCAGACAAAGGAAGACAGGACAGACTTCACTTTAAATATGGGAGCAAATTAAGATAATTAATGACACACACCTGAACTAAATGACACAATCAAACATGAGGGATGAAAACAGAACAAAAGTCCAATGGGGTGTGACAATATAATAATATATTATAATATAAAATAAAAAAATAAAATAGTTAAAATATAAATAATTAAAAAGTATCAAAGAAAAAATAAGGACGACTGAACTAAAGTACAGTTTAAACTAAATATACGAATAAATTAAATTAAATCAAAAATAAAATAAAATAAATAATAATTTAAAAAACTGTTAAGTACAGTGCTATCATAATTGTGAGATAGAAAGGCATTTGACATATCACAACAGGCCAAAACAGATTCTCAGATTCCTTTTTGTAAAAACAAACACAAAAAATCTTTTCAAAAATGCAATAATTTGAGCAGCAGTTTTGCATTGTAATTTCCAACTCAGTAATTAAGTGGACTGGTTACACATTTTATTTTATTTAGATTTTTTACAGGTAATGGAAAATGGAATGGAAAAATGGAAACGTGCCAAAAGCTGACTATATTCATTATTAGTTTAATCACTCATCTCAGTGTTCACATGCCTGATGGTTATAGCAAGGGATCAGAACCCATGTCTGGTTTAAGTGTATTACAGCATTTAAAGTAAGAGGTTTATATAGAGCGAGGAGGCTTATAACTATTGAGTGTTTGTCCAGCTCCCAGGGGAAATGAGACAGAGCAGCTACGGAAGCTCTCTCTCTCTCTCTCTCTCTCTCTCTCACACACACACACACACACACACACACACACACACACGAGTAAGTAATAGCATGGGTTGTAGTGCAACAGAGACTATCACAAAACATAACAATGGACATTTCTGCTCCTTCACATACGCACTCCCTGCTACTCTAAGGGGTCTTGACGTACCTTAACTTCATATTAAAAGCTTATATACATACGCACAAACCATAATTCACTTTCTTTCTCATACACACAACCTTCCAAGCTCATTATGTCTTTGGCGTCAGTATTCCATGTGGGTCACATCCTTTTGGCCCGAGAGACTTGTGGTCTGGTTGGATGAGGCCATGCTCATTTACCGCCTGGGGGAACAGCTGATGTCAGCTGACACCTCTCCCCTCCCCCACAATCTCTGGTTCAAACCGGGACACTGACCTAACTAACCCTTAATCAGCTTACAGTGCGTCAGTCTTACTTTACCACTCACCCGATGTAAAGCTCACAGCCAGCGCAGACCTCAGTCTCACGGCCCATTTCTTCCCCTCTCTGAGCATGAGTCTGAATTACATAACAGGGCAATTCTTCCCCAAAGCCCCCTCATACTGAGGAATTAGACCACTGGAATGCATTTGCTGAGAGCAATGAAAGCCCTCATGTATCCTCTGTTCAAAGAAATGTAATTTGGTAGAATGATTATCTTTTTTTGTTTGATTTATAGGCTTTATGCCTTTAATTTTGCCGGAAAGTAGAGTGGGAGAGACTGTACAGTAGGGGGAATGATACAAGATGAGATCAGTATATGATTTAGTCTGGAACGCGAACATTGCGAACATGTGCAATAACAAAAATATGGGTCCACAAAAAAATTTGGTCGGTGACTATATTAAGATTTATTATTATTTTTAAATATAATTATTATTATTGTTTTTAAATATAATTATTTAGAAGAATAGAAAAAAAACATAGAAAAACATACAGTAAAAACATTATTATTATAAAAAAGTATTACAATTTAATATAGCTGTTTTTAACTGTTATTAAGAAACACACACACTTGCAAGACATATTTTTGGCTGGTAAAATTTCCCAATTCACCCACTATTGAGAGGTGTGGGAAAAAGTAAATTTTGGGCCCCGTGCAAAACCAACTGTAAAGTGAAAAAGTGACGTGACATACAGCCAAGTATGTGACCCATACTCAGAATTCCCATCCAAAGTGCACACACACACCCGGAGCAGTGGGCAGCCATTTATGCTGCGGCACCTGGGGAGCAGTTGGGGGTTCGGTGGCTTGCTCAAGGGCACCTCAGTCGTGGTATTGCCAGCCCGAGACTTGAACCCACAACCTTAGGGTTAGGAGTCAAACTCTCTAACCATTAGGCCACGACTTTTTCAACAACACAAAACTGTGCTAAACTGATCTTCCTTGGAAGGATAGTTCATAATTTACTCTCATGTTGTGCCAAACCCTTCTTCTGTGGAACACAATAGAAGATTTTTTTTTTTTTTGCCAATACAATAAAAGCCAATGAAGTCCAGGGAAGTTTTGTATTCTTTTGGTTTTCATTGTATAGGCAAAAACATTCATCAAAATATCTCCTTTTCTGTTCCACAGAAAGAGAGAAGTCATACAGGTTTGGTATAATATGTGGGTGAGTAAATGATGACAGTTTTCATTTAGTAGGTAAGCAGTGATGAATTTTGAGAGACTATAGGGAGTCCTACACAACATAATACCACAGCATGTAGGAGGCAGACAGCAAAGAGAGCAAGCCAGACGTCTGAACCAAAACATCAAGGCTTAATCAGACAACTGATTTAATCGGACTCTCTGCTTGCTTCCAGCTCCAAATCAGACGGGGAAAGAAAAAGGGCCTGAATGCTGGTTAGGGCATAGTGGTAAGATTTCCCTGTGCTTCTTCCCTGGAGAATTACAGTGATGAAATAGATATCTTACAACAAGGGGAATGGGTAGTGGTGGGTATAACAGTGAGAGAGTTTGAGGCTTTTGAAGTTTGCTCCAAAATACATAGGTAGTGTTCAAGGAAACACACTAGGAGAGATCATGTTTAGATACACTTGCTTATACATTTAATAGGCAATGGGATGTTTTCATTGGACCCAATAAAGTGTTATTGCAAGTCTGTGCCATTGGTAATGAATTGTGCATTGTAGCACATTAAGATTGGGTACAGATTCAATATACACATAGAGGAAATAACAAATAGCTACAGAACTAGAAAATGACATGGTCAAATTAACTTGATTGAATGAAATAGACTGTTTCTATTCTGTAAAGCCACATTATACACAGCATTATCCAAGAGAGTTTTCCAAAACAATACAAGTTTGTCAAGATGAACGTCACACAAGTGCCAGTTAATGTTGGCAAAACTTCAGAATAAAGTCATGGAGGAAATGACATTGATTGCAGAATACATTTAGTAGTTCATTTACATGTATTAAAGCTAAAGTCTAATTTCTGCACCATTAGCATCACCGAGTGGAATTGCAAAGGCAACGATTCTTTTAAAATACATTTTCCCATCATTTTTACAAACAGATAACACCACCGTAAAACCATTCTACTGGCTAAACTGCTGAAGTGTAATAGCTGGTCACTGACGAACAATAAATAAATAAATAAATAAATAAATAAATAAATAAAACTTCCCTTTCAGAGGCAAAAGATAACATTTTATAACAGCACAAGTGTATTAAACTGAACACAGGGACAATAATGAACATTCCATTAGGAAAGAATTAAGATTTTTTGAAAAATAAAATAAAATAAAATAAAATTTTAACTAAAAATGACTTTCTTTCTTTAAATTTCAAATGTAACAAATCTAAAAATATATACAAGACCCTTATGAACTGGAATCTTGGTGTGGAGAATGAATGAGAAAGATTATTTATTGTAAAAGTATAGGACCCAGAGATGAGGACAGATAACATTAAAGTGTGTGCCGTATATGCTTCAGACTGATGCTAAAGAATGTACACCTCAAAACTGACGATAATGCAGATTAACTGCTTATACTTTATACAAATAGTATGTCGAGGAGATTAGATTGCACCAGTATGAAGAGATTACACTGGTTTCAAAAGATTACACAAAGTGGACTGATGAAAGAGCATGGTACACATCTGTATGTCATAGTCAGCCTTACAGACTTTCAGTGACAAGGAAAATATAGGACTCCTGCTTTTCACACACATTCAAAGTATAGCCTACAAGAAGATATGCCTTGTAGAATAGAAAAGGCGCATTACACACGGCACATTCAGGGATCAAGGAGAGAAGAGGAAATTCAGATGCGCTATTGCGAAACAAGGCTTTAGATTCTTGTTCTCTTATACCTCAGAAAGCTCTCTGTGCATTTCAAAAGAATGTTAACATGGTCGGTTGCTTTTGTTTCCCACACAAACCAAAGCCTTCGCTGAGGACGCAGGAATTAAGTCCAAAAGACGGGGTTTTCCTATGTGCCTGGTTCAGAGGGAGGACATCTTCTTTGAGCAAGGCTTGGATTTCCCACAAAGCTCCCTGGTTATAGTTTTGCAATGTTAATCCATGTATTGGAGTACTTCATCCAGGAAAGAGACATCCACCACACCAGCACAATGAGTAGATACTGTACTGTAATGTCACCCCACCCTCTTTAATTAAAAACAAACATAATGAAATTCATAAATAAATAAGAAAAAAAAAAAAAAAAAAAAAAAAAAATACAAAATAAAATCCAAAGACTCTCAGACAGCACAATGATGCAGCTAACTGGTCGTTCTTCAGAATATAATGTGAATCAGTGTTTGAAAAAAGCTAACTTAAAAAATGATAAATGACATTTTATATTAAAAAAGTACTTTTCAAATACTGTGCAATGTTTTATTCATAAAATGCTTTAGAGTCTGAGACATGGTCTGGTCCATAGTGCAGTACTCTACCACATTGTGACATGATGCATATGTGTGAGAGACTCAAATTTAAACTATAAAATAAAATAAAAAATAATAAAGGAAAATAAAAGAAAGAGAAAAAATGTAATGAAATAACATAATAAAATAAAATAAAAATGAAATGTATTTACAATTTAATTTGCAGAATAAAAAAGAAAGGGAAAAGAAAAAATATTTAAAAAATAATAAATTCATTAGAGCACACATATGCTTGTTGAGTGTAGTAAATATTATCTACTTCAAGACAAAAGCCAGCAATAAAACCCAGACTGACCTCTGACCTTTGGCCAGGTTCTGTCAATTCCAAGTATCTCAGCTGTCTTGGAAACTTCCCTTTTGGGCAGAGTTATCTTTTATCCTAAGATTTGAAGCAGGTATTTGCGTTAATGTAAGCGACAATGTTTACATACAAAAAAATATTATACTATTACCAAGATATTAAGAAAGATGTGATTTATGCAAAACATAACTAAAAACAGAGACAGACATTAGTTTTTGTTGCATCTGCTGTGTTTGGTATTCATGTGCCACCAGGTGAATAGATCAATACAATCAAATGAAAAGCCCTGTCACAATCTGCTCGAACTCTCTGGAGAGAGTACTGGAGGTCAGATGGATAGAAAGAGGAAGGAGGGTAGTCATAGCTCTCAGCCAGACGTCTGGACTCGCGTGAGAGGTCGGGAGAGAAAGCACGCGATGGAGTCCCTCGCCTAAAGAGCATCCACTTGCAACCTCTCTTTTCCTCTCTCACACACAAACACACACACACACATATGAACACATTTTTACACACTGCACAGCAAGGACAATTTGCACTGGTTTACAGTGCAGCCTGTCAGAAGCAATGGCTTAGCTTGTCACTTTGGCATGATGGCTGCCACTCTGGGACCTCCTGTCCAATGAATCCTATGGTCCTGAACCCCTCCCAACCCTGCTGAAGAGGGGTGTCAAACATGCATGCAAGCTGTGGTAAAAGACAGACACTCCAGTGAAGCAGGAAATGTGTATGTTTTCTCTACAGTGACAATGTCGTCAAAAAATGTCCATAGACAGTGTCTATCGAATGTGGTCCTGTCAAGGGACAAGACTACAGAAACAAGCAACATGCTATTATAAATGTTGAAAATGCTTCAACTTCACAGTCTATACTTCTTTCTTTGACTTGACAGCTGAATGAAAATTAGATGTGAAGCTATTAAATAGGACACTGTGACAGATCTAAGCCAAGTGTACATTACCGTTAAGCCTTGTCTAGACAGAAAATCTAGTGTTTGACCCATGATAGCTGTGTATAGACTGTCAGCCAGAGGAAAAAAGAAAACAAATTTTGCATCATCTTCATTTTTTACTTTCAGAGGCAAACCATAAGATTTTATAACAGCACAAATGTGAACTTAAAAAATTTCCTTGAAACGCACTCTTAGTCTTTGCTTTATTTAGAACTTCAAAACAACAACAACAACAAAACATTCCTTACAGTATATTAAAATGAACACACAATAAAAAAGAAAATATATTTAAAATATTTTAAAATAATTTCATTGTCTGTGTTTAGTTTAAAATATGGTAAAATATGGTGTTTGTTGGGTGTTATGAATATTACCTATTACCTTTTCAATGACAAACTCACTATTAAACACCATCCACTTTATTTGCAGCCTTCAAAGGTAAGACGTTTTGCCAGCTACTATCCTTGCTTTTAGTCATAAACCTTTATCTGGACCATAAAGCATATCAGCTCCCCTCTTGTCTAAACACATCTTAACAATAAAACCCACAGGTAATCCAAAGATCATAAAAAAAAGATAAAAAGAGTAAGCACTTCAGAACCTACAGAAACCCAGAAGCCTTAAAAGTCTCACAGATCGAAAGGCTCTTGATCTGACATGGTAAACAAATTTGTGGTGAAGCATACTAGTGAGGTCAGTATTGGCTAGATTTCACTTTGAGTGCCACAGTCAGCATCAGTAGGCAGTATTTTTTGTGCCTGTTGTCCCAGAGTTGCCACTACAAGGAACATTAAACATGAATCAGTAAGCCAGGTCATTTGAGGATAATCAGATTGATTTCAAGACCAAGCTCATTCTGGGCGTACCTGTGGGATTCTGGCTTTTGTGTCTTCATAAGCCATGCATCAAGGTAGGTTCAACTGTGAGAAATCTTGGGTGGGTATATCAGGGTTGCAAGCGCAAGGGTGTGCGCGTGTTTCTGGATGTGTGGCAAGTGTGCTTTCTTACTCCCTTTCTCTAGCTCTCTCTCAATCCTATCACCTCTCTCCATGAACCATTTACCGACCAATCTCTGAGTCCAAACCAATCATTTAATTGACCAGTGCAAGACCCTACTAATACTCTCAAGGTATTAAAGGTAAGGTATTAAAGAGTTCTCAAACTGAGCCTCTTATTGTCTTTGCATAGTTGCACCAAGACAGAGGTAGAAGTAAAGTTCATTAAAGTAGTTAAGTTGGCTTCCACCATTAACAGTTGGATCTTGATGGATTAACATTATCGTTCATTGTGACTGAATGGAATTGGGAAAACATGGTAGCTGGTCAACTGGTTAATAGCCATCTTAAACCAGATAGAAACCATCTACTATGTTCCAAAACACGCTTAAGCAGAAGCCTTAAAAAGACAGCTAAGGTTATTCACAGTGACCACCAATGTCGATATTTCTCTTCCTTTAGTGCATCCATGCAATGTAAACCTAGGTGACCTCAGCAATGTACTATAATCCGCATGTAAACAAACAATGCAGATATATGTGGGAAGATACACTGAAAGAAGCTTGGCACACCACTGGCCACGCACTAGTGCTGCATGTTTCTGTAAGTATACAGTACAAGCAGCACCACATTCTATTCCTGTAGCACTTGCTGTGAATGCTACAATACGTCATTGAGGGTGCAGCCTGGGAACGAGCTGGTGGAACAGTGGCCCCAGGACTGAATAGTCTGAGGTTGAGGGGATTTTTTCTCTCTCGAAATGTCTAACTCCCAACCAGGCCTCACCCTGACGAGACATCTCAAATACTAACAGTGTGGTGAAAGGATGGCTAAAACTTGTTATAGGACAGTTTGAGGTTGGGAGCAAAGCATTGGATTTATTGTTTCCAGTTTGCAAACAGTGATTCAGTTTTGCTTTACTAAACTAGAATTAGCTTGTTTAAACCATCATTAAAAGTATGTTTTTATCATTTTAGAGTATAGCAATGCTAATAGTTCAACTTCCTTGCTTAGTAGTGAGGTGGTAACATTGCTACACTGCAAAAATAGATTTTATTCCACATTACTTTGTCTTGTTTTGCAGGACAAATATCTAAGTATTCTTAAATCTAGATACATTTGCTTGGGGAAATTACTTATTAGATATTAAGTCTTGTTTTCTGAAAAATCTGTATAATATTAAATTAACATAAAAAAATTATATATATATATATATATATATATATATTATATATATATATATATGACACAATTGGCCCTGCATGGACAAAAAATTGACACTGTACACTCTCAAAAACCGGCTCACAATTCAGTCTGAATCATTCAATACACTAATGAGTTTAATTCTGAATGACATTTTTAACACTTCAAATTTATAAAAATATTAAGTAAATGTAGCAAACTACTATCTCCATGCAGCCTGTAGAGTAACTAGCTACTAATTTCTAATAAATAGCTTTAATTTATGCTTAGCTAATTTGTAGATGGTAGTCTAGCCAGTCAAAACATTTGAGTATCTTGTCCAGCACTGCTCAGTTAAATAGTTTTTAATTAAGAATTGAATTAATCATAAACTTTGCTTAATGTTCCAAAGTACTACATATGCAAAAAAAAGTTTAAAAAGGGAGAAAGTAAATAAAGAGGAGCATGAAAAATTTTTGGTTAGGTTGCGTGCAATGTTGAGGACTGGTGGCTTCTTGGGAGTGCATTCTTCTCTAACAGCATCATTAGGCCAAACGAGTGTGGCCTGGGAGAAGCGTTCTATCAATAAAGTACCAGAGACTAGAGGCAGACTGCCAAAGCTTGCCCAAAGAGAGTGGCTGAGCTGTGGGTGCAAGCAGTGGCTGGAGGCTGGCCGAGAGCTGCATCCCAAGGGGGTTTGCTTGGAAACACACCCGGCTCTTGCTGCCTCACATTTCCTTGCTCCTTCCTCTCTTTATGACTCAAACTGTCGATGTTCGAGCAGAATCCTCCAAGTTCTATGTTTATACTACCTCTCTGCAAACCACAGTTTGGTTTTACCACTGTAGCCTACATGTGCTGAAAACACACATAAAGCAGCATAGCGAGTGGATAGCATGACAACAAAACAACATAGCCATAACAGCAAGTAGGGCAGAATGAAGGTCTGATGAGGCCTTCATGAAAGATGTTCCCCTGGCTTTGAGAAGCTGCTGGCAGCCTTTTCATTTCTGTTCAAGCAGCGTGAGAGAGCAGCTTTGATGACAGACCACAGAGTAAATTTCCATTAATCTAAAAGCAAACTCAGCTACAGCCACTGCAAAGCCAACCACAGAAGTCCCTCAAAGTTCCAAAAAGTGTCTAAAAAATCAAAGCCCAGATGGTACATGCAAGAACTATGCAGCGGTTGTTGATAGTCAAATTTTTTCTGGATTTTTTTTTTCTCCACAAAATTTAACTGAAAAGGGGAAAGAAACAAATCACTGAGTCATTTTGTGATACATACAAAAATTTCATCACGTCACTTTTATTGGCACACATACAGGGGTTGGACAAAAATAATGTGAACTCCCATATTAATAGGGAGTTAATATAATTTGTGCATGCTACAGTTAAAAAAAAGTGATTATCTTTTATTATTGTTTTTCATTGTCTATGTTCACTAGATTGTTTATCAGTGTAGTATAAGTTGTGTTTAGCTGTGTTTAGTACAAGCCATGAATGAAACAGGTGACAGATCAAGGAAGCGTAACATTAACAGCCTATTTATGTGTGTGTGTGTGTGTGTGTGTGTGTGTGTGTGTGTGTGTGTGTGTGTGTGTGTTTTGTATTTATGATTTTGACTGCATACACAAAGCCTAGTCTCAGCCTCAGACGTCACACCCACAGACCATTGGCTAAACGTCTGATGCATATGGGACACAAAATGGAAACACTTCAGGAGTGTCGAAGTCATCATTGGATTGGTTGAATTCTACAGGATTTCTACGAGACGTGTGTGTGTCACGTTCTTTAACGCTCCACCTGGAAACAAAGATGCCATGGCGTCAAACCCCCTCATGAAAGAAGAAAGCCGTCATGTTTACAACTGTTAAACTAAATGCTGGAGTTTAAAAAGTATATGAAATATTCGATGTTCGCGGCATAGAATCTTTACAATATCACCATATAACCTTCAAAATATGTCAGATAGTTTTACAGTCCAGTCTCTCTATTGTGGCGACATTTCCATGCCTCGAAACATGAGGATGAACGAAATGAACTGTGATTGGTTGTTTGACATGTTGGTCAAATGGCCTCATGGGTGGGGCTTGGCCAATGAAAGCTGCCATGAATTCCAGACCTTCAGTCTGAAGGTCTGGCTACGCGAGACTACACAAAGCATAGCAAGAATTCATCAGCAAAAAACAATAGTGGGTGAAATCTGAAAATGAATGATAGGCACCATTGATAACTAAGAAGGATTGTGTCCAAACAACTAGTGCAGCAAAGTGACAAAAGTTTCCACAACAACTGACCACAGAGAATTTCGCAAAGCCACCATCCATGAAATAACTTCAACTGCTTAAATTTTAATCACCAATGATAAAATGCCAAAAAAAAAAAAAAAAAAAAAGATGAGGTCATGATCATAAAACCTGGACAGCAACAAGATGAACTTCAACATCTGCCCTGGCCAGACAAATCACCAGACTTGAATATTATCAAACCACTCTGGGCAGTTTTGGAGAAAAGAGAAGCTAACATCTCTGAACCAATTGGCAGATGTTCTTATAGATGACATTCAACTGACTATTCAAGGTCATGGGTTCAATTCACAGAGAAAATACTGACCAAATGTACATATATACAGTATAATGTAAAATAGACAAATGGATAGTTAGGCTATTATAGATATATAAATTAAATGGATAGTTCAACTAAAAATGAAAATCTGCCATCATTTACTCCCTCATGTTGTTTCAAATGACATTTTTTTCTGACTATTTTTCTCCTGTGGAAGACCAGTGAAGAACTTTTTTTTTTTTTTTTTTTTGGTAATTAAACAGTTAAAGTCAATAGTAATGTGTTTTGGACCGCATTGACTTTAATTAAAACCAACAACAACTGTTCTTCCATGGTATTCCACAGAAGAAAAAAAAAGTGTTGAAAAAAATAAAAAAGTTTGAAACGACACTAGGGAGTGAAAGATGGCAGAGTTCTAAATGACATTTCAAAATATGTTCTGTTGTGTTCCACAGAAGATAGAAAGTAGAACTGTAATGTTGGAGAAAAAAAAAAAAAAACACCATTAAGGCTTTCTTCATAGTTCTCATCAATGTTTTTGATATTTTGTCTGAAATGTTGCATTTCTGTGCTGTGCATTATTCTTTAAAAAATGTTCAAAGGAGACCTTTGAAAAGTAAAAAACTATCCTAAGCACTTTCTATTGATTGTCAGCGTTTGTTAAACTCATCTCTATTCAGCAAATAAACACACACACACACACACACACACACACACACACACACACACACACACACACACACACACACACACACACACACACACAAATACTCTTGCCTAAAGGCAGACATTTTGACACACATTCAGACATTACACACTCTAGTCTGAAACTGTGCACAGAACTACAAGAACAAAGTTTATAATCAGTTATATACAGCTACTTGGCAGCAGAGTAGAAGGAGAAGAGAGATCATATTTTTCCATGCTTATATAACTCTGCTGGAGAATGGAGGAGGGGGAGGTAAATGAGACTTTGCTGAAAGTTAGCTCTGACTCTGAAACTGAGAAAAAGTGGAGCAAAGAGATGGCGTGAGAATCTGCTGAGGAAGGCAGCCTCAGTCTGAGATCTGCCTGGGGGCCATCTCATGTGGTCTTTCCCTCTTCTCTTCCTCTATCCCTCTACCGTTCTCATCTGCTCCTGAGGGTCAGGACCATCACAATCCCCTTGACTGTTTCATCAAGAGGCACTACTCTCATTATAAAGTCTGGGACTGTCTTTTTTCATGTGTTTTTACCACACTAACAAAGCCCTGAGCATAGTGCTTGCCTTTTCACTCACTTTAACTGCATTAGAGTCCTTCAGCTCAAGAGCTTCAGCTTTCAGAACAGCCAACTACTTTAAATCATCTACTACAGATAATGAAGAAGCCATTGAAAGTTCTGTTTCGGATGCTATAGCAGCCATGCATCTGAGAACAGTTTGAAAAGTTTGAACAGTTATTACTAGGGCTATCAATTTGACACATTTGTTTAATTCAGTTAAATAACAATAAAACAATTAACAACTCAGAATAACATCTAAAAGGAATTGGAGCTATGCAGGCTTGAAGCACAAACTAGCAATCACACAGAATAAAACTTTCCTGACCCTATCACTATGACCCTCCATCTATATCAAAACGGGTCACACACACACACACACACACACACACACACACACACACACACACAGTGACAATAATTTATAACATTTATAACTTCTTCCAATAAATCAAATAAATGCAATGTTGGTGAGAATAAAATACTTCTCTCAAAAACATTTAAAAAAATCTTACTGACTCAAAGCCTTTGAACAATGTATATTATATATACAAATTAGCATAATTAATCAGCATGACATGCAATTTCATCAGAAATTAAATCAAATCATAAGTCTAGTTACAAATATCCTAGTTGTTACCTATACAAATGTATATATGGTTAAGATCCTCTAAATATGTAACAAAATTCAGGTGCAGAATTCAGGTAAGAAACTTGACTGCAGATGCTCCCAAAATGCCCTCAAATATCAATTGCCACCATAAAAATCTGTCCCAAAGCATGCAAATAAATTAAATCTGCTTTCCCAAGGAAATCTTTGGCTCTGTCTTGACTCCTGTGGGTTTCTAAAAGGGCACATCTTTGATAACACTTGACAAATCGGCCCTGGGGTTCTTCATTTGATAATTATCAGGCAATGTCTAATGTATTATTGATGTAATTGGCACTCATTAGAGTACTGTAACTCTTTAACTCTCAGCCCTTCTGAACTTTAATTTTAATGACACACACACACACACACACACACACACACACACACACACACACACACACATTTGTGGCTGGAAGGACTGGGACCTTAGCGATGAGGGGGGTTATCATAATTACCACCATGATCAGTTTCTCCTCCACCATGTTATCGTTTCAGTAATTATTCAGGTGCTAATCAGGATTTATAGTAATTAATCATAGATCAACATGCGACTCTCCTTCAATTATTGTAAATAAGCAGCCGTGTATGTAGGTATGTAACTCTATAGACATAACAAAAGACTGGATTATTTCATGAGTTTTCAGAGTCTAATAATTTGTTAGTCAAACCCATAACTCATAAAGTTCATTTAATTTCAGTTTAGATTAAAAAGAGGTGTAGTACTGTATTAAATGTAATTTATTTATTCAGTTACTGTGTTATTGATATTAAAAGATTAGTCTACCCAAAATTAAAATATGTTTTGTAGCCTGTTTCTCACACAAAGCATATCAAAGCAAATCATACAGCTTTAGAAGACTTGGAATATAGCACAAGAGACCTTTATACCAGTACCCAGTGATTTGGAATACTTTGAGGCTGATAACATGATAGAAAGGGTTTGATGCCTGGACTTTCATGAATTATGGTCCAAGCCATCCTGTGTAAAATCTGTTCTAATGCTGTTTTATAGAAATCAGTGCTTTATTGTCAGATATGATTTTCAATGGTATAAAATATGCGACATTACTGGTAATCTGCATAATTCTTCATGATAAGAGTTCATGGAGCTTCTTCTATTCTCTACTATCATCAATAGACATGTCTCCAACTCCAAGGATTACTAAAATTGACAGAAAACCTGCTGACTGGCATACAAGACCAAAATTGCCATTCAAAGAAGTAACCCCTATTTCAACACGTCACTCACCGTCTGAAACATAATTCAACCCCACGCCCAGCAAAACCTTGTTCAACTGCTTTGAAAGCCAGACGGCAGCCCTGATTGGATTCAGAGGGAGCCTCTTTCAATTTCTAAGTAATGAAATCCAAACTCATTAGCACAGGGAGAATCCCTTTAGCCAACCATGCAGAATGCCCCTATAACAGCCAGTCAGATTAAGACTCTAGAACAGGCCTAGGACCATGCACCACAGAGTTCCAGCGCTGCTTAGAGAATTCGATAAGAGTGCAGGGTTTAGCCTTTTCCAACACTAACTGTATTTGGATTTGTATTACAATGTTGCAACCAAAGAACTACCCATTTCATGCAACCTCCAAATCTGCTGACCGATCAAATGCACTTATAGGACAAAATGCCCCTTCTTTGTGTGGTATTAATTTAAACACAGTCCATTTGCCTTCAGTGATTATAAACGTGTAAAACAGAAAGCCAGATGTGACAAAATATTGGATCTGTGCATTGGGCCTTGCAGTGTAAATTCAGCCTAATAGACCTGCTGCTGTCTATTATGTTGTTAATATTAATTAAGTAATTAATAACCCCCGATAGGGTGATCAGGACCCCAATGTGAAGCTATGTACTGTACAACAGAATAATGGACAGGATATTCTTCTAGGCTCCTCATGAAGTGAAGCTTGCTGGGGATAAAGTGTCTCTGTTCCATCAGCAATAAGCCATTCAATAAAGAGTATCATGTTGCACATTCATGGCAGGAGCTGTTGGAGAAGTCAGACCCCACAGGGAGAGGTTTTTATTGTGAGCTCAAGCGCTTCTGTGATGCTAAATCGGCACGCTGCCTCCCATGCCCTTGTGCTCAGATGAGAAGAGGCTCTGTCAAGAGTTATCTTACAGTACTTACATAATCACATCGCAGAACGGATGCCTTACTTTCAATACATTCACAAGTGAGGCTGCTGGGAAACACAATTACTGCGTGAAATATTTTTGAATATAAAAACAATGCTGTGCTGAACATTAAGTGTTCTACACATTAAGTTAACCACACTTTAAGTGCATGCATGTCTTTGCATTATTTAATAAAAATAGGTGCTATTATTTTAAAGAAATACAGCTCAAACACTTTAAGCAAAGCCTTTTATAAAATAAATGGTTAGGTTTAAAATGATAAAACACAGATATACTGCTCAAAATGAAAAAAATAAAAAAATAAAAATAAAAGAATGCATCTAAGGCAATGATATTAAGACATTTGAAGTGTCATTTCAACCCATTGTCACCTTGAGTAGGAAAAAAAGAGTGGGTAAGCAAGTAGAAAGAAAGAGAGAGACAGAAAACCCTGGAGGAAGAAAATATAGGGGGATCAGAAATAGATACTGAGTGGTTCTGCATGAAACTCACGGGTCAAATCAACTTGACCTTTGGCACTAAGGTGAAAACCGTTCAGAAAAGACATGGTCCTATGGTCACAGCCATGTTATGGTGTGTGTGTGTGTCTGAGGGCAGCAGGGAGGAGAGAGACAGCTGGTCTAAGCTAAAGGCTATATGCCAGCCTGCCAGATATGACCTCATTGCCTCGCTCAGTACCTAGCATGAGATATGCATTACAAATTTCCATGAACATATACGAGACTAGTTTTACTACTTACCAGGTTTGATTTATGACCTGGCAATATGCAGATTTCCCCCTCTTTTCTTTTTTTTTTTTTTTGTGCAACTTATGGTACTTTTTGTAATAGACAAAATAAACTAATAATTAAAAAAAGAAAAACAAAACAAAGATTTATCTTAAATAAACTAGTCATTTTAAACATTTGGACATATAAATACATATATAATATAAATAAATATTTTTTTTTTTTTTTAAATTTTTTCTTTTCTTTTTTTTTATTACTTCTTAAGGTACACTTGTATAAAACTTGGTCATAAATTAAAATAAATGAAAATAATAAAATACCCAAATTATTAATGTTCCAGGCTTACGACAACTTACAACAACATATTGCCCTGAGCTAAATCTAAAATATGATATCAACAATTTAAAAAAGAAAAAAGTCATCAATAACAAATACACAAAAAGCATATAACCAGTATCACTACTCCTTTTGAGAGCAAATTTCATTATCCATGCTTCTTCACTAGGGGACAGGGCAATATATACAGACCACACTTGTGAGTGTGTGCATGTGTGTCTGTATGTGTGTATGGGTGTTTATGAGGCACACATGCATGTTGACGGGGCAAATGTGTGTGACAGTGTGAATGTGTTTGAGAGCAGGGCTGTGTTAAGGCTGTGTGTGTGAGGTCTCTCGGGCTCTGTTTGTGCATGTGTGTGTGAGGCTGAGATGTCTTTGTGTTCCTGCTTCCATCTTGCCACCCTGACCATTACGATCCCTCAGCTGCCTATAAACCTTTCCACCCATGAGAGAAAAGGTGAGGCAGCTGTTTTATTGAAATGTGAAGAGAAATTAGAGCTGTTTCTACACATCTCAGCTACACAATATCAGGGCCCATTTCACATCTTCATACGGGCTAACCATGACCCCCTTCACTAAGGCCTTGCTAAAGGCCCATAATATCACACCATTATTCTCCACAGGCTAGAATGAGATGGTATCGGAGAAAGTGCAGATGACCTGATAAACTGTGCTCCACACACTGTGTGGCCACATAAAAGCCGTAAAACCCCAGCTCGGGACTGAGCCTCGTAAATCACGCCGAATTAGGGCCTCACTCACAGAGGACAAAGCATCCATTGCTCATTTATGCAGAATTGAGCTAAAGTAACTCGTGTCTTCACTCTACTGCTCCTCTGCCTCGGCAAACATCTTTTGACAGCTTGTTCCTGTCTCACCCTTCATCTCTTCACATGCCAGTTTCTGACACGCTAACGTGATGATGTCAAACCTAAAGCTCATGGGTTTAAAGGCAACTTCCTGTTATTAATATTTCAGTCTTTAGTGTTATACTACATACTACAGGCCAGGGTTATTTTCATTAACTAAAAATAAATAAATAAATAAATAAATAAATAAATAAATAAATAAATAAATAAATAAATAAATAAATAAATACAAAAATAAAATAAAATACTAAAAACTTATCTTATTTCAGCTAGTTGCCAAGGCAGCATTTCTAGCATTATTAAAGTACTAAAATAACTTAAACTGAAAACTAAATCTTAATAAAAACTAAATATACATACTACAAAGACATACTGTATTTAAAACACAAAAACAAATAAAAGTGGCAAAAACTGTAATAATATATCAGTGGAACTAATATAACAGTAAAAAAAAATATATATAAAAGTTTTTACGTTCTTCTCCAGTGAGTACAGGAAATTCAAACTCAAAGCTGTACTTAAATTGAGCTTGACACCCTTGTACTTGTCTTAGTCTATCTCTCTATCCCACCCTCTCTCTTTCTTCCATTTGCTCGATCATCCACATGTTCCCACTGGAAAAGAGTTACACAAGGCCTTGCACTTCAAAAGGCAGTGCTAAAACTGGAAGCGAGGCAAAACAAACAAATGCAACAAATATATGCATTAGAGTTGACACATGCTGATGAAACTGACTGAAAACACTTTCAAAGCCGCAGATGGTTTGGAGCACACGCCCTCATTTATGACTGACTGAAAGGCAGAGATTGTTTTTTTTTTTTTTTGATTAATCTAATAAGCACATGCATGGACGCACACAGAGAATGGTATTACATTATATTCTGGACCTATAACAGCACCATTTATTTGCTCTGCCAATTGCACTGATCCCAATACAAATATATAAACCTATATTATTTTATTCACATAATAATTATTATTATTTAATATTTGTTTTTTTTTTATTTATTTAATAATAAATTAAATATATTTACTTTATCTAAACATATTTATGAAAATATTTAAATGTATATAAGTGTATTCTTTATAAGTGTATATAAGTGTCTATAAGTGTATATATATATATATATATATATATATATATATATATACATATACACATACACACACACACACACACACACACACAGTGCATAACAAATTAATTAGACCACCACCACCCAAGGTTTGTGCCAAAGCTGCCCTTATTATTGTTAATTGTTGTTGTTATCCATGAATTTTCAAATTTACACTTTATACATTTTTATTCAGATGCCCAATTACAGTCCATAACAACAGAGACTGTGGAAAAGTACATAAAACAATTACAGCATGCAAGTGGTTATCAAGGCCATAAAGGGGGCCATACAAAATATTATTTTGTTTTTGGTTAATATGTGTGAATAAAGACTATTTAGTTGTTTCAGTTTGTTACTTGCCTAATAAATGACAATATTTTTTTTAGTTTTAAACAAGTTTGATAGATTCCTTAAATATTTGTGTTTTCTCTTTATTATGACAGGTGGTCTAATAAATTTGTTCAGATCAATTTACCCATCTGACAAGCTTAAAAAGTTACCAAAAGTAATTTCATAACAAAATGTCACAGAAAACCAAATGTTTAAGCTTGTAAGGCATGAAAATACATGTAAAATTATCAACAAATTTATGATATAGCACTATGTGACTATACAAATAGTGCTTAGTGTGTCCATAATGTGGAATATATCAGAAGTCTCAACATAAAAGACATCGGATTGGGGATGGCGATCATTTATTCCTTTGCATCCCAAGATCATATTCATTGATACTCTGTTCTTTCCTGTTCTTTTTTTCTCTTTTATTTTCAGCCAATTTCCTTTGTTGGCAAAATGCCAGTATATCTGCATATGACATTTCTGCATGCATGCGAGTAATTTGTTATATTAATTGGTACGGATTGTCTCTCCAACTCTGCCCCTGAAGAGACAGAGCAAGACACAGAGAAAATAAAAAAGAGGAAGGGGAAGAGAGAGAGAAAGAGTCAAGGTCGAATAGCTGTGTGTTAGGATTTATTTGCTTTTTATGGTGATATAAATTCTTTTGTGACACACACTTACTCACATTCATAAACGCACAAACACATGCTTACTCTTTTCATGCACTACTGTCCACTGGGTCTTTTCTGAGTGTGTACATGTAGTTTTTTTTTTTTTTCGCAATCAGATTGTAAGGAAATCCGTTCTTTTGTCTATATGCAAATCTGACCAAATAAATCCTCATGTGTACAGCATATGATGTCATGGCTGAGCAAACACATAATTGGATAAGAGGCGATGAAGTAAGCAGTAAGCTGATGGCAGAGGAACCAATGTAAATTCATTAAGTGCGTCAACATAATTTCTGGGTAAACATATACAACTGAAGTACGTACATGTAAACCAGTCTCCATGATAATGAGCTTTGCATGTCTAAGGAGCACAGACCCTAAGCTTTCCCAACTCATATACTGACCTTGGGTCAGTCACTGTGTACACAATCAGACTGAAGCTTTTAGAAACAGACAAATCTTAGCTAAGCCTGAGATAGCAGCTTCGCTGGTCATATCCATCCCTAACAACGTGTAATGTATTGATGGTTTTTGGGTCACTTTTTAATGGAAAGTCTCTCATTTCAAAACCACACAGCATATGTGAGCAGCTAAGCTGGCAGTGACAAGTTCACGTGTGTGTATGCCAGATACATATAAAGTAGAATTACTGCCTCAGCACAACAGAAGGACTGTCAGGCCAAATGATTAGGATTAAAATCATCTGCTCATTAAAAAAAAAAAAAAAAAAACAGCCTGGTGGTAGAGAAACACTCATGAAACAGACCTTGAGGGAAACCTAAGGACTGCTAATGCACAGCTACCGATAACAAGACAAACATAAACAGTAACATAGCTGTGCCCTTGGCCATGTTGTCTATCAGAAAGCACAGTTTAGGGTTCTCATAAGGTGATGGTGAATAAATGCAGACTGGGTATTGCAGTGCCAGAAGCATTCTCATTCAAATTATTTTTGTGAAATAAACATTTAAAAGAAAGTTAGGGCTATTTTGAACTTGCATTATTGTGCCATTTCAAATGAAGCATTGAATGCTTGGTATAAGTACAAATAACAGCTCATCACAGTCAATGTGCAGACATACTAGATACTAAAGCCAATGTTTTTTTTGTTTTTTTTTTACAGTATAGCACTTAAACGATCCCCAAATCGGAGTCTTTCTTGTCTGTGCTGGACATTATGGATTTTTATGTGTAGACGTTGTTCTATCATTTTTAATGTGTGTAAAAGTACTGGGCAGATAGTAATGAGTGTCCTCGCTCCTCCCTTTGGGGACATTTGGGGATGTGCTCATTTGAAAAAAAGAATTATTAATAAATAAAGCATGTTTTTATTTTTAATTTAAAAATAGTATTTTTTCTTTTGGATTTATTTGTAGGTTAGTTTATAGTAGTTAAAATTAGCTTGACATAAAAAAAAACAACAGTGTAAGTACGCTGATGATTTAATTATAGCAAATATATTTTTATTCATGGTCACAATTTACATTAACCCTCCCTGTTTTTATAATGCGAACATGCATGCAATCTAGAACAACGTCACACATCAGCTGTGGCTAATTCTACTCACCTTGTCAACAGAGGTAAAACTAGCTAAACAGCTTAAGATCGTCCACGTCATTTTAATCAGAGCTTGATGCGCCCTGCGCTAGGAGAAGGCAGGGGATCCTTTAAGGAAGATTAATGTGTTTTATAGTGCAACTGAGGCAACCTTAATAAGATTGCTATCTCTTTAATGAAGAAATGGTATAATCAGTAAGAGAAAGCCAGGGAACAAGAGAGAGAATGGGGGAAAGAGAGAGCATCTGTTCTTCTTAAGCATTAAAGCTCAGATGAATTAGTCCATGGCACGTGAGGACAGCCTGACACTAATATCACGTAAAATATACAGTAAAAAAGCAATCCTAAGCATTATAAATATATTCATTATGCCTCACCTCATGTACTCTCATGTTAACTGCCCATTCTCAAGGCTTCAATGCTACAAATACCCATAATGACCAGGCTTGAGGCCTGTATGACCAAGCAGAATGCCAAATTTGAGCTTGTGCTTGCAAATGACCTTAGTTGGATGAAGATAGAGGAAGGAAAAAAAAGAGCTGTGGAACAAAGGCCACAGAGAGAGCAGCTCAAAGATTATTACATGGTACATTGAAGCATGTGATTGTGTGCAGCTGAGAGGCTGCGGAAGAAAGCACTGGTCATTTTCACTGGGTCATCTGGGACACCAGGTCAGCCAGTGGGGAATTCCATGAGGCTGCAACATGACCTCAGGAGAGAACATATGCATGTGTGCTTGTGTATATCTGGAGGTTAAAGTCAGTGCTTGAGGGCATGACCGAAAACAGCTTTGTGTGATGGGAAACAAAGGCTAGGAGGGACAGAGAATTATACATAGAGAGAGAGAGAGAGAGAGAGAGAGAGAGAGAGAGAGAGAGAGAGCAGATAGATTGGACTTTTCAACACAAAACAAATAAGCACTCCCTCAATCAAAGCAAAAAAATTTTTTTTTTTTTTTAATGTGTCAGCTCAGCACACTGCTAAAAGAGAAAGAGAATGGTTGAGTAAAAACGAAAGAGAAAAACAGCAGGCCATGGCCTTGAGATAGCTTGGTTGATCTGTTTCCAAAACCTAGCAAGCTGCCTCACTCTCTACTGCCTACATAGGTGTCTGTTTTTTAAAGCAACTTAGCAACATACTAATGCTAAACTCTTTAAAAACTGTTACACTTTAAATTTTTACATTGATTGATTAGATTTAACATGTGTTTGGTGTTAGAAAGCAAACAATATGATACCCCACAATAAACATACATAGCATACGCTTAGTTCGAATAATCATTTTTTAATCACACTGATCTATCTTTTATTAATAAGTGGTATTAAAATGACAAAAGATTTATATTTCAAATAAATGCTGCTCATTTGAAATTTCTATCAGCAAATCAGCATTTTAGAATGAAACAGTTTACGTTTTTAAAACTTTTAAAATAAGTTTAAATGTTTAAATTTAACGACAGAATGTACTGTATTTTTGATTAAATACATGCAGCTTTAGTCTGTGAACCGGAACAGAAGTGTACATGATGCCTTAAAATGCTCACTAGGTTTTGAAATATGACTCATATACAAGTTCAAAAATGCTCTAAAAGTTTCAATTTTTCTGTTGTTTCTCCATAATATGCAAGCACAGAAGTCCCTGACTGTGACATAAATACCATAAGAGTGGCTGTGACCTTTCCTAAACTGTATTTGTCATTCCCTACTCCTTGCTTACTTGTATTTGCCCACTTTCCTTTTTGTTTCCTCTCTCACTTTCTCTCTAGAGCCCATGCTAACAGCCACAGTGAATCCATCAGCATTTGACAAGTGCAGTCATCCAAGAGAGAGTGAGCCGGACGTGGACGCTCTCTTAAAACGCAATGTTTTGCCAACAAACTTTACCAAGCTGGAACATATTAGGGCCAAACTAGAGAGCTGGAGGCACAGGAGGGGTCAGTTGTTTGCTAAAGCACTCTAGGTACATTACTGGCTGCCTCCGAAAAAGGAAGTCATACATAAGCTGATGGGTTATGATGCGAATGGATGCGTTCTAACCTATTTTTTGCTCTAGTTGTTCTTTTGTGTTTTGTATAAATCACATTTTAGGCTGTGAAGAGGTTCACTCTGCTCATATACCTCCCATCCAAGTTCCTTTGCCCTCTGACTCCTGTTAATGTAGCCTTTAGTGAAAGAGATGATGAAACCATTAGGAAGGAGAGCCTACACTCACAGTCTCTGCAGAGTTAATTTATCCACACAAATTCACAAGGATGTTCAAGGGCTTGTAGTATAATATGCAAGTGGAATAAAACTTTTCTATTGTTTCAAATGTTTATATTTATAAACTGAAAGTTATTACACTGCTGTTCAAAAAGTGTCAATAAGATTTTCTTTTGAAATAAATTAATTTTATTTATCAAGGATGCAATAAATTGATCAAAAGTGACAGTAAAGATGTTAAAAAGTTTTCAATGTAAAAAAAAAGCTGTTCTTTTGAACTTTCCATTTATCAGAGAATCATGATTGAAGTCATTTCTTTCATTAACATAAAAAATCTTATCAACCCAAACTTTTAAACACTAGTGTATATGACAGCCAATCGAATTAGATCACCAAATATAGTTTAGGGGTAAACGTTTCTGACCACAACCATGTTAGTTCTAAGTAAGGCTCAAGCTTGCTACTGATATCATTACATCTAGTCTTGCTTTGGGGCTAAGGCTATGACCCCGCAGCAGCAAGAGAAGGTCACACCAGGCCCCATAAATCTATGTATGTGTCCATGGGTGGTGCATTTATTAGCTCTAAGTTATAGTCTACCTCACCCCAAAATGAGCCTCTGTGTCAAAGACTGTGTTGACCAACGTTTCCAATTACGTTTTCAAATGAATTTTGACAAACTTAATCACTGAATTCTATCTTCTAAGAGTACTTTGAGTGTCAGTGAAATTGGTTACAAACAAAAATATGTTACATTGTGAATTAAAGTACTTGATTTGTTGTGAACCAATATGTTTATCCATGCTTGCTGGTTTACAAATCCAAAAACGCTGTACTGCAAATTCAGAAATGAATGTACATCATTCATAATTGCTCAGGTTTGCTCAGAGTTAGTTGCTTAAGTGCATCAAAATGGAAACCATAAATCCTCCACTGTATTTTATTGTGCTGAACTGATATAATTCACATTTAATGCACTTTATCACAAAAAGCTGAAGCTAATGTTAACCTTGTAGGACTGCCTGGGACTCTAGACTATCTGCCGACATCTAATAGGCCTGTATTCATTTATATTATGTTGCAGGAAGTTCAATGACTGAAACTCAATGTTTGGATTCTTGGATTCACTGTTTGGAGTGTCAAGCCAGAAGATCCAAAACAACAAAAATTCACCAGGTCTGAGTGGAGTAAAAAAGCTGCATCAATGCAAGTACCTATAGATGCAAGTATTGTGAACTATTACTCATTATTTTATCATAAGCATTTACTAAGTACTCATCAACCAATCACTTTTCTCAACCTCTTTTCCTTAAACACACATTTAGGCCTACATCCACAGAAGACGCTACTTTCACATCTCCTTCAAAAAAAAATTCCACCCTCAAAGACATAGAAACATGACTTGTTTGGACAAAATCTACCAGAAAAAATGAATAGGTAATTAATATTATTCCCTGCTGGAAAACAAAACAAAACAGCTAAAACCAGCCTAAGCTCGTTGGCTGGTTTTAGCAGGTCATCCAGCCTGGTCAAAGTTGGTCAGCATGCTGGATTTAGCCACTTATTTAGCTGGTCAGGCTGGGAGACCAGCTGGAACAAATAGCTAAAACCAGATAGATCAGGCTGGGAAACCAGCTAAAACCAGCTAAGACCAGCCAACCATCTTAGGCTGGTTTAAGCTATTTTTTAACACTGTTCTTGATAATTACCAAGTTAGCAATCAATATAAAAACACACTGGATTCTCAAAATCTGAAGCCTGGGGTGATGCAATAAGCTTACAATCACATAGTCCCAAAAGCAAGTTTTTAAAAATATACAAGGTTGACAAATAAAAGATCATCCAAGAAGACAAACCTATACTCAAGAAGATTAAGAAAATGAGAACCTCAGTTGATGTCCTACCTGGAGCAGCTTGTATCTCCACTAGGCCTCCAACCATGATAAGTGCCTCAAGAATTTTTACATGATGTTCTGGGTTTACATCCGCACTGGAGAGAGAGAGACATTTTAAGATTAAGTATATAGTCACGCCATGGTGAAAAGTGCCGTTGAACCTAAACAAATGCTCTAATAACTGCAAGTCATGAAACATGGAAAGTTCAGACAAAAAAAAAGGTGAAACTTACATTCTCACACACACACACACACACACACACACACACACACACACACACACACACACACACACACACACACACACACACACACACACACACACACAAAAGGAATCAAGTTGGTCATAAAAATAAGTCATGCCTTGGGTTGCAGAGGCTGATCCACAGATGAACTGACTGCTTGTTTATGCTTGTTGATTTTTTGAGGCGAATGTTCATTTTGTTTATGCATTCAGCTGTAATTCAGGTCCTGTGATGCCTCAATGACCTCAGGTAGTGTGTGTAGCTGATGTCCAACCAGGAATGACGGTTTGAGGCATAATGCATTCTCTCTCCCTCCTTTCCCTCTCTCTCCCTGAACTGCCCCAGAGCCATAAGACAATTGACAGGCTGCTAAAAGCAGGGAAAGTCCCACTGGAGTCTCTTGGCAGAGGAACAGGAAAGCAGCTCACAATCGAACAAGAGTGAGGCGACTTAATGGACTACACTGTGCTGACTGAGTTAGCAGTGACTCACTTGCACACTACTCTTTATTATGTGCACTAAAGTCCTTCATTCAGGAGGGCACTTTATAGAGGGTGTGATGTCATAATCTATTTATCTGTTTAAATTTTGTAAAAAAATCTATTCCATAGTTAATAAAGGTGCAACACCAATATGATCATGTATTAAAATCTGATACAGAGGTCTGGTAGATAATAATAGTCAGGTTACATAAATAGTGAGTTATCAACATTCACTCCTGGTACAAGTACAAGGGATTGTAACATAGTGCAACACATTTTAATAAGCATTCCCATCTGTTTTATGTTATGTGCTGTTCCTCAAGAGATTGTATTGGAGCAGCAACCATTAATGGCTGTCTTACAGTGGGCTGAGAGACAGATCAGGAATAACAGCTCCCTCATCTCTTTTCTCCACTTTAATTAAACTAGGGAAATAAAGATAGGGTATGACATATGCTCAACTGAGCTTTCTGCTTAAAGGTGGGGTACAATGCTGTTTCATGCATTCAGAGTTGTTTACAATGTTAAAGAGTTGGATTCTCAAGCTAAGCATGGACAAAGTTTAAAAAAACAATTTGGACGCATGACGGAGTATTTCTGTGCCAAAATTCGTACTTCTTACTTCATACAAGTTTCTGAGAGTTTTTTTCGATCGTGGCTCTTCATGACATAGACGAGGGTGGAACTCCTTATATGGGCATTTCTCCTGGAAAAACGCATCGACAAGCGAGAGCGAGATCACACCCATCAACGCGCATCATCCGGCGGCAGCGCTGCATGGGACTCACTCTGGAAGAATGTTTCCAAAGAAGTGTGTTTTTGGTTGTAAGAAAAAGATAACTTAGTTCGGCTTCCTAAAGAACCCAGCATTATGTAAACAGTGGATGCAGTTTGTTTTTCTGGGGCAGCAATGGAGTTTCACAAGTGTGTTTGTTACGAATGTTTTATAAACAAGGCCCAGTTCGACGCTGGATTTGCACATCGTTTGATACTGAAAGATGGAGCAGTCCCAGCTGTATAAAAGATCCTGGTCATGATTCAGAACTGCAGTCGGTCAGTGAAACGGCATCAAATGTCTGTTTTGTTGGCATTCGTTGCTCAAGTGCTCGTTACTCTTTAGCTCCGCCCACAGCGCGCCTCCAGGAGCTATGATTTTTCCGGAGAGAATTGTAAAGCTGTATCTTTCTTTTATAAATATGATAAAGCTCAAACATATTTTCATTGTGATGCAGCCAGTCTAGAAAGGTAATGACTTTTACTCAGACACAAGTTACAGTTATTTATTTTGTTATATAATTTGCCATAATTTTACACCCATAAAAAATGGCTTTTTTTTTACAGCCCCTTATTCTGCATATACACTGAAAAATATTTACTATGAAACAATTTTCACTCACAAATAATTATAAAAAAAAACGTCAAGTATCAAATTGAATGAAACATAAAAGTTTTAAGTAGAAAGACTGAAATAGTATTTTCTTATAAAATGTACATCAAGAATCTTTTTATTTACAACTTCGAAAAAAACTTACAGTGCACACAACAGTTTTTTCCAGCAAGGATGCATTAAATTGATTAAAAAACTTATATATATATATATATATATATATATATATATATATTTATATTTCATATAAATTCTGTTCTTTTGAATGCTCTATTCATCTTAGAATTCTTAAAAAATGTTTCACGGTTCCACAAAAATATGAGCTGCACAACCATTTTCAACATTGATAATAATACCTCATGTAACACTGAAAACTGGATTTATGGCTGCTGAAAATTCAGTTTTGCTATCAATGTAATAAATTAAATTTTTAAAATATATTAAAATAGAAAATAGTTGTTTTAATTTGTAGTTTTATTTCACAATGTTACTGTTTCATTTTCATTCACTTCATTTTTGATGTAGGCTTGGTGAGTATAAGAGACTTCAAAAACATCTCTCTGACCCTAAACGTTTGAATGGAAGTGTATTTGAAAATTTGTTATGATTGTAGATTTCAGTTCACAAGAAGTTATTTACAGTACCTGAAGTGGTTGTTTTTGAAGATGGCCTCGCTGTAGGCCAGGGCCAGAAGCCTGGGGCTTGCCTGAGCTGCTCCCCCACTTTGGGCCACCTTACTTAGGTGTCGGGTCAGATGAACCAGGAGCTGGTGGTTAGCCTGAGGGACACTGGGAGAGTCAAGGATTCTTTTCAGCTGCTGTCCACACTCCTCCATGCTTTGGGTTTCTATGAGAGAGAGAGAGAGAGAGTATGTTATAAAGGGCTTTCAAATTGAGCTGATGACACCACAAAAACACACAGCTTCAAGCCCTTATTGACTATCTTGATCTATGATGGGAAATGGAAGCAGACAGAGAATAATTTACATACAAAAATAAATTTGACACTGCACTTCTACTATTACATATGGAAATATCTTTGATTTGTGATTTAAAGGAATTCTAAATAGAATACATTGATAATTTTGAATGGTTGTCATTGGAGATGCATTTAGCATTTAGAAGATGCATTTAGCAGCCAGATGATGCAGTACCGACATCTACCAGCAGGGACTAACAAGGCTAAATATCCAACCTGTGGTTCTAATAATATAGGTGTAACTCATCTGAACTCAGACAGCAGCATTGAACTTTGGGGTACATTACAATACCCATGACCTGGGACTGAAAAATCAGCTCACCAGGAGTAAAAGTGCTAGCCTAACATTGCCCTCGACTCCACTGTCTATGAGCACCCACAAGGACAATGCAGTTATTGCAACAGCTTCCAACATATTGATGAGCTCCTTTGAGATGAGGTTTCCCACAGCAAAAAGGCCAGCATCTGTGATTCTGGCTTATTTGAGCTAAAGTATACCCTGGTGACAGAGCTAAGATATGAGCATTTCATCCCTAAGTCCCTTACACACAATGGATATTTGCCTTCATCAGCCAAAGAACACAGATACAGTCCGGATATCAATGCAAGATATGTTCCAGTCTGGAAAGTACAGAACAGGGGGGGGAGGGGGGGGGTTCTTTAAGAATGAAATGCTGATACTGCTGTTTATTCACAATGTATGCCTGATAATAACTCTAGTCACCATCATTTGATGAATAACTGCTACCATAATTGATAGAAAAAAGTACACCAACATCTCTTTTAAACAAAATTTTCTATCTGCTTTTCCACATGCAATCTTAAAGGACTTCAAAAATGAAAGAATTTAATTCATAGAGACAATGTCGACAATTATGATTGTACACCAAAAAAACATACATACATACACACACACACACACACACACACACACACACACACACACACACACACACACACACACACACACACACACACACACATATAAATGTATTATAATATATGTTTAAATAAAACAAACATGCATGAATTTAATTAATTGAGACAATAATGCATGCATTGTCTGCAATTATTATTCTATACAAATACTGTATATATTATTCATATTAAATATTTAATAAATTTATTATATAATATATAATATTACAGTATATGTTTAAATAGATAAATACATAACAAAACACAAATTAAGGTTTTAAAAATAAATAAAAAAATTTATATTTATGTGACCTCATATATGCTCTTGGTAATTGTGATTGTAAGCCAAATGTAGACATTATTATATTATATTGTATTGTATCGTATCGTATCGTATCGTATTGTATTGTATTATATTATATTATATTATATTATATTATATTATATTATATTATATTATATTATATTATATTATTCTTTTATTTGTTTTTGTGTAGGTGGTTGAAAATAAATAAAATGTCATGCTACAAATCACAGTATTAACATAAATTTGTTTTATAGTAAGTTTTCTTCATCCTTTGAGAAAATGTTTAACATGTACACATTATTTCCCTTTCATATTTGTTCATTTGAAATAAATTAAGTTTGTTTCTAAATAATATTCATAATTCAGTGTCAATGATGTCAGCTTGCAGACAGGCCAGTCCTGCAAAACACTCAGTAAATCTTACCTGTCAAAACTTTCAATGTAAGTAAAGATTACTGCCTAAAAGCTGCTCTCATATCCCCCAACAAACACACAGACTCAATCCCATGCGAACCGCACTTCCTGCATGAATTATGAGTATGAAATAAGCCATTAAGGTGTTGGCTGGTTAAGGCGCTTCTCCCATAGTGCTTATAGAAGATAAATGCTAAGAGGTCAAAGGTTATGAGCAGTGGGTGGCAGGGTGTCAAATGATGAATGCCTGGCAATCTGCCGATCAGAAAATGGGTCAGTACTTTGACCTTGGCCTGAGACTCACTGACCATTGATCTAAGAGGGTTTCTATCTATACAAGTTCTATGCATACACTCAATAATACATGCACAGACACAAACAGACACCCATGCCCCCAGACTTAATGCACTTTTCTTCTACTTAACAGAACTGTTATGTGTTAGGATGCAAAAATGATTTGTCAAGTTGATTTGTGTTAAGATTAAAGCTTGAAATGAATTAAGTTTTTCTAACCTGCATCATTATACTCCACATGCATCATAAAACTCCTGGAGTTTTGGATAACATGATATACAAAAATTCATAGATTAAATTGGTGTGTTGATTAAATTAAGGATATCAAACAAAAGCATGCTTGATTTCACAGTTAAATGGATTTAATCCAGGCAAGAAGGAGGTAGAGTTTGGCATTGTTAAGGGCACCCCGTGACAAAGGGACTTTCCAGGAAAGCTTATTTGCCATAATAGCCCATTGATTCTTTGAACGGTTTGTGCTGAATATGCCATATGGCAAATCCTATAGTGACTTTGCACTTGAAGACTGATTGGCACAATACAAAATGTATTATAACCCCAAGTACATTATAGTGAGTCATAGCCTTTTTTCGTTCACTGCATCGCAAAACTAATATTAGTTTTATTCTTTGAATTCTTTGCAATATTAATTCAAGTAACTTACACATCAGCGCCAGCAGAACCGAAGACGGGAAATTTAATTATTAGGTATAAGACAATCTAAGACAATCCCACTCTATGGGACCAATCGTGTAAATCAGTCAGGACAATGAATGAATACATCACAGATTGAAGGTATGAACAACAGACAAATAGGTTTAGTCAGAAAGAAGATCACTCCTTGAAATCCTAAAATTAAAGAAAGTAAGTAAATAAATAAATAATAAAACTGCCAAGATTTATCTTAGTATGTATTTTTGTCATTTTCAATAAAAATACCTAAATGCCTTCAAAACAATATACATTTAGCTGAGATTTGAAAATTATATATATTACATAGAAGGTTCATGCTTAAAACATAAAAAAGTTGTCAATAAGCTATGGAAAATACATTTATTTTAAGAAATATTCTCAGAAAACAGCAGCTTTTTTTTTTGGCAGCTTAAGCAACGTTTAGATATTTTAAAGAGGAAAATAAGCATTTTGCATTGCATATCATTAAATACTATTCAACCAGTGTATTTAAGGATAAGTTGTCTCAAGGCCCCAAGAATTTTCAGGCATCAGAAACATGATGCAGTAGTACTCAGTGAGGATGCTTACATAATTCTGTTTGTCCTTACAAAGTCAGGCAACACTTACAAGCATCCAGGCATGTCTAAAAGATGGGGCAGACTCTGTGTATGCTTGCTTCATTTTCAGTGGGTGTAATGCAGAGCAAGGTCAGAGAGAGAGATGGTGCGAACCTACCCTCCGGCATAGTATCGCCCCCACTAATACACACACACACACACACGCACACACACACACACACACACACACTGCCTCTTTCTGTAACACTACTTTCGTTCTCAGCCTTTCTCAGGCCTCTTCTGCCAATTGCCAACTGACCATTTTGAGCATTAATATGTCCAAGAGAACAAACATACTCACCCATTTTAGTTGTGCATTTTAAGCTTGGAGAATTTAATCATTTAAATTCTGACATCATTTACTAGCTCGTATGTAGTTTCAAGCCTTTATGACTTGTTTGAAGAATTGTTCTGGATGATAATAATAACGAATGGAGACTGAGGTTTACAAGCTCCAAAAATGAGTAAAAAAGCTTCAAAAAGCATAACAAAAGTGATACTTTTCTCTATTTCAAAATTTACTTCCATCATAGACTTTTACAAAGTTAGATCATTAGAGATACAGTTCAGCACTGACTAATTTAGAAACAAACCCAATGGAGACTGCTCCGTTTCTCAAGAGATTATCAGTGAATCTCGACTTCCTCACTTAAAGCAATTGCGAAATTGAGAAATATACCGTAAAATGGTGGTCTTTAAATGTTTTGTGCTGGTCTCCAGCGGACAGCTTACCCTGAGCAGTGTAGACCAGCTCGCTGTACACTGCAGCTGGTATGAGCAGGCAGGGCAAGTCCTGAATGTAACTCTTAAGTGTATCAGCCAATGTGGACAATTCATATTGCTCAAAGTCCACTGCTGCTGGGTCTGAGAGAAAGAGAGAGAGAGAGTATGGTTAATTATAGGCACCCAGAGTGCTTTCTCCATTATTTACCCTTCCAAACCATGTGCCCTTGGTGAAACCCTAACAATTCACTTACAGTGGTGGTCAGATCCCCTGACCATTCCTGCCCCCTCTGGGGACAATGATCCAGTCACAAGCTTAACAAAGAGAGTAAATTTGAGTGGAAGTCTCCCAGTCAATAACTCAAAGCCTCAGATAATGGCAGCTTGGAAGACTGCAATTATACAGTAGTAATTTTAAAAGGCCCTTCATTGTGCTAAAATTATAATGGCATATTGATGTATTGGAAATGTGTAAAAGGCACAGACAGAGCTCTCACATATTTCAGATCAGAGCTTTTTCATTTATAGTTTGGGCATAATTGCAGATTTATAAATACGTTCTTACTGTACAATCCACAATGTCTGCAGGATGTTGCACAGTGAAAACATGTTTTTAGAAAGTGAATAATGTAGGAAAAATATAGAGGATCAGAAGCGTGAGTAATTTTGACACATTCATTGCACATGTTGGACATCTGGATAGTAAAGTCTGTAGCTACTGAGACTTCATCTTAAAAAATCATCAATGAATCATTTATTATTCATCTCTCTCTCTTTTCTGTACTTAAAACAGAAAATAAATGGTTAGTCTAGGTAAAGTAAGGACAGGATTTTGAACAGAAAAAGCCCTTAGTGGGAAAAAAAAAAAAAAAAAACCCCGGCTGCATATCCAGCAACCACATTATGCTTATTATTATAATTTTTTTGTTAGTTTGTTTTTCCTTAGTTTTGCTTATTTAAATGTTCTTTCTGTTCTAATTGTCATATATGTATGTTTGTACCAAGAGCTCCTAAAAAACCCACGACAAATTCCTTGTGTGAATAAAGCTCATTCTGATTCTGATCACTGATATGTTTTTTCACCTAATATAAAAATAACATTATTTAATGAAATTAAATATAGATGCATACTTAAATCTACAAAAGATATTGCTTTCCTCTTTTTTCTTTTGTTCTTTGATTAACAGACATCACAACAGCTGGGTTATTAGGTTATTTTGGGTGCTTAAAGAGCTGCCGCTGCTGAACATGATGCGGGTCTGATACGCATCATACTTTCTCACAACTCTTTACGTTTTCTGACCAGGGGTGTTGCGAGGGTCGGAAGAGATGAGGGGCTTAGCCCTTGAGAAAGACCAACCCCATTACATGTGGCTACTGATGAAATCAGTGTTTATGTACAAACTATGAACTTTTATCCCCATATTTCTCTGATTATTTTAATGCTTGTAACACAGAAATATTGAACAGTGTCATCGATTGTACTTGTCAAGGGTTTAATATTTTAGAGGAATCGTTGTCATTTAGGAATAAGATTGTGTGGGTGATTGAATCGAGATCGCGATCTGGCTATTTAAACATAAAACAAGAGCTTCAAAGCTGCCTTTAGTGGAATAAACATGTAAGGCAGGGCTGTACGTGAACTTCTGTTTGCATATAGCACTGGTGCTACAGAGGTTGAAAGGTTTGTAGCACATGCCACACAATCGTAGCACAAAAATAAAACTGGTTACCATCTCCAAAAACAACCACAAGTATTGCAGTTCATCACCTAAACAGGACATAATGTTCTAATATTATTACTATATAAAAACATTAAACAAAATAAGAAATATCACTATTGTAATTACACTGTTTCAATTTAATAATAAATGTAACAACAGAATTCATGACGTTTCAGGAAATCCCTTATATGGACAAAGGCATCCAGCTGTAAAATGCAGATAGAGACGTTTTACCTGATGAAACATAAATACAATAAACATACAATTTCAACAAAATGTGGTTTATCTGTGTTCTTCAAGCCATCTTGGGTATTTTTAAAAGAATAAAGTATTTATAATGCAATGTTAATCGACTTAGCCTTCTATCACTGTATAGAATCAAAGACCATAGAATACTTAATGGAACTTTGGTAGAATACTATGAAAGTATGATTTCTGCCTCATTCTCTGATATGAAACCTCATCAGAACACAAATGGAAGTTATTTCAAACACTTCACTGATGTTATTAAGTGAATTTGGACTAAAAACATATCACTGAATGTTTTTGTTTGACAACAGATTTGTAAACAGGCTGTCACACATTGCAAAACTGTATTGCACGCATGCTACTTACTGTATTCATTACACAGACTGATTTTTACATCTACTGTATGTCGCACTATGCAGCCCTGTAAGGTAAGAGATAATCTACTACAGCCAACACTTTCCATCTTCAAAAAGATCAGGGTTTTTTGGAAAAACATTAACAGATTAGCAATGGAGATTAACAATGGAGTTGTGCAGATGTACACCACCAGGAATGCTCTGAAACAGAAGGAGGACAGGTGTCATACGAAAACCTGAGGAGGTGCTTGAAGCCATTCACCTCTCTTCACCTCTTTATTTCTTTACTGCTTTCCAACATCCTATGCCATTTTAGCATCAGAAAAGTGACTGACCTCTATGGCTAAATTGTAATTGCATTGATCGTCCCTCTGACTAATTGTAAAATAGTTTCCCTGTGATCAGGATCAAGTGAAATCAAAAACCAATTAAGCTTTGCTGATGACCATCTTTCTCTCCAAATGTGATTAGTTTGTTGACCTGCCGTTATGCCTGCTTCTAATGCAAAGCTTTAAGATATTCTGGGTATTCCAGATGAACCAGATAAATATAAAACAAACTGCTAGAGAGGGACTGACAATGGCAGCAGGTGATATCATAGACCATAAATTACCTGATACACCCATATCACAGTAACAGAAAAATAAATAAATAAATGTTGAACATTAAAAATAAACAGTTTTATTTGTTGATAGTCTTTTTTCTTGAACGTACTTTGGTAAAGTATACAATGATAATATTGAATGTAAAATTTTGAGCAATTGAAAAAAAAATTAGGACAGAAAACTAAGAAGCAATATTTTAGATTTTCACTGTTTATAGGTCACTAATAAAATGCAGTGAAAAAAAAAACTTGGAAGGTCTTGAGACAGATTTTATTACAAGTTAAACTTTTAACGCATTCCAAAATATGCAAAATTCATGAATAAGACAGTACAAAAATTGCCAGACCACAGCGCAATGATCTGTGTATGGCATGTTTACAAAGAAAAACAATGGAAAGTGAGTGCAGTGGAAGGCAAATAAATAAATACATACATACATAAATTTCTGTGTGAATGAGTTTTTAAAATAACATAAGAGTAGGCAAAACCTTACATTTTCATCAGAGTTTTCAAAAGACTGCCTGAACCATTTGTCATCATGTTGACTGCACTTCAGAAAACGTATCAAGCCTCTAAAGAAATGGTGTTCTTCTACATTAAACTCACGTGGCTAACAAACTGTGCTGAACTAATATCAGGCTAGATTAGTGCAGGGATTTTCCATATCCCAAGTCCCCCTATCACAGAGGAACAGTCATGCGAGAAACTACCACCTATTGATCACAGTTTCTCAATGAATCCCATTTACTGGTTGTGATGTTCACCCCGAGCTTCCACATGTATTTCTTATTTTTCTAATCACCCTCCCAGTGGATGCCCATCTGCCGATCTTTAATTTCTCGCCGACCAGTGGCCCAAATCGATTGTTTCCCTTGACTTGATCCATATATTGTTGGAGTGTGTTTCTAAATGCCCAGCTTGTAAAGTGTCTAATCCACTACAAACAGATTTGTTTAGGTCATCAAGAAGCTTTTGCCCCATCCCTATCTTGACAACAGCCCTCATGTTCATCCATTTACATGCCTATCAATTTAACTCATTGTCAAATCCAGCCCTCCAATCTGTCTCGCCTAAAACTATTGATCCACCATGCCTTTGTTTATTTTGCCTAGCACCTTCTGTTGGTCACTGGGACACATAATCATCAATGATCATTTAGGCTTTACTCTCCACAGTGACCCTATAGTATCTGCTTAAAATGTGTGAAAAGACGTCACATTGCGATAGACCAAAAGGTTGTGATAATAGCCTGAAAACCTACAGATTGGTTTTAGAGGTTAGTTCTGTAAGTTAAAAGCATTGAAACGAGTCATCACCATGATCCTTTGGGTAAAGGTCACCACTGGCTCTGGCTAAAGCTGCCTCAGCTGGTCATTATCTGCTGTTAAAAATTTTCAGATGGCTTAGTCCCTGTGGAAGCACTGACCTACAAATCTCGCATAGGCTGTGCAGGAAAATAAAGGTGTGAATTATAGTGGTTCAAAAAACAAGAATTCGACTTCATACGTTTGTATTAAATTGAGTAGGAAATGTAACCTTGTTTTCCTCAAGTCTTACGTAGCGGTGTTTCATTTATCTTATTGTGTAGTCAAAAGCATACCTGTCAACATTTGGGCCCAAAATACGGGAGACAGGGCTGAGGGTGGGGGGTATTAATATAAACAATTATTATCAAACAATTATTTAAACTGTCTGTATATCAAACTGCAGGTTTTCTGTGTAAAAATAAGGATCGTTTTTGGCTTTGGACTAAAACAAAAAGCGGAAGGGCTTATTGAAAAATGCAAATTCATTCTCTCTTCATTCTTTCGCTCTTCGCCAGGAATATAGCCATTTCCCCATTAACCGCAGGAAACAAAGCAGCGCATCACCTGATTTTGCAACTTGCAGCGCTCATATTTAATCAATTAAACCATAGCCTTTTGAAGTGTAAGCTATATCTCAATTTGCATGTATATTTGTTTTTTTTTTCACCAGAGCACCACCTGAGTCTTCTCCTCCTGTCCCTTTTCTACCAGTGATCCTTTCCTTCCCGCGGTAGTCATCATTGTTATAGGTTGCCAAGTTGAGGGGACAAATGGGTTGAAATTTGTACGTGTCGATTGTGTGAGAAGGATGCATTTCATACAAGATCTGGCAACTGGGCAACCTTGGAATTTGTTGACTTGATTATTAATATAATGAGGTTTGGGCCATGTAAATTACAGGAGTTTTACCGGTGGCGAATGTAGCAAACATATAAGATATGCCCAGTGGGATTTTTTATATAAATATAAAAAATACGGGAGAAACACGGGAAGATAACTAAACGTAATGATAGTGGGATAGAATGGTAAAATACAGGAGAATCCTGGGAAAAACAGGAGGGTTGACAGGTATGGTCCCTTGGGGATGGAGTTGGGGTTAGGGTTAGGGTTACGGTTGGGCGGATGGGGAGTTTGCATCAAATGATCTACTTATTTTAAGTGAAGTTTTCATATCAAATCTAATAATGACGATTCAAGCTGAAAAATGTGAACAGGTGAGACACTGGTGTTTTTTCTGCCTAAGGGAATTAGATTCACCACAATTCCATTTGCCACATTATCTAATCTTTCACTCAGCTGCGCCATGCAGGCAACCCAACTCATTCAGTGGTAAAAGCTGTGACTGTGTTGCATAAAAAAGGAACAGTTATCAAAAGGTCATGGGCTTCTAAATTCAAATGCACCCCTAAGTACATTAATTCCATGGAGAATAGAGATGTAATTAGTGTGTGTTTACTCTGTAGATCTTAACAATTCCTTCTAGTCGGGGAAACAAATTCTTTGTTGTTGTTGTTTTTTGTTTGGCCTCATATTAGGCGGTTGTTTGGCCTGTTGTAAATAACACTGAGATGTCTGCTGACATTCATTTGAGAAAGTCACATAGAACTGTGAGCTGGACTGCTGTTTGCAAATCTGATTGAGAAATTTTGCAAAGAAATGGAACTAGCACAAGGTTCTGAAACTATTTCTAATATCATATTTAAAAATGATGTCTCTAAATATACTTCAGGCATTGTCAGTTTTATATCAAAGATAACACAAAACTCAAGTAAGTTTTAAGTTGCTAAGATTTGGTTAGGTTTGGAGAGGCAAAACTGTTTTATTACAAGGAAAAATGAATCAAACAAAACAAGAAACAAAAATTATTTCATTTTTATAACTTATTTTATAACAACCATAACTTACTGTAACAGTTGCTCATTGGCTTACCAACTCTTTTTGTAATATCTCAATGACTTCTATAAAGATACACTGAACTCACTTGGAAAAGGCACAGCATAAATAAAACTACTTTTTCTTAATAACACCAAATGTGTGGCTTCACTGCCTTACATCTAAGAGAAACAAGGTTTTCAGAGAAAGTAATCAGATTTCTCACAGTGAGAATCACGGTCGGTGTGTGTATGCATGCAGAATGTTTGACTCGGCACCGCATTGTGATTTTATGTTTGAAGCTCCCACACCATGACAGAAATGGATCTTGGATTTTTCCTATTATTTTTTTTTTTTCTCCCAACTTGACTCACTTGCATTTTCACCCACACATCAAAGTATTTCCTGCATGGCTTAGACACCATACTGTGATCTCCTCTTATGAACCAAAATCTTTCAAACTGTGATCATGAATACCAATGCATGGTATTACATACATTGATTACATTTTCTGCCAACTAATGAGATTGTAGAACTCTTTTAAAGGTTTAGTTCACCCAAAAATTATTTTGTTATCACTTACTCATCCTCATTTCCTTCCAAACCTAAATGCATTCTATGAAACACAATAGAAGATATTTGAGCCTGTCCGCCAACAAAAAAACCATATAGCTCGTTTGTGCAAGCACCTTATTATGACCTATATTTAAGTTTTACAGTTAAGAGTAAAAATAATGACAATGTCTTGTTGCGGCTGTCGTCATGAAATGACATATAACTGTCATTACCAATCAAAATGTGTGTTTATTTAAATGCAATGTGTGGACTTTTTACACCGATCTCACGGTAATTCGTACATATTTTACTAGGTGGCTAATATTCGTTCGAATGACCACACCTAACCCCACCCCTCACAGAAATCATGCAAAATCATGATTTATAGTGCATATACATTTTATGAACATTCTCTGGGATCGAACCCATGATCGCATGATTATATATCGTCATATAACGCAATGACCAACTCTACCAACTGAGCTACACAAAACTGAATTATAGTACAAATAAAAGATTAATATGAAAACGTCCTGTTGCCGATAGGGGAACAACTGTAGTATACGCTCAGATGGGTCATATTTCAGGGATTTTGACAAATGACCTATACGGGCGTATTGGACAGGTTGATTTCAAAACAACTTCAGCAGATTTTTAGGAGTTCCTTTCAACACTCTTTTAACATTTAAATTCTATGCCACGAATTTCCCACCCAAAAATCAATGCACAAAATTCAAAATAATCCAGCGTTTTTTGCCTGTGCCTACTAATAAAACACTCTCAGAAGTGATATCTCCCATTCCCTTATATTCATGACACTTTTCCAGAATTACACACGCTTGGTGCCAGTCTGGAGTGGAAAAATATGGAACAGAATGCCTGACCCTGTCCAAGACAATTTTTGGCTTCGCATGTGCACACAAAGCCACACAAACACTCTCACACCCTGTAAAAGCATTCTGTGGGTCAATCCACAAATTCATGCTCTACTAAGCCTACCTTAACCCTTAGTGTTTCTCTTTGGTCCATGTTCTGTGTTTAAAAGTCACTACCCTTGATCCCACACTTCAAATTCTCTGTTGCCTCCTCTAGCTTTAAGTCATCAGCCACTCTCTGAAGCAACAACAGAGTCCCAGAGGCTTTTGTTCATAATATTTATGGGTGCAAACAGAGAAAGGCATTCAGACATTGGGCTCACAGATGACATGCATAAGGGCATTTAAGGCCCTTCTGAATGGAGAATACTGAAACTCCAAAGGGTCAGTTAGCCTCACAGTTTATTTTAGGTGGTGGACCATTATATTTATACAAATGCATTTTTCAGACATTTTTAACTAAAGTCTCTTATGTTACATAAAAAGAATACATTTAATCAGTGCATACATTTGGGAAAAGAACTCATGACCTTGGTGTAATAGTGAGTACCATGATCTACTGTTTGGGCTACAGCAGTAGTCCAAAAAAAACCAAACAAACAACAACAAAAAAAAACATTTCCTTAAAAACAAAGCATGTAAATTATCCTTAATTTTAAGCCTATACTATACCACCTACCTTTTTTCCATCGTTTCACAGATCACTGTTTTATGCTGTAGCGTGAACCAGACAAATTAAAGATTCGATCGGGAGCCTGGTTGAAACATGAGCCGAATTCCACAAAAAGGCAGGATGTTGTAAATCAACTCCTAGCACCACAGTCTGATAACCAACCAACTCTCTCACAGAACAGCTTTCAACATTAACACCATTAGAAACAATTATTGACAATTTCAATTCGAAGAAGAGATTGTCTAATTTGGGGCAAGTAATCGAAGAGATGGACAGTCTGACCCTCACATGTAAAGCCATGAGAGTAAACAAGATCGTTGGATTGACTCCCCCCCCACCTAGCAGAACCAGACTGAAATTCCTAAGGAGACCTGTTAACCCCTCTGGTCTTCACAGGACGTATCCTTACTCCCCAGAATGGCACAGAGAATGCCTTCCAATGCATATATGCACCAAAATGAACTCAAAAAAAGACTTCTAAATGGATATCAGTCCATTGCTCAACTCCATATCATACATGAACCCACACATTTGATTATAATGTTTCTAATCACTTATTGTGTATGTCTTTTTAAATAACTCTTGAATAGCTTAAGGGATCATATTCATGTTTAGTATGTGTGTGTTCGAATCTTCTTGCTTGAAAGGTTTCTGACCATTAGTTATTTGTCAAATGTATCATATTCTTGTTATAGGAATCATGTCCAAATTACACCCTGCAAGAGCGGGAACATTCGGACCTCGTGCTTGATAAGATAACATATGATTTATGAATGGGTGGGACAAACATCGCAACACACCGAGAAAAGACAATATCTAATTGGACAAGACAACATTTGAGGTGTGGCCAAAAGGCCAGTTTAAATACTCAGGACACCATCAAATTTTGCTTTTAGCTGTGCTTGTAGTTTAAGCTTTTAGTCATGCTTTTAGCTTTTAGCTTTCGTTTAGCTTTTGCTATCAGTCATGCCGGCTTTTAGCATGCTTCTAGCTTTAGCTTTTAGCTTTAGCTTTTAGTCATGCTTTGTCATCACTTTTAGCGTTCTTTGAGCGCGGTTCCAGCGTGCTTCGGCCTGCACGCCTGCTGCTACTTAGCCACGATGAGAAGAAGCACCACCTAGTCTCGTCAAACTTTACTTCTTTTCTTTTCCGTTTGAGAGTTTCGTGTTCTGAGTTAAGTTTTTGTAACGCCGTGTCTCCGAGTCTGACCTCGAGTGCCCGTTCAACTTCAACCAGCCCACAACTCCGCATCTTCAGCCTACGCCCAACCACGGGCTTCCCAAGACGTCACTTCAACAACTACTGAACTTCCAGCCAATCAGCAACCTCGGGAAACCCCCTTTTCAGCGACAACAAAGGGAACCCCGTTACACAGGCATCACAAGTAACGTACCTCCAGACTCTGATCTGTACTGGTGTTATCTAATATAATTTTAACTTAATTGATGAACTCAATGCGAGGGTTAATTAAGTGATTGATGTTTGTTCATGTCTATGCAATTTCACGTATTGCTGTAAACTTGGGATTTCACATTTTCATTCTCTTAAACTCATTCTTTCCTAACGTTCTATCCTCCTGCAACTTTTGTGAATGTGTGAGTGTGTGTGCTTGTGTGTTAGATTAGTTTATATGTCTTAGATTTATCTAATAAAGCCTTATTTATATTGAAAAGAGAAGTATCTTGTGTTTTGTGCTCACAAGTTAATGTCTTAAACTGCCGATCTTGTTACTGTGCTAATTAATAGTGTTTTCACTATACTTTGGATATTAATATCCAGCGCAGATTTGATGTTATACGGCTCGTTCAGTGAATCGCTGGCCGTTTCAGTGATCAGCCGTGAAACAGTGATTCTGTTCAAATTCCCTTTAAAATCTTAAATGATTCCCTTTGAGCTAAATTGACCTGTTTCCCTTACAATGCTTATTTTATTGAAATTCTGGCTGTTTTCATGCTATGGCAATAGCATGCTATGCTATCGTAAACTTTGATGCTTTGTGTTCGTCGTTATGTTGGAGTGATGAAGAGGGCTGTTCCAGTAAGGCACAACCTTTAGGAACAGGGAGGGGAAAATAGCTTCAGAGATGACAGCCCTCATTTCTGTGTGACCGCAAGACCCATTGTGGACCCGGCCTGCGGGGCCATGTTCCTCCTAAAACTGAACTCAATAACCTCCTTCATTGTTTCGTGACCTGACTTACAGACACCATAATATCTGGATGTCATGGGTGTAAAAATGCTATGAAATGTGGAATGATGCCCATAAATGTAAACATCTGGCACTGTGATTCTGTCAACAGAGAGTGACAGCTACAGGGCCATGTTCCTCCTAAAACTGAACTCAATAACCTCCTTCATTGTTTCGTGACCTGACTTACAGACACCATAATATCTGGATGTCATGGGTGTAAAAATGCTATGAAATGTGGAATGATGCCCATAAATGTAAACATCTGGCACTGTGATTCTGTCAACAGAGAGTGACAGCTACAGTCAATATGAAGGATATTTTGTACATGTGTTTCATGAGGACAATGTTCTTCCGTAGAACACAAAAGGAGATCTTTAGTGGAATGCCCAAACTGCTCTTTACAATACAAGGAAAACAGGGCTTTCATGGTTAACAAATAAATAAATAAATAATCAATTAATTTAATTTATTGATCAATTAATTAATTTGCTGCTTATTAATAATAAGTAAGGTAGATGTAAAGTTTAGGTATGTTGTGAATTAAGGTCATGCAGAATAAGGCATTAATATGTGCTTTAAGTACTAATAAACAGCCAATATGCTAGTAATATGCATGCTAATAAGCAGCTAATTAATAGTGAAAATTGGTCCTTAAAATAAAGTGTTACCGAAAACAAAATTGAGAAAAGTCCATGAACAAAGACAACAGGAAACAATGATAAGCAAACTAAACTGTCATGACACATTTCTCAATCTATCTTATTTTATTTTCTATAGAAGAAAGGAATTCCTACATTTTTGGAATTTCATGAGGAAGAGTAAATAAATAAACATTTTCATTTTTGGGTGAACTATCTCCTTAATAAACACTTTAGTGTCCCACTATAGAAAATCATAAGTTTTTTAAAATCCATGATACATAGTATTTGACAGACTGTTTAATGTTGGGGTCCACTGTTTCTTCACTATTTTTTCATTCGGCTGTCTGCCGCAAAGTTTTTTTGTAGACCAAAAAAGACATTTAGACACCACAATAACAGTCTTGCCCATTTTGTCAGTTTATATGAATATGCTCACAAACGCTGATACCAGCAATGTGCAACAGTACAGATTCATGACGCCTGTGGCACGCCACTGTTTACCCTCTGGGATGGGACAGGAGTGTGGTGAGTGTGCATTTGTGTACGTGTGAGCACGCATGGGCAAGAGTAGAGAGAAGGTGATGAGTGTAAAAAATGAGGGGGAAATTGTGATGTAAACAAGAGCCGGCACACAGAGAAGAGGGACACGTACAGACTCAAAGCAATCAACAGACACTGACCTACAGAATTACAGCACCAAATACAGTAGGCCTCATCATAAACCCAACAGACTAAACTTCCCACTGATTAAAGCTGCAGGTCATTTAACAACTCTAATAAAGTGAAAAGATGGCAACTTTGCAAAAGAATCAATCTTAATTATATAAAATTACTCTTCCTGGGCTGCTGATGAGAAAATGTGGTTTGGCCACAGAAAATAGATAACATGAGTCTAACATCATTAAAATTGGTCAAATAGAAAGACACAAACAAGCAAACACAGGGGCAAGGAAGCAAACAAGACCGCGATAAAAAGAAGTAGAAGGCAAAACAGAAAAAAGAAAAAAAAGCGGTTCATGAGAGATGCAGCACTCATGGGAGAAGACACTCAAAAAACTATGAAATGGATCATATATATATATATATATATATATATATATATATATATATATATATATATATATATATATTTAAAACCAGTGCAGATGGATGCAAGAACGCATCCTGTGTAAACGGCCACTAACTCAGTGGAGGAATCAATCAGAACATCTCTGTCAGGAAACTTTAAAGCCAAAAGAGCTGAACAAGAGAGGAGTCTGGCCACAAGTAAGTGTGTGTGTGTGTGTGTGTGTGTGTGTGTGAGGAAGAGTTAGCAATCGAGGGATGACATCATTGTTAGTGATCACTTCCAAGTGCAGGTAGAGTGAGCGCAAACAAAACTAGAGAGGCCATCTTGCAAAAAGGTGAGGAAATTTCCAATGAGACTGTGGAAATGATTGAAACGAATGGCTGATATGGCTTAATGTGCATGTGATGCATTATATACCACAAACATACCATGCAAATTAATATGCACAAATGACTGAATTTCTGTAGTCTTTAAATGACCTGGATTTACAGACAGAGAAAAAAAAAAAACAGCATCATTTGAAATAAAAAAAAAAAAACGTTATAACACCACCTGCAGAACAAAGTGTTCGCGGGGGGCACAGTACCATCTCCACTCAGAAATCTTTAGGTCTTTAGAGTGTGTTAATCAAGACAATCGCTAAAAGACTCCAATTGTGTCGAAGAGCTCAAGCAGCAGAAGCTCCTTCTGCCCAAGCTGACTGTAAAAGGCTGGACTCTAATAGGTTATTGGCTATTGCATACGAGACAGGATGACATCACTGTCAGCCAATGGGAAAGCAGGAAGTGCGGAAGATGAGAAGAGTGTTTTTAATTTGTGTTTTGCTGAGCTCAGCTTCTCTCACGCAAGAAAAAGACAATAAATGCATCGATGGATGTTGGAATTAATAAACGGAAGGGAAGAGGGGCTGTTGGCTTGTTGTCAAGTGGGTACGGGTCAGCCAATGCTCTCTGTGCGCCTGTCACTGTATCCAGGGAGACCGTAGCTGGAATCAGCTTTCAATTCAATTCAAGTTTATTTGTATAGCGCTTTTCCCGATACAAACTGTTGCAAAGCAGCTTTACAGAAAATTATGTTTCTACAGTATATTTAGTAGTAGATTCTTTCCTTATCGACTGCATGTGTGTGTTCATGCTTGTGTGCTTTTGTGCACACATGCAAATGTTTGTCAGTCCTCCTTGACCATTAGTTTGAATTTACTGCGTGTGCACTTGTCGATCTTCGATTCACCTGATCATGAGTCATTCCTCTCTCTGCTCCTCTCTACCTCCTACGTGAAACCTTTCCTTTTTCGCTCTTTTTCGTTTCTCTAACATATGTAACGCCGTGGCTAAAACAGCTTCCTATCTCCATGACAACACACTGTTGATCTACAAATCACTGGTTGGTTAGCACAAGCTGTATCTGGGTGACGTAACGTTGTCTCTGGTCTTCTGTGGCCACTGGACTTCACCACTTCTTGGCTGGGCTTTTAAATGGCAACCATGGTGCGTGTCTGCCAAAACACTTATGAGAGTGTATGCAATGGTGTATTTCCACACTGAGTAACTAACCTGTTATATAACAACAGGAAATGGGTGCTGGACACACTTTGTAGTGTTTCACGGTTGGCTTAATGGCATTCATACCACTCAAAGGTTTGACACTCAAATGGTTACACGTGAATGGAACTATTTAAAACACAAAGGTTATGTAAAAACAACAACATACAAATATGTCATAAACCTCTTAAATACATATTTAATAAACATATATAAATGAATGTTTCATTACAAATTATAGGTAAAATAATCTGAGTTAATGGTTGAAAAAATAAAAAAAGTAATTTCCAAACATTAATTATGTCCTCATCGTTTGTATGTGAATTACAGTGATAAACTAGAGTTTTCTTCTACGGAATATTTATGCTGTACCTAATCCTTTTAACAGAGAGGAAGAGGATGAGGTGTGTGTGTGTGTGTGTGTGTGTGTGTGTGTGTGTGTGTGTGTGTGTGTGTGTGTGTGTGTGTGTGTGTGTGTGTGTGTGTGTCTGCGAATATGCATCTATTTGCTTCATCTAATCCAATAGTAGTGCTGAGTTTTTTTTTTGGAAGCAGCATCTCCCAAAAAAGTATGAAGCCAGAGCACTCCCTTGTGGTGCTAAGTAAGAACTTCAGCTAAACTTTACAAACTTCTTCAACAGTGGCCTGGATCAACACTGCAGAACACAGAAAGTTACTCCCAATTTCACAATTAGGACTGTCATCCTTCAGTTTTTTTCTTTTGAACCACATACAAGCAACTGCAACATTTTGATCTCAGATTTGTCTGAATAAATTATATCCCACTCAAGATTACTTTATCTATTAAGTTTAATTAAGACTCTCGAGACTCCCATACAATCAATTCAGTAAAACTTAAACATAATGGTTGTTTAATAACTAGGTGCCTATTAAGGGACATGAGGCTCATATATTATTTAATACATATTGTGAAATGTACAGAATAAATCACTTATGAAAAAACATGTTATGACTTGCCTGTTTCCAAACCCTGCAGTAATTCTGGGGATCCAGTCGAGGTCTGGCCAAACCGGTACAAAGGCTCATTCTCCCAGTCGAGCACAGGACAGAGGTCAGGTTTATAATCTTATGTGTTTTCATGCTAACCAAAACTGTTTAATAAATTGAACTGTTGGAGAAATAAGGTATATTTAACCTCTTACAAAACATACTGTGGTGGTGCATTGGTAAAGTAATGGTATAAGATGGCAAACACATTGTATTTTGATATATGCATTACCTTTCAAACGTCTGAGGTCAGTACGATTTTATCAGATGCCCATTTTCTACAAGTTGGTATGATTCTATAGGGTCATCATATCCCCATTAATAATACATTTATAAAGCAAGGATGCATTAAATTGATCAAAAGTGACAGTAAAGACTTCTAAAGAATTCTATTACAAATATACAGTAACATGCTGTTCTTTTAAACCTTCTATTCAGCAGCACAACTGTTTTCAACATTGATAGTAATAAGAAATGTTTCTTGAGCACCAAATCTGCATTTTAGAATACTTTTTGATAAATCATGTGACACTGAAGACTGGAGTAATGACTGCTGACAGTTTAGCTTTGTCTTTACAGGAATAAACAGCATTTTAAAATATATAAAAACAGAAAATAATTATTTTAAATTGTAATAATGTTTCACAGTATTACCTTTTTTTTTTTACTTTAACTTTAACTCTATTTTTGATCAAATAAATGCAGCCTTGGTAAACATAATACACATCTTACAAAAACTTTTCCAAATCTTTCCAAACCCAAACTGAATGGCATTATCACTATCATTATTACCGTGCTACAACAGAATCTTTCATATGCAATTAACTGATTCTAGAAGTGAGTTTTTAGTACTTGCAAAACTATATATTTAATTCATCATGAAGGAAATATACAATTACTAGAAGTTGTCAATAATTTCATAGGTCACAAGTGTAAGTGCTAGACTGGTGTCTGACTCTCTCTGAATAGTTAAATTAGATATGTGAGGGAGAGGAGCAAACTCACCCAGTCTCTCTAGAGCCTCTGTCAGCCTGAGCACCACGACTGGGGTCTGGTCAGGCAGAGCGCACTGCTCCATATCTCCCTTTCCACAGGGGCCTGTCAGAGAACGAGGGAGAGAGAGAGAGAGAGAGAGAGAGAGAGAGAGAGAGAGAGAAAGATGATGATGAGAAATCCCACTGGTGAGACTAAATTTCCTGATTAGGTGGCTGCCTGTAAACCCACATCTCATCTCTCCTTAGGGAACAGTCAGGTTGTCATATTCACACAAGCATGGTAGATATGCAACTTAATACTCAAGCCTCAATCTCACACACATATATATACATTAATGCAAAAGTTTGCATGAACGCTAACAGCCAGAATTAATGTAGTTTTTGAGCTAATGTAAACTAAAAATTACATGTAATATATTTAAAAATGAACATTAAAGGGACAGTCCACTCAAAAAATGAAAATTATGTCAACATTTCCTCACCCTCATGTCATTCCAAACCTGTATGACTTTCTTTATTCTGTGAGACAGAAATAAGATATCTTGAAGAATGTTAGTAACTAAACAAACATTTTTTTTGCCCAAATGGCTTTTTAAAATGCAGTATATGATATGTCCTCCAGGTGTGTCCTCCAGCAGAATGAAATACAGTGCATAATGTCTCTTAAGCATCATTGTCTCTGCCCATCTCCACTGTCCTTCTTCTGAGCACTGACCTTCAGCTGAGGTTACAGTTTGGAAGTGTGCTCATATATCTGTATATGCAGACACTTATATACATTTAGACTACCATGGATAAAATCCTTGAGGAGGTCTGATTTTTAGTATTGACATTTAGTAATGTGAATGACACTCATAATCCTTCACATGACACCCTGTCTATGTTGTCCTGAGACATGGTGTGGAGTGGAAATGGACCCGGGAGAGTATGGTTTTTATTTTTCCTTAAAAGACTATTAATAGCCATTAGAATTAAAGAAATGCAGAATTTGTATAACTGAAAAATTTATATTCAAAGCTAACACTTTACAATAAGGTTCAATTGTAAATGCATTAGGAATCACGAATCTGAATGAAAACATTTATTAATCTAGGTTAAAGTTCATTTATAAATGTACCATTGTTCATGGTTATTAATGTTTGTTCATAATACATTAATATTAATTTAATTAATTTAAAATGTTAAAAATGAGTTAGAATATACAGTTTTAAAAAAGATTAATAAATGCTGTAACTGAACCTTACTGTAAAGTCTGCCCTGTGAAAATATGTTTAAGGTGGGGATAACAAAAAAAAAAAAAGTGAAATGTAAAAATTTGCTAACTAAGAAATCTTGATGAAGTGTTCCTTTCACACATGCAAATAAAGTCTAAAGGTCATATCACAGTAATGCATCACCCTCGCAACTGGAAATTACATAAACATGATTTCATCTTGTGCCCAGATATTATTATTTTTTAAAAACATTAAAATAACTTTTTGGTTAAGTTACTGTATAGCAAACTCAGAGCTTCACTTGTGAGCAGGAAACTAAACTGACTTTTACAAACCTTGTTAAACTCATTTATACCAGTATGCCTTTTATATATAGCCACCGAGTGACAATTCCATCCATTTACATCAAATTTGCGTAATAGCAAGAAATTCAGATTTTCAGCACCATTATGTGAAGTAAGAGGTCCATGAAATCATAGTGCTCTTGTTGTGCCATTTGTGGGCTCTTGTGAATTATCTTCAGTGACAACACTAATTAGCACTGATGTGCACCACCCGCTAATGTCTACACAGATACCAATGCTATCTCTGTTTTTTTTCTTTCTTCTGTAACTAGGAAATGGCTGTTTATTTAACAGAATCTCACACACAAGCATCTGTTGAGAGCAGGAAAAGTTTGCATTCCCATGCACGGGTGTAATTGGTGCGCTAATCTGCACAGCAGTGGGTTTTGTTGCACCCCGCTGCAACTTCCACACAATGAGAATCGCGCTACAAGGTGGCAATACTTTTCCGGATTGTGCTAATTTTTTTTTTTATTTTTTATTTTTGTCTATGCACCATGATAGAGGTTTAGTTTTAGTGTCAATTAGATCCAACGGTTTAAATCTAACCAGAAGTATCAGCATCTGCAGTACGGGAACTGATTAGGCCCATCATTACTCTTGACTTACCATATGCAAATGTATAAGTTGCTGTGATCCTTTAGTAATAACATAGATGAAGCTACAGCAACAGGAAAGGGGGAGATGACAGTGATTAAAAAAACAAAAAAAACAGAAAGATTAATGAAAAGTTCCTCTGAGGCTTTGATGCAGGTGGCACAGAGACGGCGGAGGTTTGAGATTACACACGTCAACGGCAGAGCACATTGGTATTCCAACAACATGTGGCGCATTTAATTGCTCCACATCCTGCTGGTTCCTCTATGGACCTCGACAAGTGACGCCTTATGAATGAGCAAACAGGTCAGAGCACGACAGGAGGAATCATAATTCTCTCTCTCTCTCTCACACACACACACACACACACACACACACACACACACACACACACACACACACACACACACACACACACACACACACACACACACACACAAACACAAACACAAACACACTTTCTCTTTCGCTCCCTTCTTCCTTTTGTTTTGGAAGCCTTACATTCCTTCAAGATTCATAAGACAGGAGAATAATATGGAGCTTTGTGCATTTCTTGCATTATAGCGAAACTAAAGATGTAGGAGTGATATTTTAAGTTGTAGGGGAGTCGTGGCCTAATGGTTAGAGAGTCGGACTCCCAATCGAAGGGTTGTGAGTTCGAGTCTCGGGCCGGCAGGAATTGTGGGTGGGGGGAGTGCATGTACAGTTCTCTCTCCACCTTCAATACCACGACTTAGGTGCCCTTGAGCAAGGCATCGAACCCCCAACTGCTCCCCGGGCGCCGCAGCATAAAATGGCTGCCCACTGCTCCGGGTGTGTGTTCACAGTGTGTGTGTGTGTTCACTGCTCTGTGTGTGTGCACTTCGGATGGGTTAAATGCAGAGCACTAATTCTGAGTATGGGTCACCATACTTGGCTGAATGTCACGTCACTTTAGATGGTAAGTTGATAAATTATAGTTGCTGGAAAAAGAATGTGAACCCTTTTTCATGGATTTCTGTGGAAATTAGCCATTCAATTTGATCTGATCTTCAACAGACTGCTTTACTGAATCAGACAAACAATAATACATTTTGTCTTAAACACAATGTTCAAAAATTCACATTGGAGTGGAAAAAGCATGTAAATAAATGTGATTATGTTTCCTTATTTTTTAATCAATTATTCAAATTTAATGACCAATTCATGCAGAAATGCATGTTAAATCCATATTTTTCCTGTCACTGTATTATATAAATGATTGCCACAGCACACTCAAAATCACTGTGGAAAACAACTGCATGAGAAAATAATTTCAGACATCTGACTTGGTATTTTCTGACTGTTTTTTTCATGCATTTCAAATGTCAAAACTTTGCCCTTCGAGCTGCACCAGTGTGAATTTATGTTTACATTCCTGCACCACACTTTCACGTTTATATGTATGCATGAAAGCGGTCACAGGTTGTTTGGCTTTGTGTAGAAGGCAGTGGGCAAATTTCCTTTCAATTGGAGTGCTACTATGCGTTTGGTGCTTCAATTAACGTCACTGTCAGAAATCATCACTGAGGCAATTTCTCAAAACATGAGGCACAAGCTGATGGGTGAGGGACAGGAAAGAACAGACGAACAAGAGGGGAAGGACAGAGCATGGGAAAAGCGATACTGAGTGAGAACAACACCACAGCAACTAAAACAATGATGCTGTTGTTTCAATACATATGCTACTTTCGATAAATTGCTATTCTGTATGTACTGTACAATCTAAGTACTGCTACATTTCTTCGAAGTCATGTTCATTAGCCCCTCCTACTGTGAAATCTCTTTGGCTCACACAGCTAGGATGCACAGTATATACATCATGTTGTTTTCTGGCCACTGTCGGAGATTTATAAATTCATCATTATCATTGATATTATATTATATGATATATGACAACTAATAATATTTTAATAAAAACTGTAAAATGTATTATATAGCAAATTGTTTACAAAAAAATTAATAAAAATACACTACTGCTCAAAAGTTTTGGGTCAGTTTTTTTTTTTTTTTTTTTTGAAAGAAATTACTACGTTTATTTACCAAAGACATATTCTTTTGATCAAAAGCAAGAGTACAGACATTGATAATAATAATACATTTTTCTTGAGCAGCAAATCAGCATATTAGAATGATTTCTGAAGGATCATGTGACATTGAAGACTGGAGCAATAATGGCTGCTGAAAAATAAGCTTTGTCATCACAGAAATAAATTAGGCTACATTTTAAAATACATTTAAATAAAAAAATTATTTTTAATTGCAATAATACTTCATAATATTATTTTTACTGTATTTTTAATCAAATAAATGCAGCCTAAGTGAGCATAAGGGACTAAAGTTCATAAAACATAAAAAAGTATATATTTTTTTAATTATAAAAACATAAAATTTCAATAATTGCCATTTATCCAATATTGGCCATTATGTAAAAATAATTATATTTATTGTAATTAATAATAATTATCAGCTTATTGTATCAGACAGAATTCCTACACATGGATGCACCAACACACACACACACACACACACACACACACACACACCCACACACACACACACACACACACACACACACACACACACACACACACACACACACACACACACACACACACACACACACTGTAATTAAACACCAATCACCTTCTGATTGGCCGTGTTTGTGTCATGTCATGCATTAGATTCACATTCAGAACAAACAAACAAACAGCTTGTCGCTGGAGGCTTTTCACATAGCGCCCGCTGTTACATGTTTTCAAGCATTTTTCCAGGTGATTTGCAGTTCAAACTCATGCTAATTAGCTCGCAGGTAACTTAAAACAATCAAAAGATCTGCAAGAAGGAAGGACAAAGTAAACAAAACATGGCAGTGTTGGTAAAGGACCTCTAGGGGAAATACATCTCCACTTAATATCTTTTGTTGTTCCCAGTAGTGGCGTTTATGAGTGTAAAGCAAGAGACTATGCCAAACAGGGTGTCGCTGTCACACAGCTTGTGTATGCCCGTCCCAGCTGCTCTGTGAGAACACACGAGCCTATTAGATCTTATCCCTTTTCTATTAAGAGGACAGAAAGGGTTTTCTAAGGGCAATTTCTAGGGTTTTCATTGCCCTGTGTGTGCGTGTGCGTGTGTTTTAACAAGCTCTGGTCACGATGACAGGGAATTACTGAATGGATCAGCACTTCTGCACAAAGTCATTAAGTGTCCAAAGTCAGGGGTCAAACAGCTGAAAATGTGGGAAACACAAAATGTAAGTCCTTATACACACACGAGAACAAACATATTCTCTTACCCCCAGTTGCCCATAAATTAAAATAAAATGTCCTTTTAATTTTCTGACATAATTTTATGCATACTCATGACATTGTCAGCACTGTTTACTATTTTTCTGCTCACATTAACGATTACAATAATTGTCATATATTGGCTCATTCCTTTTGAGGATGTGATACAGTGACCTGCTCTTTCATTATCTAGTGTCCACCTCACCAGGGAAGTGACCACTAGGGGGTGTCTCAGTGATGCAGATATATGAGCCTTTGTGTGCTGCAGAAGGGACTACAGTGTTTGGTACAGAACCGAATGCTTTAAAAGGACAAAAGAACGGTGCGAGCCTCTGGTGGGAATATATAAAATGTGAAATATATACACAAACAGGAAAGGTGCTCAATCTGACCTTTAGATGTATGTCATACCAAGTGCACAAAATTGGGTTTTCATACTTTTGATGCCAAGGACCCCCCAAAATTATGATTAGTCCCTTGTGAGGAACCCCCTTCCAGTGTTGTTGCTTTAACTAAAACTAAAATGAAAAAAAAAAAAAAAAACATTAATTGAAATAAAGATGAAATCAAATAAAGATAAGAATCAGATTTTGAAAAAAGTCAAGTCAAGTCAAGTCAAGTCAAGTCTGCTTTATTGTCAATTCTTCCACATGTACAGTACATACATACAGAGAATCGAAATTGCGTTACTCTCAGACCCCCGGTGCATACAGATAACACTAACAGTAGAGCTTAAAAATCTAGATCAAATATAAAATATAAGATAAAACTATACAATAAGGGAATGTAAAAAAGACATAATAGAAAAAATAAAATAAAAATAAGGTTAAATAAAAGCAGCGCAAGGCACATGGCAGATAGAGTGCAAACCAGTGAACAAACAGTGCAGATAAAAAGATTTTTAGTGCATAAAAAAATAGCTTATTCAGTCTGATTAAAAGTGACAAAGTGACAAAGGGCTCAGAGCAGTTATTTTATTAAACTGACTGATGAGGAGGTAGAATGATGTCAGATCCATGGTGAATGAGGTAGTGAGTCAGACCACTGCTGAACAAAGTGACTGGTGCATGATATTCGTATGTTAGAGGGAGGGGGGTGGAAGGCCCTGGGGATGTGGGACCTGGGGGGGGGGGGGGGTTTTTTCATAGTTCAGTGGTGCCTGAGGCAGAAGAGGGACGGGGGGGTAAGTTCGGGAGCGAGTTCAGCTTCCTGACAGCCTGATGGATGAAGCTGTCTTTCAGTCTGCTGGTCCTGGCCTGGAGACTCCGCAGTCTCCTCCCTGATGGCAGCAGACTGAAGAAGCTGTGTGACGGGTGAGTGGGATCACCTGCAATGCAGAGGGCTTTGCGAGTGAGACGGGTTCCATAAATGTCCTGGAGGGAGGGGGAGAGAGACACCAATGATCTTCTCAGCTGCTCTCACTATGCGTTGCAGAGTCTTCCGGCAGGACGCGTTGCAGGCGCCATACCACACAGTGATGCAGCTGGTCAGAATGCTCTCGATGGTGCCTCTGTAGAAGGTGTACATGATGGGGGGTGGGGCTCTGGCTCTCCTCAGTATGCGGAGGAAGTAGAGACGCTGCTGTGATTTCTTGGCCAGTGCTGCGGTGTTGTCGGTCCAGGAGAGGTCCTCTGTGATGTGCCCCCCCAGAACTTGGTGCTGCTCACTCTCTCCACAGTCGCACCGTTGATGGTCAGAGGAACATGCTGAGTGTGCGCTCTCCTGAAGTCCACAACAATCTCCTTCGTCTTCTCCACGTTCAGAGAGAGATTGTTGTCACTGCACCACCCGGCCAGGCGGCTCACCTCGCTCCTGTAGTTTGTCTCATCTCTGTTGCTAATGAGACCCACCACAGTCGTGTCATCCGCAAACTTAATGAAGAGGTTGGAGTTGTGTGACGGTGTGCAGTCGTGTGTCAGCAGAGTGAAGAGGAGGGGGCTCAGCACACATCCTTGGGGGGCCCCAGTGTTCAGTGTGATGGTGCTGGATGTGTTGCTGCCGACACGTACTGCCTGAGGTCTTCCAGTCAGAAAGTCCAACAGCCAGTTGCACAGCGAAGTGTTGAGCCCCAGCTCGACCAGTTTGTGAATGAGCTGTTGAGGGATGATTGTGTTGAATGCTGAACTGAAGTCTATGAACAGCATTCTGACGTATGAGTCTTTTTCCTCTAGATGTGTGAGTGCTGAGTGGAGGGTAGTTGAGATGGCATCATCGGTCGAGCGGTTGGACCGATATGCAAACTGGAATGGGTCCAGGGAGGGGGGGAGGGCAGACTTGAAGTGGTGCATGACTAGCCGTTCGAAGCACTTCATGAGGATGGGAGTAAGTGCAACAGGACGGTAGTCATTGAAGCATGATGGAGATGGCTTCTTCGGGACTGGAATGATGGTGGTAGCTTTGAAGCATGTGGGAACAACAGCTTGACTAAGTGAGATGTTGAAAATGTCTGTGAAGACATCAGTGAGTTCTGCTGCACAGTCTCTCAGTACACGCCCAGGAATGTTGTCAGGACCCGGAGCTTTGCGTGCATTGATCCTGCTGAAGGATCTCCTCACGCTGTCTGGGGTCAGCATCATCACCTGGTCACTGGGAGGAGGTGGAGTCTTCTGTGCAGTGGAGCTGTTTTGTGCCTCAAAGCGAGCGAAGAAGGTGTTCAGCTCGTTCAGCAGAGAGATGGTGCTGTCACAGGTCCGCTGTGGGGGCTTGTAGTCCGTAATGGTCTGTATCCCCTGCCACAGGCTCCGAGTGTCTCTGCTGTCGCTGAATTGATGGGCTATCCTCCTGGAGTACTGTCTCTTAGCCTCTCTGATGCCGCGGGATAGGTTGGCCCTGGCTGTTCTCAGGCCCCCCTCGTCTCCAGCTCTGAAGGCAGCGTTCCGCGTCTCCAGGAGTCTGTAGACTTCCCCTGTCATCCACGGCTTCTGGTTGGCCCGGACAGTAATGGTTTTTTGTGACTGTTACATCCTCAATACACTTGGTGATGTAGGCAGTGACAGTCTCCGAGTACTCCTGGAGGTCAGTGGAGTTATTATAAGTGGCAGCCTGCTTAAACATATTCCAGTCAGTTGTATCAAAGCAGTCCTGAAGAGCCTCAGACGATCCTTCTGGCCACACTTGAATCTGTTTCTGAACTGGTTTGGCGACTTTAACGAGCGATCTGTATGCAGGGCATTAGCATGACAGTGATGTGGTCTGAGGCACCGAGGTGGGGGAGGGGGAGGGCTTTGTAAGCTCCTCTCTGTGTGGTGTAAACAAAGTCTAAAATGTTTTTACCTCTTGTTGGAAAGTTAATGTGTTGGTGTATTTTAGGAAATACACTCTTTAAGTCAGCATGGTTGAAATCCCCAGCTATGATGAGAAAAGCATCAGGGGTGTGCTGTCTGCTGCTCACTGATGTGCTGGTACAGTTCATTTAGTGCATCGTTCCGGTTGCTGTTGCTGTTGTTCGGGGGAATTTAAACAAAATTGGGAAATAACTATAGAATACAAAATAAAATAAAATAAAGTGGGAAATAACCTTGGGACAACCTTGGGAAATAACTATAATATGTTTAAATTGAAGTAAAATTACTGAAACAGAAAAAAAGACAAAAGTCCATAACAAATTTAAAAGGAAAACTGAAAGTATTCCAAATATTACTAAATGAATTGTATTAATATTTTGAAATATATTCAATTGTAAATATATATAAAAAAATATTCAGAAGCTAACTGAAATCTTCTTAAATGCTATAATGGCATATAAACAATACTAAAATGACACCGTCCCCTTTCTAAAGTATAAAAATATCTATATGTTTTAATGCATAAAGACCCATTTCTACTGTATTGAAGGCAAAGCAAATTATTTAAATATTATCTGGAAAACAGTGGCTTTGTATAAGATGTGTGTTTTCCACCCACTATAAGAAAACAGTTAGATATATAAACATTTGCAATTCAGATTGATTTGTATAGAGCTTTTCACAATTAATTTTGTTCAAGAGTAATTTTAAGGTTAAATTTGAACACCCTTAAAATACAGAAAAATTCTCTCAAATTCTCTTTACTATCCTGGTCAAGATCTATGTGTGCATATACTAATTTTCAATGTCTCTATTTCCTTATATATCAAACACTGTGACACTCACTATGCTGAATTCATTACTATAGCAACCAATGTAGATGCAATGGATATTGACAACATTGTCTGAACAAACTGATGAGATTACATCACTTGCAGAATGACGGCAGACAGCCAGACTGAATTTCGAAATCAAATGGGATGTGTGCGCGCAATCCCCACAATACAATCCATAACACAACATGAAAATAAAGCTCCCGCTTAGTGCCTCTACATAACACTCCCTTCATCTCCTTTAAAGTGATACACATAGTAAATCAAGCTTTGTACATAAAACCCAGTGCACAATACATATGATTCAGACAAAGGGAATGAGGAGTACGAGGAGGAGGAGCAGCGGTCAAAAAGATGAAGGCTTACAGCTACAACGGTCCTGCCAAAGTCATAAGAGATTACACTCTTCCTGTAAATCTTACAATGTTTTTGAAGGATTTTTCCCCCTTTCTCTTTTCCCTTTCTCCCCCCCCCTCTCTCTCTCACATACACACACACACACAGCTATAGCCATTTCCTCCATTACAGTGTGAAATTGAAACTCTCCCGTTTCTTTACCTGCTCTGCTCCACTGTGTCAATTAGGGCTGTTTAGCCTTTGACCCTGCCACAGGCTAGAGTGATGAAAGATGTGGACTGACCAGCTCAACCCCATGAACAAGTATGAACTAATTCAAATGCAGTAGAATGCGGCTTTCTGACATACACACACACACACACACACACACATGCACACGCACATGCACACACACACACACACAAGCTTTAGTGATCTCCACACACACACACACACACACACACACACACACACACACACACACACACACACACACACACACACACACACACACACACACTCCACAGCCTTTTAATTCCTGCAATCCACATCCTTATCAATCACATGTGATAGTGGGCGCCACCCCCTTCAACACGGGAAAGATTACCACAGCACGCTTCCAAACTGCCTCGCAAAACAGCATCTTACTCACACACACACACTGGCCACAATGCGTTTGGAATAATTTTTAAGATAATGGTCAAAATATGTCAGTGAAAATAATTGAATTTAGATGCACTATCCAAACCAGTTGTCCAGATAGACAGAACCGCCCAGCTCTTCCCTTCATATTGATTATGTGCTCATTGTCTATTCCTGAAGGGATAAGAAAATACATTACACAAATCAATAGTTCACACAAATTTTATCAGGTTCACACAGGCCGAGATTAAAATTATTATGAAGTGCGGGAAAAAGTGATGCCAAGAGGGAGACTGTCAATCTATCAAATGTTGAATAATTTCAGTAAATTAAAACAGCATGAAGAGCCCTTTGGGATAAAAGGGTTAGATTCTCTTACTGAATGCATGATAGCGCTTATCTTCACTGACTTTTATCATCCAACTTATCCTCAGTGGAAAAATGTGCCTCTACCTACAGTAGATTTTTACTCCACTTCAAACACTTTCCTATACATGCACATCAATACAGTTTACAGCTGAAATGAACACTAGAAGCAGTAAAACACCAACACTTTTTATTTTATTTTCATACAAATTATGACTATGGGGTAAATTATTGATTATTAAAGAATTATTTTCATATGTTTTCTTCCAAAAAAGTGTGTTATGACCTCAAAATGCTTTTGCTATTGTGAATGATTTTTAAAGTAATTCATTTAGGCTTTTCTGACATTGTACACTTGCTGGGTAGCTCACCTGGTAGCACACTGCACCCATGACTCATGATAAAAAAAATAAAAAAAACTCAAAGATTTGTAGAAACAAGCTAAAAAGGTGTTTATACATTTGCTTTTCTTAGCACTATCAGTTATTACTTTGTAATATCATACTGCAGAAATGTCACCACAAGCATGTTTTTCAAATGAGCCTGGGTAAAAAAAAAAAGGAAATCTATGCAGTTTCTTCAAAAAGAAAAGCAGAAAGAAAAACAGTGTATCATGTCACAGTTAGTACAAAAAAGAATGAAGAGAGAGCAGGAGGGAAGAAAAAGGAATGTAAACAGCCAAGGAATAAAGCAGGTGATGGATGCAGGCAAAGGAGAGAGGAAAGTCGCACTGTGGCCTTCCCAAAAAGATACCACCTGGCAGGGGCCTGGCCTCGGATGTTTTGCCTGCAGCCAATGACAGAGTCCCACAAGAGGGGTGTAGAGCACATGCCTCTTCAATAAGAGCACTCCAGGAGGGAGGAGAAGGAGAGGGATAGGGAACGTAGTAGCTAAGGAAAGATTTGTGTGTTGTCAGATGAGCGGCGTAAGAAAAGAGCTGATGAAAAGGGAGAAAACAGAAATGAAAAAACTGGAAGAGTCTGACGAGGGCTGCAAGTTTATACAAGGTTAACATGTCATTAAACAAAAGTCTGCAGCAAATGGTATTACAGCTTCACTGGTTACAGTATAAGTAGGGCTGGGAATAAAGAACTGCTTCTTACATAAAAAAACAAACAAACAAAAACATGTAAAAAATATTTAAATAAAAAATAGCAGTCCCTTAGCGGAATCTTTATATAAAACAAATAATTTTAAATTTGATGTGCACCGGTAAATACTCACCTGCAGTCAGTTTACATATTAAAAGTGGCATGTGGCTTACCATGTAAACAGCCTGCAGCTAGTCTAATAAATTATATTACTTGGCAGAAGAATTATTTAAATTAGTAATATGAATACATTTCATGATTTATGGTTCTTCATTTTATGAAAAAAAAGAAACAAAAAAAATGTAAAAAGCCACTAGAGGCTGTAATGTGCGAGTAATTTACATATTTCAGCCAGGGCTGGGCAATACATTGACAATATCATACACTATACCATTCAAGTTCAGTATTTATTTATTCTTTTTTTTCCCTTTTTTTTAGAAGAATCAAATTAGACATTAAAAATCTGACTGACCCATCAGTCATCATTTACTCACCCTCACTTCATGTCATTTCAAATCTATGTGACATTAATTAATGCTGTTTTTTTTTTTTGTCCATTCAAATAAATTCAATAGGGTACAACAGTTTTTTTCAATTCATTTTTCTAAATATCTGTTGTGTAGGATAACTAGATGTAGTATTTGAATGGGGGTGTCTGAATCAGTGGGGTGGTCGTCCATCCTTTGCAAATAGAACACTAATGCTCACTTACTGCAGGCCCCTTAATGAGCTATTAAAGACCTCTTCAATACCGTGAGAGAAACTAAAGTGTGCGCACCGCAAATGTATTCATTCATGAGCGTCTGACCGCGGCCTACTGAGGCATGCATAATTAATTAGAAAAGGGAGATAAAAGCAGACTGAAGTTATTTTTTTCTTCTTGATGTAAATGTGTGTGTTGCCCATCAGCACATATGTGTGTTCCGCCTGAGCCAGAGTGTATCTGTGCATGTGTGTTTATGTGAGTGTGGGAGATAAGTCAGTAGCATTCCTCGCAATTATTGCATTCTAAAGTAAGACAGGACAAATAGACAGAAAATATAGGCTGCTGGGCACTAAAAATTAAACACATATTACACATCAAATCCCTGCAGCTTCACATTGCACATAAAATACAGACAAATACTGCTCTAGACTGCATTTGAGAGAGCCAGGAGATGTAATTTTAAATGAGTGGACATGTAACTGAAAGATTGGAAACTGAGAAGAAATGAGTGTGTGTGTTTGTGTGTCTGCACGTGACCAGAGGGACACTAAACTCATCCGCTTCTTCTGCCTATCCCCATGGGTGATCAGCTATGCAATGACCAAATCTAACGCAGAACATATTGTTCCCAATCTACATGCCACACAGTTCAACAGATTGAAAGACGAAGAGCTTTTATCCAATGGAAATGAAAAGAAAATACACAAAGGCAACCTTGAAAACTGAGGGGCATTTCATCTGTGGTTTCAAATCTCTCTCTTTAGTCAAGGAAGACGAAAAAGAGCTGACTGAGGGGACATTAACATTGATTTCATTCTTCCCTTTTCATTTTTTTTATTTCTATACAAAACTTGCTGTGTGAAAATGTTGTGGCTTTGTGGTCGATCAACAATGGTGTTGAATCCAAAGCTGTTTCATCCATTTGTAGCATTAATTCTTCTTCCTTTTTGTCTGACTATGTACTCACGAAGCACCAGTGTGGTCTTTACCATTTAAAAAAATTTTTTTTATTAATTATTCAATTACAGTAGTTTAAATCAATAGTAAAGACTCAAAGACTAATCTTTACTGTTCAGATCTCATTCACAAGAGAATTAAATTTTTTTCCTAGAACAAGAAACTTTCAAACATCAGGCACCATTAGGAAAAAGAGACCAAAGGGATACAGCTTAGTAAGAGGTTGAGCAGGGAAAATATCGGACAGAAGTGTGTAATTCTCAACAGATCTGTCACTGCTGTTATAAATGAATTAAACTGACATGATTAACAGGATACATCTGTTTCAAATCAAACTCTGAGTTACAGTGCTCCTCAAAAAGCACACATCACCTACACTGGAGAACAGATAAAAATAACAGCAACTTAAGTAACATAATGAATGTTGCAACCCCAGGCCCATTGGAAAAACATATCTGTAAAAACATGAAAAACATGGTGACATTTTTGAAAAGCGATATAATGTTGCTGTTTGATTGTTTCACAACACTTTTAAAGTGAGATGTCCAGTGAACGGTGCTAAAAGTGTGTACAGTTTTATCCAAAACTGATGACCGTGTATCTAGCAATGTTTTATGTTCGTTGATGTACGTATTGTGCTAGTTTTGGAGAGTGGTGCTAAAAGGTTAATGAAAATAACATACAAGCCAAACCTACTAAACCTAACAAATAGTGTAAAAGGCAAATGTGGGATAAAAATGTAGTTGCGTATTTATCATGACTCATATTTCATGGGACTCGTACCTGAGCATTCCACATTGAAAATGCAATACAGCACCAGGTGAGCTACCAAGCAAGTTTACTACATCAGAAAAGCCATATATATGCAGCTTATGAATTGTATGAGTATGTGCATTTTGGGGTGCATTTAACATTATTTTTTTAATTTATATATAAAAAAGAATACTTAGAAATAATTTCAGCCAACATGATATGGAAATTAAACAAACAGTATACTGACTTCTAAAACCACTTTTTGTAGACTCATCTGCAAAAATAACATAATATCCTTGAATTATCATTAATTGGGGGCTTGTCTCAGCAAACAATTATATATGTGACTCATTATATATTGATTAATAAATGAATCATAATTATTGTAACAAAATAGATTAAAAGTTTCAGTCGACTGACAGCCAAGACAGGAGAAGTATGGTATTTCCTAATTTAGAGAGCTAAGAGTAAGTGTGTGTGTGTGAAAGAGAGAGTGTAGTTATGCTAGTACATCTGTTAAGAGTCCCAGCCTCTCCCTGAAAGCTACAGACAGAGACAGATCACAAGTGACCTCCATCACAGCTACTGACCCTATCACTCTGAGCAGAGAAAAATAACGAGAAAGCAAGAGGGAGATTGGATATGGGGAGGGGACATCTAGCATGTCTGAGTGTCTTTTCTTGAACCCCCTACCTCATCTCCAGCTGTACATCACAGATTGCATCTGCTTAGGGGGCTTTCTGCACACACTCAGAACAGTGACTTCCCACATGATTTACCGTTCCATATCATACACACCTGCGCTAGGTAACCCATTAGTTGTGCCCTATCTTTTGTGTGGATGCATCGTCTATCCCCGCCTTGGCCAACAAACCGAGTGGATAACACGGCACAGCTGGCCGTGATGAGAAGGCCTGCGCATTAGAATAATTGAGAGAGAAGAGTAATAAATGAGAAAAGAGAAAAGGGATGGGGCAACTGGAACTGGTGCAGATGTGCAGTTCAAGTCCATGTGTGCGGATGACACTTCAGATGCCAAGGTCTGCTGGGAAAGTAGTGCGTGTGTGTTTGTCCTGATTAGTGCACAGCAGATGTGCAATAGTAGGGAGCAGAAAGCAAGCTGAGAAAAAAGGTCCCAGGAAAGCTTGTCGTTGTATTCCAGTACATGTCTCTCTCTCTCCATAGAGAAATAATTATGCTAACAGTTGTGGCCAATACACTGTGGCCTCTTTAACCTCAACAACACATCTCCCAGTGTCTATTCGAATCAACATCAACAACAGATATTCTACTGGAAACCCAGAAAATCCCTTTAATGATTTATTTTTACATAGAATCTCTGTAATAAATAACACATAAATATGATATAAACATACCATACACTGGGGTTAAAAGGTCAGATAACACTATACACTAGAGCTTATAACACACACACACACATACAAATTTACATATAAAATATAATCTAAAATATATAAACATTTAAAATATAGAAATTGTATAATACATTTCACAACCTGATGATCATGTAACAAAAGTGTTCATATTATCAATATCATGTAACAAATATCAATATTTTACTAGTGACACAGAAATAATGAAGAATCTTCAATATGTCTTAATAATTCATGTCAAAATGTTTCTTTGTGTGTTACATTTGTCAGAATCCTAAAACTTACTATTCGCAAGGTTTAAATTAGATGTTGAACCCCAGATGTGGTCACATTTGGACCCTAGTGTAAATAAACAAATAAAATCTCAAAAATAATAATAATAATAATAAAATGAATTAAAGCTATAAACAGTTATAAACAGTAGCAGCATTCAACAAATACATAAATATAGTCAGATGCTGTACAAGGATAACACTGAAAATTATTGTTCAATCTATTATGCTAAACTTCCCAGAAAGCTACATTCATGGATACTGTGTCAGTTGAGTCCACAACAATTGAATGAATCAAAGATATTCTGTGTTTTTTTGGTTTGGGATAAGAGATGGATAAACTAACCAAGTAAGGAAAAAGCCACATCATCATAACCATCTCACAGCTGGATTCTGCTGTAATGTAACTGTTTGTAAGCCACGGCCTTAAGGGTGCAGCACAAACTGTAATAGAAAAAAATAACAACTGGGAAAAATAACAACAGCAACAACAAAAAAGCAAATAGTTTGACTCAAACTGAAAACTGAAAATCAATTTTAATTAAATAAATAGGTTGACATAGCAGTTCTATGAAATGGGGTTAAAGCAAGGCCTTGGCCTCCCCACAGTGTCATGTATACACAGAATGTTGTAATTGGTCATACTTAAAGGGCACAGCAGGCATTTTTCTATGTCCAAGCCACACTGGACAAATGAAACACATTTTTCCTTCTTTTGTGAGTATGGGCGCAACACTGATGAGATGCTGAAAGCAAGTTGCAAATAAAACTAATACCGTTAAGGGCTGTTAAAGGAATAGTTCATCTAAAAATTAAAATTTGCTGAAAAGTACTCTGTTCATTGGAACAGGTTTTGAGAAATTTAACATTACATCACTTGCTCACCAATGGATCCTCTGAATGGGTGCGGTCAAATTGAGAGTTCCAACAGCTGATAAAAGCATTACAATGATCTACAAGTAATCCACACAACTCCATTCTGTCAATTAATGTCTTGTGAAGTGAAAAGCTTTGTTTTTGTAAGAAACAAATCCAACATTAAAGGGATAGTTCACCCAAAAATGAAAATTCTGTCATTAATTACTCACCCTCAAGTCGTTCTAAACCCATAAGACATTCGTTCATTTTCGGAACAGATATTAAGATATTTTTGATGCATACCGAGAGCTCTTTGACCCTCTCATAGACACCAAGGGTACTACCACGATCAAGGTCCAGAAATGTAGTAAGGACATCAGTAAAATAGTCCATGTGACATCAGTAGTTCAACCGTAGTTTTACGAAGCTAAAAGAATACTTTTTGTACGGAAAGAAAACAAAATTAACAACTTGTTCATTAATTCTTCTCCTCCTCATCCAGTCTGCTGTGGCTTGCCTCCATTTTGGTGAGTATCACGACACATGCGCGCATTTCCGCTTTGTGTAGAAAAAAAAAATATTCACAAAAGGTATTGTTGTAGTGTCATAAAATTACAGCTGAACTACTGATGTCACATGGACTATTTTACTGATGTCCTTACTACGTTTCTGGAGCTTGATCGTGGTAGTACCCTTGCTGTCTATGGGAGGGTCAAAGAGCTCTCGGAATGCATCAAAAATATCTTAATTTGTGTTTTGAAGATAGACAAAGGTCTTACAGGTTTAGAACGACTTGAGGTTGAGTAATTAATGACAGGATTTTAATTTTTGGGTGAACTACCCCTTTAAGGTGTTTTAACGTTAAACGGTCACTTCTGATCACAATGCCAGTTGATAATCCAGTGAAAATGTACATACTCTGTTGTCCTTTCACATCAAAATTAACCAACAGTTTTGTTTAGAACTGTTTTCACTTGTAAATTGTTCTTGATTTGTGCATGTTTCTTTCCTGATTCAGATGAGACTTTTTCACTGGAGAAAGTCTTGATTCATTTATCTATCAGAAATATGCAGATTTTGCTTCAAATGGTGTTAACTGGAGTTGTGTCAATTACCTTGAATCATTGTGATGTTTTCATTTGCTGTTTGAACTTCCAATCTGATGGCACCCATTCACTGTAGAGGATCCACTGGTGAGCAGGTGATGTACTGTAATGCTAAACTTCTCAAAATCTGTTCCAATGAAGAAACAAATCTCATCTTGGAAGAATAATTATTGAATATGTTTTTTTTTTTATGTTTTTGAAAAAAAGTCTATTATGCTTACAAAATCTGCATTTATTTGAGCAAAAATACTGTACAAATAGTAATATTTTGAAATATTATTACAGTTTGAAATGTAATTTATTCCTGTGATGACAAAGCTGAATTTTCAGCAATTGTTACTCCAGTCTTCAGTGTCACATGATTCTTCAGAAATTATTCTATAGTACCTGTTTTATTATTAAAACACAAAGCAGTTCTTTTAAATTGTAATAATACAGTGAAATATTTCAGACATCCTATCTACTGACTGTCATAGTATGCTCAGAATAAGATACAGGGGAATCAGGAGATAAAACAGTTTAAGAGTAAAAGCAGTTATCAGTAAGAATCCATGGTGTGAATCGTACTTCCCACCGGTAAGAGAAGTATCAATTAGTTTTAGAAGCCTGGAAATGGACCAGAAAATTGTGTTAAATTAGACATCACTTTTGAGAGGTTCTGTGTGTGCTGAGACAGAATCTCTGCGGGGGACGTGCCATTTACACCCACCTTTGTTCTGGAACTCAGATTGTATACAGACACAGGAGAAGTCTATGTGTGCTGCAGCTGTATGTATGTTGGTGCATTAGCATGTTTTCTGTGAGGGATATGGATCCTCATCTTGCTCCACATCTCTCTCTGCAATGCTTCAGTTTCACTTATTTTTCCGCTCTACCATCAAAGCTCCCTTTTACCAAGTTAGCCACTGCACCTCTCTGTCCTCACTTCCCTTTCTAATCAGCTCTCTGGACGAGACGTCCAACAGCTTACCGCCACGTCAACCTCCATATCCAATACTGAATCATACATGATTCTAAGCTATCTAAAAATGAATATAATAATACATATTTTTAGGGGTGTAACATAATCAAACCAAACCAAAAAAACGTGATACACCACCCACAGTACAGTATGTACCGCGATACTCTCTTGGTCACTTCAAACAGACACAGCCATAATTTAACCATGACGAGACATGGGATCAATGGAAATTACACATAGGAAGCACCTGGGATGAAATGATAACCAATCAGGAAGCAGGAACACACTCAAAACATGGAACAGATTCTGACAAAGTTGCAATATTTGGTTTATATTATTTATCTTATAAGATGCATTTGGTTGAGTTACACTGCAGAAAAGCTTGAATTATCTTTGCAGAGCGCAGCGCGAGCACAGGGTCGGCTCGTCACATCCATAGGGGTGCCCAAATGAGTTTATATATATATATATATAATATTATTTTAATTAGGGGTACACTATATATCAAAATAAAATCGATATCACATTAGGGCTTAACGCCATAGTCATATCGCGAAGGTTTAATTAAATACACTGCGTTCCAAATTATTATGCAAGTGACATATCAATAGGATTTCGGTACAATAAAGAGTCAGTTTTTAGTTTGTGTTGTTTTTCACATCTTTTTAGATAACTGGTATAAATCTCAGAAAGGTTTGGTCAATCGTTTGCCAGGTCTTCTTAGGTAAATGGAAACCCTACTTAAAGAGGTTGTTCCACATTATTAAGAAAGTCACAGTTCTCATGAAATATGGTGAGGAAGAAAGATCTTTCTGAAGATTAAAAAAAATGAAACAATGCAATGTCTTGCAAAAGGCATCAAAACAAACAATATTTCACAAAAAGCAAATAGAGAGTGAATTTACATTTTCATTCAGCCCATCTGCTGTTTGGTATTTTTTATGTAGCCTAATTTCACAAAGCCCATTCTGTTTTTGCTTCAGGTTTTGAAATTATACAGTCTAATTTAGATCAAAATATAGGCTAATAGAGCAACTAACCATATTCTTCATGCACTATATTTTCATTCTTTCTTTTCTTTTGCTTAAATAAAATACATTTAAAATCTGTATTGGATTCTGCCATGAAAAGTTAAGATCAGTGCATCCCTAAATTTGTCAATGTCTGAAATGAAGAAATTAAGATTTAAATGTTAGTACTGTAGCTGTCTTTGGATGATAAAGTTCTCTAATTTAAATAACTATGAGTTAATGTCAGTTCATTTTTTTTTTTTTTGTGCAACCGTCTTATTTTATATGAAATTTGTTTTATGTCATCAAGCTATGCAGTTTCTGTGTGAATGATCAGTGGTGGAATTGGCTATGATGCAAGGGGCACTAGCTAAAATAGATATAATATATATTTTATATATCCAATATTTATAAATATATTTTTTGTATATTTTATAAATTATATGCTGTACAAAGTATATGTAAATAAAATACTAAAACAAATATTTATTATCTACAAATATTTATTTTCTAATAACTAGCCTCCCAAAAATTTGGGACTGGAACAAGGGGTGGTAGTTTGGCCATTGCCAAAAATCTCAAAATGCTCTATACTGCGTGTGTGTTTGTGTGTGTTTTCTTTCTGCTCTCTTTTGAACCCTGATGAATGAGGACAGGATTGGCAGAGTGGAGATTGCTTTGTTACACACTGTCCCTCTCGTTCCTTTGATTAATACAGAGGCGAGCCACAGAACAAGGGATGAAGGAGGTATAAAGCAACAAGAAGAGAGAGATAGTGTACACTGACACCAGCACTCCTGTTTAGAAACACAGTGGTCTTGCAAGCAGTGCATAAAACGTCTCCTGTGTAAACTGAACACACACCGAGATGTACTATAACAATACACTGGGCATTTCCAACCACACAGAGATACGTGCAGGTGCACACATACACCACACACACAAAGACATGCGGCCACACATAGGAAGAAGAACTCCCTTAGAGCGCAAAGACAGATTCATCAGGAGAGCAACAGAGAAATGTGGCGTGAGCGAAAAGCAATTAAAAAGAAAACTCCTCCACAGCCCCACCTGTTTCACATCAGACAGCCCACTCGCTCACTCCCTCTACCCTGGGACGCTTGTTTTTCCCGGGGAGAGGAGACCGATTAGAGAAATACCACCACAGTTTATTAGTGTCATGTGACTACTTTTTTGAGAGGCACCAGTGGCACCAGTTACAAATAACATTATTAGATGACAGAACTTTTAAAGTAAATTATATGTGGTAATATTTTAGAATAAAATATTTTGCTCACTAGGGCTGCATTTGATCAAAACAGTAAACAGAGTAATTCTATGTAATATCATTACAATTTAAAATAACGGTTTTCTTTTTTAACTTGTTTCAAAAAGTTTTAAATTCTTTTAATAGCAAAGCTAGATTTTCAACAGCCATTACTTCAGTTTTCACAGTGTCACATGATTGTTCATTAATTATTATAATATGCTGATTTGGTGCTCAAAAACATTTCTTATTATTAATGTAAAAACAAACAAACAGTTGTGCTACTAAAATAATTTTAATTCAGATTTAAATACAGAAGAGGTGCACTGAAAAGACTGGTGTAGAAACAATTTTCCCTCAGAATTTTTTAAGTAGAAAGACCGTAATAGATTTTCTTATAAAATGTACTCCAGTAATCTTTCATTTATAGCTTAAAAAAATACTGTGTGACTTTTTATGTATGAATTGCATTTTTAATGCATTTTAAATAAATAAAAAGAGTGTCATGACACTGACCCTTTAAACAAATGCTTTTTAGCCTAAATAACAACGCAACTAAAATATCAAATATACTTTTTTTGTTGTTTGCTTGGCGGTTTCATATAAAATCCACTTGGCTCAAGCATCAGAGCATGACGCTTCTGATGGGCATTAGTGTCAAATATTGGCAAAGCAATATGCACTCAATTCATCCATGATTGCTTTCATTGCTTTCACTTCCTCTGACTAAAATACCATTACATTAGAATGATGTACATGACAGAAACCTATGAAATGCTGCCAGTTCAATTAACAGACTCATTTTATTAAATGTTCTCCCCCTCTTTCTCTATAAAGCAACTCCATCTGATGACCTGATGAGCAAAATGAATTCAAAAGAATCCTCCTCCAGAGAAATTGCCATAATGCTTTTATTAACATCCACATTTAAAATGACAAAATGGTTTGCAGCACTTGTTTTCCATCTCTGAACCATCAAAGCATCTCTCTATTGTTACCTTCCCACCACAATGCAGTGACAAGTACTTCCACCGCTGAAGCGTAAACAAAGAAATCCCATTTCTAGCTCGGAAACGTGTGCAAGTGAAGTCAAAATAAATATCTTATCACAACAATAATGTAAAAACCAAACATATGAGTCTGGAAACGGATTTAGAAAATTCACAGTTTGGACGGTCAGATAGGCGGCTGCTTTTGAACACAGACAAATAATGGTGAAATATGTGGGAGATGGGGCGGATAACATTTTATGGCTTGATAAAGGCAGGCTAATCCCTTTTTTCCCCTAGGATTCACTCCAATCCAACAGCTAAAGGATGATCATTGGAAGATATGCTTATCTCTGGGAATTTTGGTAGTAGGAAATGTTCCTGACATTTTTCTTCATAGGCCTAGATTCTAGGCTATATGGTTAATGCAGGCAACAATAGACCTGTATTTTGAGTAAAAATTAATTATATTTAAATCAAGCTCTTAATCATTCCACAATGCATTCTGCCACTTTAAAAGACAGAAGGGTTACTAATTGGTCACAGTTGTGTGGTTGAACAGTAAAGACTATGTAATTAATGACAGTTTCTCAGAGTAAACCTACATTAAAAATCGACCCCCAACCCACAATTCTCAAACTCAAATATTGTTATGCATTTCATTTTGTCACTTTGATTGGAGCCCTTCTTTTTTTTCAGGTGGCGTTTACCACTCAGGGATATAAATCTTTGGTTGGACAGCAAACAAAGAGGGCTGGCTCTCTCTCTCTCTTTCTCTCTCTCTACACTCCTTTCAACCAAGTGATTAATGAAACATAAAACACATTCATCATCACTAATGTCGTTTTCCTTAAGACACAATTTGTGCTGACCCAGTAAGAATAAAAAAAAGAAGAAAAAATAGAGATGGTGAGACTACGTCATCAGCCAGAATCAACAATCAAATTTGTGCATCTGCATGATATGTAGGGGTATCCCTTTTATCCATCCATTTAACAGTTATTAATGCTGGTAGACTATTGGTTGATCATCTCAACAATTTTCAGCATCTGTTGCAGAACTCATTACATCCTCACAGTGGGACGTTCAGGTGAGCGCCTGACATCTGGACATGCTTTGTTGCTTTCACAGAATGGAAGGCTGATCATTGCAGCCCAGAGTGTTTGAAAAATGTAAAACAGATACTGGATTCACAGCTCTCCTCTGTCCTTGTGTGTGCATATGCATATTGTGGCATAGTTTCTGCCCTTTTGCCCTTTCTATGCCTCTCACAGGGCAGTTATAACCAGGCTGTCATTGGAAGGACTGCACTATCCATTAACCTCTGGCCTCATGCCCCCCGCTGCTGATGGAAGACATAACCTGCATTACAGGGGTCATTTCCAGCTGCTGACACTCACTCTCTTGCACACACAGTGTCCACTCTTTCCATGCTCTTTCACTAGGTCGGAACTCTCTAACAAAGAAGAACAGTGAGCCCACCTATAGAGAGACACTGATACTTTTCAGCTCTCAAACACTCTGTGAGTTTAAAGGTACCTGACCACTAGCAGCTCCAAATGGAATGGAAAAATAACTAGATATACACAAATCAAATCATAATTCAGTAGATAAATAGATGTAAGAATAAAGACCAATCACAAGTCATTATGCATATTTACCATCTGTTACATTTTGAATAAAAAAAAGTGAAAAAGTGACGTGACATACAGCCAAGTATGGTGACCCATACTCAGAATTCGTGTTCTGCATTTAACCCATCCAAAGTGCACACACACAGCAGTGAACACTCACACACACCGTGAACACACACCCGGAGCAGTGGGCATCCATTTATGCTGTGGCGCCCGGGGAGCAGTTGCGGGTTCAGTGCCTTGCTCAAGGGCACCTCAGTCGTGGTATTGCCGGCCCGAGACTCGAACCCACAACCTTAGGGTTAGGAGTCAAACTCTCTAACCACATATATATAAGTTATACTATATAAAACAAGGGTGTTTCTCATTTGAGACCCAGTCATAGCAAAAGAAACCATTTTGGGAAGGTTCTCATCTACTATCCAACTGGTTTTTCCTCACTCTGAAGACAGAAGTTGACTTGTCATAAAAAATTCAGCCCATGAAAAACTAATGCAGCGTGGGGGATGCTGGATGCTTTATCATGCATGCTTTTTTCAGTCTGAGATAAGAGCGCTCTGAGGTGGCAGCATTGCTTTGGGGGTTTAGACCTATACATAGAACACAGCTGGACCTGATGTTCTCACATCACAAAGAAGATGGGGGGTTAAAATGAGAGGTACGTGGGATCTGTAAGCAAACTACAGGTTATTCAAAGAGCCAACAAAGGCAGACTCAACCTCCAGCCTCAGCAGGTGGATACCGGAATGGCTCCTGGGAGATCTCTCCGTTTGAGTAAGAGGCGTCAACTTGCTTTGATTTTGCTAGAATGCTAGAAATAATGAGTGGGAGATAAAAAGATGGGATGGACCAAACAGATGAAAAGACTCTAAAGTAGGTGAGATGACAAAGTGCAAAACAGTGTGGCAAGAATAACTCACTCTTTCACCAGATTGGACTGTCTAAGGCACAGAGTGAAAAAAAAAGAAAAAAAAAATATTCAAATATGACTGTAGTCCAAACTATGACCCAGGTGCCCCATGATACTAATTAATATTTCAATATGTTTCAGTGATAAAACAAAGTTCACAAAGCAGGCCTTTATTAAAAACAATAACTTCCTATAGAGAAAATCATGCATGATAGGACCTGAATATTTTAATATACTGAGACTTCAGTGTCATGACTCTAGACTAAATAAAGACTGGGGAGCAAGTGGCTTCTAAAATGAAACATTTCAGAGCCAAATGATTTTGGTTGCAAAATTCCAAAATTGCTGACTTTATAAAGGTGATTGCTCGGAAGTGTTTCAGTTCATTGAGTGCAGTATAGACAGTTCATGATTAAGTTTGATTCAAATACAACTGAATAATGACTTGTGGTTCACTGACAGAGTCAGTTGTGAATTGTCCCGAACGATTCACTGACTAAGTGAATTGCTAACTCAAGAGCGAGTTTGAGGCTGACTCATCATCAGTTTGACTGACTCATTAAAAAGAATTGATTCACTGGTTCAAGTCATTTATTTGCGATCTGGATATCACAGCTCTAGTTGTTCTTGCAGGAAACTCGGATGGTAAAATCTGACAAAACCACAAATGGATGCAAAACAATTCTCTGGAATTTCAAATATTATTTAAGTTTTCAAGAGTTTCAACTGTCACATTTGTAACCATTTTATTTAGTCTGAAGCACTGAATGTTATAAATCATATACATTTTAAAAGACCTTCATAAGGGCAAACAAGACGTTTACATGGCAGATGTTGTTTTTGAGACGTTCTACCAGTTCCAATCTGTAAAGTTTGAGAGTACAATGTGTACCCTTTCAGTGCGGTGTGTATCTAACATTCCAACAGAAAGAAAGACTAAGTGTCTGTATGACTAAGTGATCATCTGTGATAAAAACAGAGAGAGAAAAAGCGAGAATAAAGGTTGTTGGCTATGTGTGGGGGACGAACTGTTTATGTAAGCCTGAATGTGCGTGTGTGTTTGTTCATGAGTTCCACTCAACTGGGGTTTTGATACAGTTCTGGAGGGAGAAGCTGGCTGTCAGACTTACAGGCCACCACGTCACTGCTTACATAAAAACTTAAGACAGAAGAATAAATATGAAGGAACGCCAGTATATCAGATATCATAAAACCTCTCAGAATATATATTTTAGAGAAAACTGGAAGGAAGAGAAGAGGCAAAGCAAAGATTGGCCAGATTAGTTTTTAGTCAGAATGAGAAATGAATAAGGGAGAGAGTGGGAGGAAAATCAGGAGAGAGAGAAATAGGATGGGAAGGAGAGCAAAACAAAAAGTTCAAGAGAGGTGAGAGAGAAAAGGCACAGGAGGGATGTGAAGTTGTGTTTAGGAAAAGAGAAAGAGGAATAAACATAAAAAAGAGTGACTGGGCCAGTTCTTCTTGTCCTGAGCCAATCAGCATCATGAAAACTGGGAACCTGAAGCGAAAAACAAAGAAGAGGAGTGCTCTCTCTCACAGGAATTTTCTCTTACTTTAATAGTCCAGAGCTCTTAAACCACATTATCATACAGTACACTAGTTTTTAAGATTTTTCAATGTTTTTTTATGCTCACCAAGGCTGCTTTTATTTTTTTATTTGGTAACACTTTACAATACGGTTCATTAGTTAATGTTAGTTAATGTATTAACTAAGATGAACGAACAATGAACAGTACATTTATTACAGTATTTATTAATATTTCTTAATGTTAGTTAATGAGAATACAGTCGTTCATCATTAGTTCATGCTCATTCACAGTGCATTAACTATTGTAAACAAGCACAACTGTTGATTTTAATAATGCATTAGTAAATGTTGAAATTAACATTAACTAAGATTAATAAATGCTGAAGAACTATTGTTAATTATTAGTTCATGTTAACTAAAGTAGTAAACTAATGTTAACTAATGAACCGTATTGTAAAGTGTTACCTTTTATTTTTTTTTAAATAAAAAATACAGTAGTGGAATAATATTACATGTAAAAAAAAAACGGGTTTCTATTTTAATATAAATATACCATTTCATAAAAATATATATTTTCATATATTTTAAAATGTAATTTATTCCTGTTATGAATTTTCAGCAGATATCACTCACATGATCCTTCAGAAATCTTTCTAATATGCTGATTTGGTGCTCAATTAATAATATCAGGTAACTTATCAATGTTGAAAACAGTTGTGCTGCTTAATATTTTTGTGGAAATAATACTATTTTCAAGATTTTTTGAAGTGTAGAGAACAGGAATTATGTGTCATTAAAACAAAGTGATGAAAAATGATCACCCTCATCATTTAGAATCAGTAATATGAAAGGACACAGTGACATGGCTCAAAAAAAAAAAAAAAAAAAAAAAAAAAAAAACGGCAACATTATAATTCAAGTGTTACAGTTTAATGTAAGGAGCCGACCAAAATTTTACATTTTTTTTGCTAAAAATCATGTCCTTTTGCATTTGCCCCCCTTTTATATTTATTCAATACAGTTTTGGTATACATACACTTCATTTTGGAGCTTGACAACCCTTCATACCTGTAAGATTTTGCTTTACATAAAAAAAAAAGTATGAAGTTTGACAAAATATCTCATTTTAACATTTGGATTTAGAATGAGGACTTGAGGGTAAGGAAATGATGACAGAATTTTCATCTTTTCGTGAACTACAATATCCATTTAACATGAAATCCTGCAGAAACAGTGGGATGAGAAGACTTTAATATAGTTAAAAGCATTGGAAGTCTCCCGCTATGAACAGGTTGAAAGGTAAAATTCAAAGCGAAGAGAATGAAAGCGACAGATGCTAACCAGACACCCTGAAAGGCCAGCGCAAAACAAAGAATTACAAGAAGAACCTTTGAAATGTCTGTGAAACTAGGTAAAAGAAAGTGTAAATGTGTACAGAGAAGGAGCAAACAACTGAAGACTAAAGGAAATAACTTGAGGTTTGAGGAAGAGCAGGACAGCTGACGATCAGAGGGTGCAGGTGTCCTTGCCTGAGGGTGTAACCACGCACTCCGCTGCGAGGGCATGTTAAGAGGAGAGCTGAACAGGTGCACGGTCCCATGTATCACTGGCACAGACCAAAGACACAACATACTGCCCCAGTGAGCCATGACCAACCGGGAATATTAAGAGAGAAAGAGAGACAACAAAGCAAAGCAAGGCAGTGGGCCACCGAGGCAAACAGCTAACAGAGATACCATGGCCAAGTGGCAGAGGAATCTCTCTCTTTATACTTTGGGACAAGGATAAACTTCCTTTTCTTTGTCCTTTTCTCCTTCCCACTCATCTCAAACGCACACTCATGGATCATGCTTTGCTCCTATAGACCTCTAATCCCTCTCCCTCCATCCCTAACTCCCAAAGTCAAGGCAGAGGTGCAGGGCGACTGTGTTTATAAATGTAATTAACCTTATCGGCGGTGTGCAGCACTGACAAAGCCTGTAAGGATAAAGGATCCCCAGCATTGTTCTCCAATGTTACCCGAAAGTTCAGCATGAATGGCACCTTAGTACAGAAGTGTGTTGGAGTTAAATGTATGGGAGTTACTTCAATTTAAATACTTATTACTCCACCCAAAAATTAATTCTATCATTATTTACTCATGCTGTTCCAAAACTGTATGACTGACTTTCTTCTGTGGAACAATGTACATTTTTGAGAAATGTCTCAGTGTTTGACCAATGTTTGGTTCTTCAAAATATCTTCTTTTGGATTCCACAGAAGAGAAAAGCAAATTTCTTAATTTCAATTTGTAAAAAAAAAAAAAAATAAAATAAATAAATAATATATATATATATATATATATATATATATATATATATATATATATAATAATAATAATAATAATAATAATAATCTAACCAAAAGAAAAACATTAAAAAATTCAATATTTACTTATTTATTCATATTATCACAACCAACAATTTTGCCATTTTTAATGTACTTTCATTTTAAAATATATATTTTTTCTAATTTATAAATTATGCATTTAATGTACAAATGTTGAGGCTATGAAATCAGCCTCAACAAAACTTAAAAGGTTGAAAATGTCATCATGTCCATCACAGAATACTATTAAACAATACATAATTCGGAGAGAAATGACATTCAGGAGAAAAAAAAAATATCCACAAGGCTCATATTTGAAGAAACAGTCGTACAGTATATGTGAATGTTATGCAAAGTGCACCCCGCAAATTGGTTCGAAATGGAGGCCACAACCTCATCTCATGGGAAACATCTGTCTATATGAATATTTTGCATGTGATCATCTATTTCTTTGCAATCATGTTTGTTAATGCCATTTCATTAGAGAATGTGTTTTTGTGGATGATTATCTGCATGTCATCTAAGGAACCCAGGACTGCTGATGAGGTAATGTGAAACTGTGCTTTTTGGCTTATTGAAGGTCTTGCCTGGATTATTTTCCAGTGTGCTGTACACTCTTTCCTTAAACAAATACCTCTCATCACTTGACACTCGATCAATACACTCCTTTTGGTCTTGACTAATGTTACGGCTGGTGCCGTTTTGTGGTGTTTTCTTTTCTCTTCTCTCTTTTGGTTCATCTTTATTTTCCCTTTCTTATTGCTACGCCATTGGTTCTGCTTCCTGCCAATCATCGTTGGAGGTGATGACGTCATCTGATTCGTTCCACCTGGTGGATATCGGGATCTATAAAAGGAAGACGCTGACAATGCAAGAGAGGCCTTGCTTGTTGTCTGTTGCTAGTCTTTTTGTTATTGTGATTTTTAGCTGATGTTAACTTTGTGTTAACTTTCCTGCATGTTTCTAAATGTAAAACTAAATTCTATTTTATTATAAAAAAAAATAATGAATGATTGAACAGATGATTGGATAAATCTATGATGTCATTATAAGTGTGAGCTGAGGGCTCTGACCTAAAGATGAGTGCAAGATCTCTGTTTAGTGTCTAAATGGAGTCCAACTGAAGTTCCAGTATTTGTTCCAGGTTCAGACCTGTGAATCATGTAATGAGTCATAAAAATGAAAACTGACAAAAGCTGAAACCAAGTCTCTGACCATTGCCAAAAGAATGAGTTTGATTTATATATGCAGAAATGTGGATTAAGCTAAGCGTTTCCAACTACCCTAGAAAATACGTTTCAGTAAATATAGCAATGAGATAAAATAAATAAGCTTGTATGCAGAAGGGGAAACGGTAACAGGTAAATTCATTCTTCATGCTGCCTCACAAAAAATTACCTCTTTTCTATGAAAACGTGATGCAGAAACTAGTTACACATACAAACAACATATACACATGCAACATTTCACATTACCAAATGCCTGAGGGGAAGTTGTCTCTAACTGTGCCAGTGCCTTGATGGTAAATACATGTTTTAGCATTCGAGGAAGCATCTTATTTACATACATATTAAATACATATACAAACAGTACCAGGTTTGCATACATTGCACTTTCAGACGTGCATTTTACAAGACTAGACATCTGTCTCGGGTCAGCTTGCCTATTTTAACAACATTTGCTAGTTGGCATCGGTGACCTATGCAAATTCAGTAATAATACTGCATTTCATGCCCTATCTTTTCGATTAAAAAAAAAAAAAACGCCAGTGTCTATCTATTTGTACCTAGTGTGGCAAATCTGACAGACCTTATTTAAAGATTCCAAAGATTCCATTCCAACCCTAGGCCAAGCAAAACCATTAGCCAAAACATACCCAGTAATAGCAAAGTTGATGGATATGGGAAACATGCAAAGCATAGACCTCAGCAAAAGCATATACTCAGTTTAACATAACAGCAACACATTCGAATGTTCACAGCTTTCCCATGTTGGTTAATGGTCATTTTACATGACAGAAAAGATATCTAATCTTTTGATTGAATAGTGTTTTTATTTTGATTGTGTGTTATATAAATATAATTATGACACTTCACTTTATAATGAAAATGTCTCATAATGCTACTGCTGAGACATCCAGACAACAAAGAACAAAGATTCTACTTTAAATGGAAATAGTTACTTTTAAGTGTGTTCACTCTGTACAGAAACCAACTAACACTACAATTACAAAACAAATTTATTCAAACTTTAAACATGCCACTTTCACTTCACTATTAAACTTTAAACACTCAAGCTTTTAACAGGTCAAATACTCTAGCTTTTATTCTGCTGGAATATTGGTGAAATGCTGTAAAGTTCTGTCCACAAAAATGTTGGAAATTGGAACGTGTGCAAACATGAATTTAAATAAAGTGAACCTAGTGCACATTATGCTGCCAAATGCATACTAATCTCACAGCACCTGCAGAAAGTTTGTGAGCAGCAGCATTTATTGTGAACTGACACTGTAATACACAGTAATATAAGCTGCATGTGTGTAAATAAACACACATGCAGCTCTGAAATAAATAATCAGAAATATGCATTTTACATAGCCTAATTAGTCACCACTTCCACAGCTGTTCTTCAAATTCAGTGCCTGAATAATAATCCCAAAATTTATTTTTTAATCCAAAAAAGTTAACTACAATTATATTTAATAATCATTTAATATAATAATTCTATAATATATAATTATTAAATAGAACTACAGTTGATGATTCACAGGTAGGGAACTGAATAAAAGCCATTGCAAATAAGCTAGAAAAAGAACAATTTCATAACATTGGAAAATGATAAAGATATCTATCTATCCATCTATCTGCCTGAAGAATGGTGTGTAACACACTTGTCTTACACCCTTTCCAGAGGATGTGAGGTGCTTTAAAACTTTAGTCCTCTAGTTCAGAACACTGCAGTGAACACCGCACAGCATTATTCCCAGAAGGTCACTACAATGCAGCGAGGCTTGCCCTCTGCTTGCCCACCACAGCATGGCTGTCAATCAAACGCTCCGGCCTCAGAGCTCATAATTTATCAGAGGCACTGCTAGACGAGCACATAGTGACGTCAAAATCCTCACAAGAATATCCACACTTATACACATGCTTACACAGAATGTAAGGACACAATCAAAGTGTTTCTATTTTTCGTTAGACTGTTTTTACAATAGGCTATGCAGTCAAACAGTTGGCTCTCGCAAAGATGATGATAGATACCCCATTCATGTCTGCTGCAGGAAAAACACATACTATTAAGACTAGAACAAAAAATGCAGAAACGCATATCCAAGCAACATGCATTAATGTATAACCTCACCAAAGCTGCAACAGAGTCGCAAAACATACTAATTAAATCAGCAAATGGTCAATGCCACATCTTTATGAGTATTAAAATGCTCATTAAAAAAATCCAGAGACAAAGTTCCTTTTGAGCTTTAGACTATAGCTTTACACTACACCTCTGGCTTCTTCTGCAAGAAGAAATACTAGCTAATTAAAAAAGCCCCTGAATACTGGACAGCAGCAATTAAAATCTGTCCCAGAATGCCTTATTTTCTTTTCACACCCACCTCTTTCTCTTGCCTCATCACTCTCTTGATTTCTTCAACTCTGTGCTCCATCTGTCATTTGACTCTTTTATTATCACCTTCCTTTTAAATGGGTTTGTGTGAATGTGTGTTTTATCTCCCAGCAGCTTCAAGGGCATTTTAAGGGGCATTTGTTGGAAATCACAAACTAAACTAGTACATGTGTGGATACAAACAGAGCTGTTTGTGCACATCCCAGAATCTCATTTAGTGCACAGAGCCAAACACAAGCACAAACATATTCACATTATGTGATAACAGATCAGAACTGATAGCACAACAAACCAGTGACCTTTACAACACAATCTGACTAAAATCAACCAAAGCCATTAAAACATTATTTTTGCCATTTTATTACTTTAAAAATAATGGGCTTCGTTCAGGAAACATGTAAAGTAGACATGACAAATAGACAAAATGACAGTTAGATACAATGAGAGATAAACAAATCGAACACACAAATGAATGATAAAATGACAGCAAGACAGATGGAATAACATGAACTACTGTACGGCATTTTTAATGGTAACTTTTGCATTATATTATACAGGCCAATTTTTAGAGTTGTCTACAAAGTCTACTGACAGATAGAAAGACAAATAGAGAGAAAGACAGTTACACAGAATGACAGAACCATCAAACAAACAAATGAATGATAAATAAAACGACAAACAAAAGAAAGAGCTCAATCAACTGATAGCAGGACAGTTAGACAGAATGAACGACTGAAAGAAAGAATGAACGATCAATAGAAGGACAGTTAGAATGAACGATCGATAGAGGGACAAATAAAACTACTAATAAAATGAGTTACGATAATCAGAATTAAAGTTAGAATGAATGATTGTCAGAAAGAGAGTTGGGCAGAAAGAACGATAGTAAGGCAGAGCTAAAACATCAGAAGGACAAAGTGAACAAACAATAGAATGAACGAGTGAATGATTCAAAGCCAAACTTAGAATAAACAAATTGATAGAATGTGAAAAACAAACAATAGAACGAACGATCACTCGCTCATTAGATCGAAAGTTAGACAGAACCACCAAAAGAATGACAGACAAAGGATTCTCCGATTTTTGGGTGAACTATACTTTTAATAACAGAAATATGGAAGCTATCATTTTACAGCAATTTATTTTATTATACAGGCCCATTTTTAGTGCTGGTGGAGTACCAGACATCCCTGCCAGGGGGCTTTCCTGTCTTTAAAAGAGCCCAATGCCTAAAGCAACAGAGAATACACCTGGGGCACAGATTGTGTTAATGGCTAAGAAACTTATCATCTCATGACAAAGAGGCAGATAAGCTCCCGCTCTCACGCTATGAGCATGCAAAATAAATTAAAGCCAGTACACTTATAGCCAGCCTGCTTGGAACTGATGATACTGCTACTTCAGTGATCAGAAAACTGCATTACATAGCAAACTAATGTTTTTATGTCTTTACCAGCCTACTTCAGTTGTCATTATAAAGACACAAAAGAGAGGGAAGCTTATATGCTTTGTAATAAATACATAAATAAATAAAGCAGCAGATCCATAGAGGCACACTGCAGTGGTTTGAAACAAAGCAAGCTGCACTTCTCCAGCAGAGCGTCATTCAAGCTAAACACACTCTAAAAGGGTCCTGATCGGTTACACTACTTAATCATGCTGCTCCGTAAATGATGCATAACTAATTCAGAAATGGCATAAGAACCTTCATCACTCTGCTGCACAGAATAAATGGACAGCCAGAAAAGCGATTTTAAACTCCAGATTTCTGGATATAATATCATACATTTTTGACCCTAACTATTAGAAAGTAAGAGCATTTCAGTCTATTGTGAATTTTTATTTTTTTTTGAGCTGTCAAGCTGACATACTCAAATCAAAGTATCAATCTTAATATTACATATACCAAACTGCACATCTTTTGGATTGAAATGAGGCCAGCTGAAGGTTTTACTGATTAGAAACAAAACTTTTACAACAGTAATGAGGTTAGAAATGTATTATTATTATTATTATTATTATTATTATTATTATTATTATTATTATTATACATTTTTATGTGTACTAGTATTAAAACAAACACTATACTTACAGTATTTATATTATAAGAAATAATTTATAATAATTAAGTGGCGGAACAGATTGCTTCAAATAGGCCCCAACCAATCACAATCAAGGACTGGAAATATACAGTCTTATAATAACTGATAAAAGGCATGCTTTAAGATATGATGATCAATCATAAATTCCAGATTAAGACTGTTGTCCAATATGAGGTCATAAAGTCTAAGACCATTGGTTAAAATGGTTCTATTTTAAATGTAACTAATATACAAATCCTTACAAGTTTAATTTCAAATTTGCATATATGATGGATGACCAAGAAATAGTGCAGAATCTGAAAAATATTTTAAAAAGCTGACTTTGAATCCAAGATTTCCCTTGTGTTGTAAACTTCAGATCTCCAACATACGTTAACACATTTGCTATTTTTGTTTTTAATTATTTAACCTCTTTTTACAACCCAATCACAAGTTGAACGTTTATGCACTGCGATACTGGATACTTTGAGAAAACTTTGGTGAAGCTTAAATTCATTGTAACTAATTGTCTGATATTGGTAAGTTAGTTTAACTACCTTGCTAATATGCTTGACATGTCTCTGCGGGTGAGTTGTGTGTGCCTGATTTGAGCGCATGCAGAATCAGCAATATTCAAAAATACCCTTTAATGAAATATATTGATGTGCACAGTCTTCTGGAGCAATCAATGCTAATAACTGATCCATTTACTATGACGGGCGGAATTCAGTGACACAAAGCAAATATCCGTGCAACACAGTGTCCTGTGAGAGTACAGTAAAACAAACTGATTTAATTGACATTCAGCTCAGTCAATCCTATATCTGCCTCTCTTCCTACCAACAAACCAAAGAATGGCAGAACTACAGCTCAACCGATAACATCAGAAATGAAAAAGAAGAAAGAATACAACATGCATTTCCAGGGTAAATGTGTGTAATACATCATTCACTTTCCTATTGGCTCTTCTTGACAATTAAGTAAAAAGTAGCTTGTTTAAAACTGGATGTGCACAGCTTATCAAAAGCAACTGAATTTATGACCGGATATCACAATTGAACCAGCCATTGTTCTACTCTATTCTCTTTATACTGTAAGTAACATTGCCCTCAGTATTGGAGAACCATTCAGCTCCTCAACAGGCATCCCACGAGACAGCGCAAGTCAGAGGCTGTAATAACCTCCATTGTCTTACGTTCAGTTCAGCTTAAATAATTAATGGCCTGTGCAGGAAGATGGACATCACCACCTCCTCGTGCCTGTCTGGAGGGAGGGAGCATCGGACGTGTTGAGGAGCAGTTTGGATGTATTTAAGAGGATTACCACTGATGAGATGAATATCACTAAAGAGATAAAGCTGGATTAATATTGGGCCCGAATGAGAAGTGTTTTTGAGAGCTATAAAAGACAAGCAAGAGGAAAACAATATATGCAAACGCACATCTGCAAATCTATTAAAGCCTATTTTTGATTTGCAGGTGTTTTAGGTATTACTGAGCAAAAACAACATAACTGAGCCTCACAAATGCCATGCCAATGGAGAACACACTGAAGTGAAATGGGCATATTAAAACCAACAGGACGTTTCATGTTGATAGGCCACTGCCAGTTTATGGTACAGTCCAGATATTTGTAAAGGTTAATATAGACTCTCCATGCATTCACTACACATTAATGTATGTATGTGGTAGAGTTACCTAGGGGCAAGCTGTAGGCTGTTGAACCATAGAGCTTATCAAGGCATGGAAGAAATGGTGGAGGGATGAGGAAGTTGTTTGAGGCCAGAGGGGACAAGAAGTGAGGATGGAGAGATATGTGGCAGGTGAGCTACACAGAGATGTTTTAAAGGGCTTACGCTATACATCTAAACACTAATGTCAGCAGAAACGGGGCTCGCAGCCATAAGTTCACAAAGCCTCTCAAGATTTACCAGCACATTAATAAAACAGCATCCTTTTACTGTCTCATTTCTTAAGATGACATGAGCACCTGCTTCAACAAAGGGTTAGAACTTAGTCCACACAAAAATCAGAAAAAAACATTTGTGTGGAATAGATTTAAATGTGCCAAAATTTGTTAAAAGGAGCTGAAAATCAAAAGCTTTTATTAAAAGGCTTAGACTTATTTAATTATAAACTATTACCAGAAACCATCAAAATATACTTCTGTTAAAAAAAAAAAAAAAAAGATTGTGGACAGTAAGATGTTTTTGAAAGAAATATCTTATGTTCACCAAGGCTGAATTTATTCATGACAAAAAAGTTAAATTGTGAAATATTCTTACAATTCAAAATAAACTTTATTTTTTTTTTATACAGTTGTTCTGCCTAATATTTTTGTGGATTTTATTTATTTATTTATTTATTTCTGGGATTTTTAGAAAGCTCGGAAGAACAGTAATTAATTGAAATAGAAATCTTTTGCAACAAAAAATTTCTTTCATCAGTTTAATGCATCTTTTAAAATTATTTGAAAAAAAAAACAAAAAACAAATTCTAAATAAAAAACAAATCTTACTGACCTGAAATATTTAAATATATATACAATGGTCAAATCTGTGTAGGCTACTCTTATTTATAAAAAGAAAAACATTATCAATCAATGACGTATTTCATTCTAACCGGATCCAATCTAATAAAAAAGAGCACCAGAGACAGATAATACAGTTTCTGCTCAACAAGAACCAAAATGAGGATTATTTTGATTCAAATACCTATTATAAATTAATGTAATCTAATATAATTAGAGAATAAGATAATGGCTCCAAGCCGCATAGCAATGAATGATGGCCATTCAGAATCCACAGAGCATTCTTCAGAATTCAAGGGCACATATTCCATGCAACTAAAGACAGTAGACAGATGTATTTTAATCACAGCACTAAGAGAACAGCTGTTCTTGTAATACAACAAAATGAATTGTGTTTGCAATCAATAGTGTCCTTGGATGTGATATAATATGAATGTGAATGTGTTTCACTGAATACAGAAAGGTGAAAGAGGTGTATCAATAATGCTTGCAGAAATAAGAGGATTGATTGAATAGCCCCTGTGAGATTAAATGATGGTTGAGATTATGAAGCGTGCGTGCCAAAGTTATATTAAGTATATGAGGGATTGTGCATGCTTGCGTGATTCACGTGTGCAGCATCAGAAGGTGAGGTGTAATCCACAGGGAAGAGCTTTATTTGAAAATAAATCAGTGGTAAATGTGTGGCCTAATTCAAAAATATACACTTTAAAGACTTGATGATAAAGGAAATAAAAATCTATAAATTTGATCAGGTTGAAAGAGATAACTACCAACTAACGTGTGCAATAGTTCCATCTCGGTATATTCAGAAGAATCCAACCTGTTCCACAGACAGAAACGTATTTCTTTATTTCCATTAATAGAGCTCTTTCCTATCCATTAACAATGACAAAACCATACAGAGTAGGCATCTTGGAAGACCTGTGAGCTTCAAAGCACAAAAAGGCATGACATCCTGCTGGGAGTGTGATGGAAGCAGAAGAGAACAAAGCCATGACAGGATCGTAACGTATTCTGCAGAAAACTTACCTAACAGACCCGAGGCTTGCCTTCGTTTAATAGGCAAGTTTCCAGACACTTTGAGAACAACAATCACCCGTCATCTATGAAGATGTGAGAGCCTTTTTTCTTTCTGCGGCACACATGTCCTCATTCAGAGCGAGTACAGATGGATCAATGGATGACAGTGACAGGAAATGTAACAGTTTAGTTAAGTGTGGTGATTCTTTCCTCTGAAGAACGTTGGGAGGGTTGGGAATATGGAGGTGAAAAAGAGGGTAACCACCAGACAAAGGGGGAATGATACAGAGTTTCTTTTTCACTGTTCTTTTCTTCAGCAGTGAGACTATAATTGCCAATTAAAATAACAAACTGCAGTGCGAGTCAAAATGGGCTCACTCAACTAAGTAGGAACCACCTAAGGAACGACTCACTTATGGCAGCTATCTCCAACATGCAGGAGTTTAACACAGTTTCCCACAGATCATTGCATGGATTAGATAGTGTACTGACTTAAATCTATTTTACTACTATGGAATTCATTTCTTTGCAGCACCAATTATTTATGCTGTATGGAAGAATGGTAAAAAAAAGGAAGGAGGAGCATGTGCTTAAATCCGAAATTAGGAAATGGGAACAAAATGCCTTTGATTGCAAGAGTGAAAACATTATTTTTCAATGCTGGCAACCAGTTAATAACGTTATTTCTTTGTTCAGAATTCTTCATGGTTAAATTTTAGAATTACTCCATTGTTGCCCGAATTCTTTCACTGCCAGTAGGTTCACCTGTAATAGTTCAGCTCTAATTAAAATTAAAGGGGTCAATGATGCGATTTTAAATTTTCCTTTCTCTTTGGAGTGTTACAAGCTCTTGGTGAATAAAGATCTGTAAAGTTGCAAAGACTAAAGTCTCAAATCCAAAGAGATATTCTTTATAAAAGTTGAAACACGCCCCCACATGTCTGCGTCAGTATGTGGGAAGATTTGCATAACGCCGTCTGGATGTTCATGCAAAGAAAGAAGGCGTACCTTTCATTCTCGTTGTAGTATTGTTGTTGCCGCCACCGCCATGTCATATAGACGCTGTTTGTTTCACTGTGAAAGCGAAACTACTTTGTTTGGCCTTCCAGAAGAGGACAATATCCGCTTCTTCATGCCTGGGGCTGATCCGTGCTGGTCGCTGAGGAAATACATCAACTTTGCAGTGTGGATCGCCGAATGGGCTTTCACCGTGGACGAAGCAGGGTCCAGCCCGGGGTTGTCCCATGTGGTTGCTGCACGCACAAGGTACACTCCTTCGTAGAATCCGCCTCAAGCTGCCTGCCTCTGCTCACTCAACCCGGCCGCAGTTCACTCTAGACCGCGGCTCACTCTAGGCCTCCGGGCTCTGCCCACTCAAGGTCGCGGTGTGTGACGCTGTTTCATTGAGAAAGCGAAACTACTTTGTTTTTGCCTTCCAAATGAAGTCTTGACTAGAAATCATGTTTATATCACGTTTATAATGGGTTTTATGTTTATGTCTCGTCACTCATCACAATATGTAACATTTCCGTCACACGCTTGAGGCATTTGGCTAATCACAACGCACTGGATAGCTGGCCAATCACAGCACACCTCACTTTTCAGAGAGATGAGCCTTGTAAAAATCAACTTGTTTCAGAAGGCGGGGCATAGAGGAGAAACAATAATGTACAGTATGTGGAAAATAATGTGTTTTTTTTTTTTTTTACCTTAAACCGCATAAACACATTTCATTACACCAAATACACAAAATAATGTTCTTTTTAGCAGCATCATATGACCCCTTTAAGTGCTAAGAAAGTTTTTGTTTATATTATTGATTTTAAAAATCACCTGTGATTAAATCGACCATATTTTCAGATTTTAGTTATCGTAATGGCAAAATCATAAAAAAGACCTGCATACTGGTTTGCAATAACATGAATATATGATGACATAATAATAATAACAACATTATTACTCAATATTTTATTTAATTCTAACTAAATACTATTTGGAAACTTGAACATACAATTTCTGTTCAAACAAAAAATAATCTAATAGAAGAATAAGGAAATTCCTTCACCGCAAAACAGAAAAAATTATTGAGAAAGAGCACTGTTCACAATTCGAAAAAGCAAAAGCAGTATTCTGTCGATTTTTATTGTATACATTTTATTGTTTGCAAATAAACAAAACTAAAAATGTTGTGAAGGCTCTTTACAGCAAATGCGTGCACTCAACATGCCTTCAAATAAACATAGCTCAATATCTACATAAAAATCAACGAGTAAACAAAATGACTGTAGGATTAAAAGCATTAATGAGCATGTTATGGATAACAAAAAAATCAAAGTAAGACTAAAATGGTTGCTGTGGTAAAAAGAAGAGCAGAAACAACAAATTATTGCAGGAGGAAAATGTCCCAGGGCCTTTAAATCAAAGAGAAAGTGAAGGGGAGAGAGAAATAGAAAGAGGCCTGTGGAAGGAGACACATGGCTTGGATCAGTGGTTCCCAAAGTGGGGGTCGCGACCCCCCGGGGGGTCGTGGGACCCCGGCGCAGGGGTCGCGAGATGATTTCTATAAAAAAAGTGGAAAAAATATATAGGCGCTATATATTTTTGTTGCAATTAATTTAAGCCTTTCGCACGTACGATCACACCGGTGTGATCAGTCTAGGCTGGTCCCTGGAGTGTACGATCACACCGGTCAATGCATGACGTGAAATTCAAATGTGCTCTCGCGCGTTGGCTGGCGCTGAGCCAGAGACAGGCGCGCTCAGAGCTGTCATCACAACTTTTCAGTGTTTTCAACCACATAATGTTTATTTTAGGTTCTCAGACATATAAGTACTAAAAAAACAATACATTTAGAGTTTGTAAAATATACACACTGATGTCAAAGGACGAGGCAATAATAATCCTTTCCATTATAATTAGACACGTTTTAATTCATATCAGATACACATTGTGTAAGTAACTTTAAAGTTTACTCTATTATTCTCCCAGTTCACCATCCACTTACTTTTATGTATTTCGGGAGAAGTGGATGAATTCACGTGTTGTAAATCCAACAGATCCGATTCTCTGAACTGCGTCTGCGGCACAAACTAAGATGCCGTCGCGCATACACCTCAACTAACGCGATCGTTATAAAGGTGTTTAAACAACAAAACACTTCCACTTGCATATATTTGAAAATCGGAATATCAGCTATTTCATGCCATATCTAACACATTTGTGAATATTTTGAATAAAAAAGGAAAAAATGACATAAAAGCAGATCATCATTCATTCAGCTCTGTTGTTTCTGCGGTGTGTCACGTGACAATCAATGACGCGTCACCATGGAAACCATAAAGTGACACATCTAAATAACGATCGCCTTGAAAAACTCACGCTGGGGGGTCAGCCAGAATATTTTAAATTTACGTGTGAAAGGGTAAATTCAATACTTGTTAAAATGGTGTTTGCAGAAAAGTCTGATACAAATAAAAAAATAGGCCTATAAAAAATAATGTATAAATCTTAAATAAATAACATTTAAAATGTCATTAAAAATAAGTATAAAAAAAAAAAAAAATATACAATTTGTAATTTTGTCCCAGACATTACGAGATTACGTCAGCGCTCAATCACAATCAAGTTACGTACGTACATCACGCGCAGCAACACAACGTATCCCGCTGTTTGCTAAAGTTAAAGGTGTTTGGAGGCTCCAAAAAAAGGGGTTGTTTTGGGGGGGGGGGGGGGGGGGGGGTCGCGGGGGCAGCAGCGCATTTATCATGGGGGTCGCGGGTTTAAAAGTTTGGGAACCCCTGGCTTGGATAATGTGTTGTGACAGTAAACAGCGGCTCCTGATCCGAGAGCTCTGCTTGAAAAGGAGAAAGCAGGTAAAACAAAAAGCCAGTATGCAGTCGCTTCCATGTGGCTACATTTTTGCTTCTGCAGTCCTTCTCTTTTATGGCATACTTAGAGATAGATCAGTTTGTCCTCTCAGACTGAGATGGGAAAATGAAGATAAATAGTTGTTGTGGGCCTATATACCCCCATCTATAAATCACAATAAGAAACAAACATTAAGGCTAGTCTACCCAACATGCATTAACGGAGAAGCAACAAATGTTATTTCCATTAAGTTCTCCTTTTTAGACAACCCTTGATATTTTGCAGCATATAGCAATATCCATACGCACACTGTTGCAGCTAGATGTCTAAATAAATACAGTTCTTGAAATTCTGTGGCAACAGCAAGTATTGTTTGATCCAAACAAGCCAGTTTGCCAGGCCATGCTTCGGGTTGGCGTGTCTAGCGAAGCCCACGCTGTTTTGAGCAGGGAGTTTCCCTCAACGAGAGGTCTGACCGATGCAGAGTTCCCTTAAAGGCCAATAAGAGGCTAAATGAAGGCTAAGGTGGGGCCAGAACTCTGTATAACCCACAATGATGTGGTCCATACTGGCCCAAACTGTCCATTCACACAAGCCGCAAGTGTGTCTCAGAGCGCTGAGAACATTCCTGCATTACCATAGCAGCCACCATTTACAATCATCAACAATCATCAGCACAAAACAAAACGAAACTAGGCGTTTCATCTTTGTGTAGCCAATATCAATCCCATTTTTGGGCAATTTTTGTGTTTATGGTCAGAAAGAAAGAGAAAATTAAAGGTACATTTTTGCACAGTGTCCAAAGTTTGCTTTGGTTTAAGTTTAAATTAGATTGATCAAAAGTGACAGTAAAGACTTACAAAAAAAATAAATAAAAAAAAAATAAACAAAATTAAAAAAGTTCTTAAAGTTCTTTTGAACTGGCTGCTGAAAACTCAGCTTTGCCTTTGCAGAAATTACTGTTTTTGATCAAATAAATGCAGTCTTGCACTCTCAGAAAAAAAGGTATAAAAGCTGTCACTGGGGCGGTACCTTTTCAAAAGGTACACTTTTGTACGTTTTAGGTACTAATATGCACACTTTAGGTACTTATATGTATCTTTAAGGTACCAATATGGACTCTTTAGGTACAAAAGGGTACCTAAAAGGTACCGCCCCAGTGACAGCTTTTGTACCTTTTTTTTCTGAGAGTGTGGTGAATATAAGAGACTTCTTTAAAAAACATTAAAAAAAAAAAATCTTTGCACCAAATTTTGAAAAGCAGTGTATTAGTACATGTACTGTAGTTACTAATAAAAACCTCCAAAGGCAACTGAGGTCAAAGACACCCATGAAATGTTTTTTTCATAAAATTAAGAAATAAAAGAGCAAATAAAAGGTCTTTCAACCCTGTTCTTGTCAACAGGGAGCAATAATTAGGAAGATGACTGCTCTGCACTTTTGTTCCTTTCTGAGCTTGATGGTTTAAATGGACCTACATGGTCCAGAGAGAAGATTGAGCTCAGACTAATGTCGCCTTAGCAGCGCAACAACAGACAGACTTCAGAGGACTATTAGTAGTTTCCAGTGAGCAAATAAATTGGTGATTTAATAGTAGTGTGCTCTGTCAGCACTTTAATTTGGATGAGGACCACAAAAAGCCAAAAAGAGATGATACAGTCATCAAATCCAGATTTTACTCTCTTTGTCCAAGAGCTGAGAACCAGGAGAGGAATGGAACATTTATCCAAACCATGGATTTCAGGATTCAAGCAGAGCACCAGGGAGGGGAAAATGGAATCATACTGCAGCCAAGGGATTGGACGCAAACCCATGAGAACATAGTATAACATAGTAAAACTGCGTAAAATATAAAATACATAAATGCATAAAATATACTGTGAAGGGAGACCGAGGACACCGTCACTAATCCCTGACTTTAAACACCCCTCTGCCATGATGGGACATGAATAAATTTGATTGAAGTCTGTGATCCTACTGATTCTTTGATTTTTCTCAAGCAAAATGCTTCTGGCATGTTTAGATTCTCATGCAAGGCTGCATGTATAAAAATATATCAAACAGCATTCTGCCTCCTCAATCTAATCTGCAGAGCAAATGAGACAACCATGATAAGTAAGAACTAGGTTGCCTTCAGGCAACCTTTTCCTGTAGCACAGATCCCAACTAACTTTGAATGACAGTGTCAGTCTGAGATCAGGGATGTGTTCTCCAGTTTTTGAAGTTGAGAAGACACCACCAATAGAGAATGATTCTACAGCTAAATTCTCTGTGGTCAATGAGAAATCGGGTTTGCTTGTGTAAAAGTCTAATGTGGGTCACCCTGAATTAGCCTGGGTGTTGTTTGAGCAATTCAAATACTTTCTGTTTTTTGTAAGGTTGGAGAAGAAAGCTCTTGCCCTCACATAAGTCAGGCTTTTTTTTTTTCGGGATTCAGTCTAAACATTTTGAAAGTTGTGTAGCTCAGGACAGATGGCACGACTTTAAACAAACTTGCGGCTAGTAAAAGAAGAGCAAATTGAAGATGGGGCCAAGGTAAAAAAGCACCACCTGTGTCAACATGGCTCCGTGGGTCATATTTACTGATCCATCATTGATTTCCTTGGAGTGCTGTCTCCTTCAGAGATGCTGCAAATTTCCAGGGAAGATGAAAGAGGACAGAATGTTAAGGATGGAGAGTAACTATTTAACTTGAGGGCAGCCTGGCAAATTATGAGCTTCTTTAAAGTACTTTTGATGTGTCTGCATGGACAGGCTACCAAGCTTCCTTCGATTCCTGTGATGTTCTTTTTTAGTCTTCAGAAAACAGTGGAACAAGACTGACAGCTCCTGCTGTCACTAAAAAACAGTTCACATTAATCCACAAAATAAAATCGAAAAAAGACTGATATCCATCTATTGTAGCATGACATGACTTATGAACCAATAAATCAACAGAAAGCAGAAGTAGGTAGGCCATGGTTCTACTGGTTCTGTGGCTATATGCAAGTATAATAACACAAACATATGCACAAATAAAATGCACAGAAAACAATTTTTTAAGTCAACTGCACCAAACTAAAAATACATTCGGCCCTGTATTATCTCGGTCCTGTTCTGGTTAATATTTTCCCAGCATATTCCCATTATGAATTAATTTGACATCTTCATATTACCCATTTCATACTGGGAAAAATTAATTGAATTGAGAATTACTATTAAAGTGTCTGAATAATGCATGGCCTTCATATTGCTGCCAACTGCCATTTAAACTTGCTATTTATCAAACAATCCTAAATATATACATATACATCACGGTTTAAAAATATTAAGCAGCACAACTGTTTCAACAATGATGAGTAATGTTTCTTGAGCACCAAATCAGCATTGATTTGGAATGATTTCGGACGGATCATGTGACAACTGACATTCAGTTTTGATACCACAGCAATAAACTTCATTTTAAACTATATATTAATATAGAAATCAGTTATTTTAAACTGCAATAAAATTTCATGATATTACTGTTTTTAATGTAATCTTAGTGAGCAAAAGAGTCTTTTTTTTTTAAATGTTTTTAAAATATATCTGTACCACTGTACCATCACACACTAGGTCAAACTAGTGCGAATACAGTTTTAAATGTAGTTATCTTTCATACTGTGAAAATCATACACACCATATTTTGAAACAGCTCATTTTACTTTTATTTATCATGCCCTCACTCTGTACGTCTAGCACACAAACTTTTACACAGCAGACAAAAACACAAGAATGACCAGGGAGAAAAGAAAGCTATTTTGTTGCGAACTTCACAATGAAGTTGGAACACTTGGAGTTTTATGAAAATGGTAAAAGGCAGAACTCACCTCTTGACCTCCAGTGATGTTATTTGTTCTTCCTGGCTGGATGAAATCACCTCTCCACAATATTGACACAATGTGTGAAATTCATTTCTCCGAATCAAATCTATTTCACCACAGATAACACTGTTATATGCACATAAACATCTAAATTTATAGCGCTGGTGAATTGGGCTGTATATTGAAAACTTGATTTGATTCATGGTATGAATTAAAAATATATATATCTGTATTGACATACTTCCAAATTTATGTATGACACTCTCTGAACACATGCAAATGCATTTCACATCAACCAAGAACACTAACCCCTTGCTGTAAAGCCAAACAGGGGCTCTATTCTCCAAAGCCCAATTGATAGTTGGCATACTGGTTATCTCACACATAAGCAAACATGAAATAGCACTTTACCCAGTATACCACGACTCACAATAAGAGCATGCAATGCAAGGAATGTTGAAGCAGTAAAAGCTGCAGAGGCCAGTAACACTTAGGAATTTCAACCAAGATAAACCTTAAATTCTGACTGCAGCTCAGGCTTCTGATCTCTCTCAAAACACATTTCATTCTCTCCAGAAACATCTGTGGCATTTTCGAGAATGGCCAAGATTAACTATCAGCCCCTTGCTCATTGCAACACTCTTGGGGATCCGATAAAAAGGAACAGCTCTTAACAGAGCCCGGAGTGTCCAGTAAATTGGTCCTGCATCTTACATTTCTTGCAGCAAATTTTGCCATCCAGGCATGTGTCGGGAGTTTAAACCAAAGCCAATCTGCAGCCAATCTAATGCTAATAGAAATGCACATTCCACACCACTACTGCACTCAATTGGTTTGAAGTTATGTGCTGATGCTAATAAAAGCTCTATATTTTAAGTGTTTTTCCTGCCTTTTGAGCTGATCACCCGAGGCATAAGTTTAACTCCGGACTGGAGCGTCAGGAAAATTAAATCATAGCGCCAATTACCAAAATAAATATCAATGCAGTATGAATTTAATGACTAAAAAATTCAAATATCAACTATACGATAATGGAAAATTTGTGAAATACAGACTACTGTTCAAAAGTTTGGGGTCAGTAAGATTTTTTTTTCCAAATAAATAAATAAATGCATTAAATTGAAATCACAAAAATATTAAGCAGCACAACTGTTTTCAACATTGATAACAATAAGAAAAGTTTCTTAAGCAACCAATCAGCTTATTAGAATGATATCTGAAGGCAATTCAGCTTGACCATCACATGAATACATTACATTTTATATAAAATATATAAAAAATAGAAAATACTTTTTTTAAATTGTGATCATTTTCACAATTGTATTGTTTTTACTGAATTTTTGATTAAAAAAATGCAGCCTTGGCGAGCATAAGAAAGTTCTTTAAAAAAATAAATAAATAAAAATAAAAAATATTTTACCAACACCGAACATTTGAACACTACTGTACAGTATGTCATTTGCAAAACAAATAAATAAAATAAAATAAATGCTTTTGTTGACAAAAAAGACCCACACTTGTTTATAAAAGGCAGCATACGATTCATTTTACCCCTGTGTATTTTATATCCTTGCGTATTATGTTGGTTAAATTACACCGAGACAAATTTATCGAGAGCCTTTCAGTCGCATTTAAAATGCACAGATGAAGGGGACATAAAATAAGGATATAAAAGGCATGAGTCTTTATGGGTGCTCATAAATAGCAGGAAAAAGTGCAATATTAAGAAGCAGTTTTAGCTGCTTTGTGCTTTTCTCTAGATTTCAAAAAACCACAGTCCAATCCCTAGCCACAGCATAGAAAGAAGGATAGAAACAGATTTATGGTGCATCATTCTCCCAAGTGAAGGCAGTGTTTATCATTATCCTTGCTTCATGGAAAACAAGCGAGACAGAGAATACATAACAGCAGGATAAAATGGTAAACAAAGACTTGGCTTTCGTCCTCTTGGCATGACACAGAGTGATATTGTTGATATATTTTCCGAGAAAAAATACTAATGAGAGGGTCTGCACCAAACCTCGTTGTCATGCTTAAAGTGAAATCCTTCAAACGTCTGTTCAGAAATGCACATGGGACAAAGCGCTCTAATGCTGAACAGCTGCAAGAACAGGGATGCCTACCTACACTGCAAATGATTTGTAAAATGAAACATGTCATGTAAATGTAAAATGATTACATGCCTGTTTCAAGTTTTGGCAATGCAAAAATGGAAGCTAGTGGGATTTCCCCATGTTCCTTTGAAATTTGATTAATTTACTCCAAAAAAAAAAAAAAAAAAAAAAAAAAAACAGTTAACGAGATTAAGCTAGCAGTAGACTGGTCATGTGATCTCAACATGGAGACCTCCATGTGGTGGTCTGTCTGTGTAAATTAAAACAGCTTTTATTAGACCACTGACATGACTAGCATCTCCCAGCCTTTTGAGAATGTACATGATTTTTAACACACTATTTATTATTTCTTTAGTCTTAAAACTTGTTAAAGTGAAAAAAAAAAAAAAAAAAGTCATGATGGCTTCACTTTATATTCTGCAGACTGCAGATCTACTTCTTAACATAGATGGGAGGTGTAAAGCCCCTGTGAGCAACAAAGCAAATTTCCACAACCTTGCAGCACTTTTATAGTGTGGTTACATTAGCAAAATTTCATATTCAAAAAGGTCCATTATTTAATGTCTAATGTCAACAGTGTAGTGATGTATGAAGAGCACAGATCACACACTAGTCACTTTTAAACCAAGCAGCTTTCTGCTGGTAAACAGCCATTACAGGATTTGCTTGGAGAATTTTGGCCCCACATGAAAATGCAAATCATGTGGATTCCTTTTGAAATCTCTGGATTTGACCCACAATTGTGACCACATCTTAATTCTTACCCTAAACATTGCAAATTAAAACAATGTTCCACAATGTTAACTGACCATAAAAATAATAATAATAATAATAATAATAATAAAAAATAAAAAAAAAAAGTCAAAAATCGAAATACCTTGCCTTTTTCACCCATCAAGTTATTATTCACCACAGTGGCTACTGTTGTTCATGAATAGCAACCTTTTTATTACCTGATGTCCTCACGGCTACATGCCATCAATTCACAGCTCATCTAATCTCTAGAAAATGACATTCGAAACACTGACTTCTCTGTGGCTAAGAGTCATAACAGGATATTACCACCTCCAAGCTTTACTGTAGGAATGCTGTTATTTGGATGATGAGCTGTACTGGATTTCCGCCAGACATATCGTTTGGTGTTGAGGCCAAATAATTACATTTTAGTCTCATCTGCCTCAGAATCTTCAAGGTGCGTTTTGGCAAAACTCAGTTGTGACTGCATGCGACCTTTCTTGAGGAGTGGCTTTTTTTCTTGCAACCCTCCCATATAAGACACATTTGTGGAGGATTTGTGATATTGTTGTCACATGCACACAATGACCACTCTTTGTCATAAATTCCTGCAGCTGCTTCAGAGTTGCTGTAGGTCTCTTGGAAACCTCTCTGATCAGTTTCCTCCTGGCTCTTTAATCCAGTTTGGAACGACGTCCTGATCTAGGGAGGGTCTGTGTATCAAATACCTTCCACTTCTTAATAATAGACTTCACTGTGCTTCTAGGCATTGATAAAGCCTATCAAACAGGAAAATCAAAGTTGGCACACCACAGTTCCAAAAGTAGAAAAATATTTAATTATGTTCTCACAGCCTAAAAGCTCTTCATCAGACGTTGATCATCTTTTAGGCTTGAAACGTCACCTGTGGTGAAAACATAATTAAATATTTTTCTACTTTTGGAGCTGTTTTGTGACAACTTTGATTTTCCTGTTTAATTTTTTTTGTGCTTGAGCACCTGCGTTGAGCTTTTACCCAGTTGGTATGTGTGCACTTTGATTGGAATAATTATTGATAAAGCCTTTGAATTTTTTTTTTTTTTGTATCCATCTCCTGACTTGTGCCTGTCCACAACTTTATCCTGGAGATATTTTGACAGTGCCTTGCCTCCCATAGTTGACTGTTTGCTTCAGTTGCACTACCAAGGACTGAAGTGCTCCAGGAAAGCTCTTTTCATGCTGAGCTAATCAAAATGATCACAGATGATCACAGTTGAAAATCAAATGGCTTTGTGTGCCATTGTGAAGGTGATTAGCTACATCTGATTGAGTTTATAAGTCATTTTTATGAGGAGGAGGGGGAGGGGGTGATCCTTCTTCCAACTCAGTGATTCTGTTTTTTTTTTTATTATTATTTTTTCATGTTTGCATTATATCTTTCACTTGGATGTTATAAGTTGCACTGAGTAGCTTGATACAACTAAAACTGTGTCCGTCTTCATTTCAGGCTACAAAGCAACAAAAGCAACAAAATGTGACTATTTTAAAGTAGGTGATTCTTTTCTGTGTGTATACCTCCTTTTAAAAACTGGCTTTCAGTTTTAATGTGCTTTGGCCAGGTTTACCTATGTTAACCAGGTCCAAATAGTTCAGAAATTATGCTATAAAACTACAAAGTCCTAATCATTGTTTAAAAAGGTTACGTTTTTGAAATCATTTCAGTGCTTTGCAGCTAATGTGGAACTGAGCGGAGCAAAGGAATTTGGGAGCCAGCAAGTGTTCTGCCAAAGCCTTGGCCGAGTCTGAAACTCCCCCTCACATGGGAGCATGAAGCACTACACAAATCAAGCAAAATAGCAGGAGCCAGAAGCCATAAATGAAGCTTGTAACACTTTGTCTTAAACAGAGTTTTTAGCAGTACGACCATCAGTGCCAGCATTTTCACTTTCCTATCTTCCATGGCATACCTAACAACTGCACAGCTATGTTTGATATTTTACACAATAGGACAATCAATTAATTATGCTTTTGTCAAAACAGGCATGCAAAGCGTGTTGCTTGGGTGTATTCTTCCTGGTGCTCTTTGGATAAAGGATCCCCAGTTCAAGTAGTAAACTTAATCCAAGGCCCTCATAGTCAAATTAAAAAGCCTTTACTTTTTTCATGACTATTAAGTTAAAAAACATTACACAAAACAGTTTGTCGTGGCTTAGAAAACCTTCATCAACCTTCACCAAGGCTTTCTAAGGCATTTGTTTATTAAAGGGATACTCCACCCCAAAATGAAAATTTTGTCATTAATCACTTACCCCCATGTCATTTCAAACCCGTAAAAGCTCCGTTCGTCTTCAGAACACAATTTAAGATATTTTGGATGAAAACCTGGAGGCTTGGGACTGTCCCATAGACTGCCAAGTAAATAGCAGTGTCAAGGTCCATAAAAGGTATGAAAGTCAGCCGTATGCTGTGTATGCTCTTCTGTGTCATCCTCGCCACAAAGATGTGCTGTTTCTATATGTATTTAGCTTTGATTTGAAATAAAACAGCACATCCTAGTGGCCCGGATGACACAGAAGAACATACACAGCATACGGTGATATGGAGAGACACAGGGGAGACCGTTGACAAAAAAATTATTGAATAAAGTCGTTATTTTTGTTTTCTTACAAAAACTGTTCCCGTCGCTTCAAATAACCCAGACTGCATGTCTGATGGCAGATGGAGTATTCTGATGACGACTTTCATATCTTTTATGGACCTTGACACTTCTATTCACTTGGCAGTCTATGGGACAGTCTCAAGCCTCCAGGTTTTCATCCAAAAGATCTTAAATTGTGTTCCGAAGACGAATGGTGCTTTTATGGGTTTGGAACGGCATGGGGGTAAGTGATTAATGACAAAATCTTCATTTTGGGGTGGAGTATCCCTTTAAAACTTTTAATTCATATTTGAATCTGATGGCCTTGGGCTATGATTTTATTACTAAACTGGATGCAGTGTTTTATAATTTTTTTTGTAGTTAATGTATTCAATAATATATACAGTTTCTTTTTACATAGAGAAAACTGTTGGGTAACTTGTCTATACTGCAAGTATATAGTGCAAAAATAAACATTCAAAACCTTGGAGTCAGTCTTTTTTATTATCTGAAAGAATGCATTAAATGTGGCAGTTATTACTTTTACACTGGTTCAAAAAAAAAAAATGCTTTTGAATTTTCGGTACATCAAAGAATCCTTAGGCAGCACAAGTGTTTTCAACACTGATAAGGAGCAATATTACTTGAGCACCAAATCAGTATATTAGAGTGATTTCTGAAGGATCATGAAAGACTAAAATCTGGAGTAATGGATGCTGAAAAATTCACAGGAATAAATTACATAAAAACATATTCTAAAAGAAAACTGTTATTATAATTTTTTTTAATTAACAATAGTATTGTTGTTACTGTACTTCAAATAAATCCAGGTGAGCATAAGAGACTTCTTTTAAAAACATAAAAAAAAATTTAAAACAAAAAAATATTTCTTGCATACCACGCAAAAAAACACCACTACTACCTTCAATATCACTGAAATCAACAGATCATAAGGATTAACACCTGTTTCTGTGACAGCGCTAGAATCTGTGAACAGCAAAAAAAAATAAAAAAACAACAACAACAACAACAACAAAAAGCCAAGACTAGATTGGTCCACGCTAACATTAAAACATAATTTGTGACAGCCATAATTCCCAGCCCTCCTATACTGCAATGCTGGGGGTTATTTTGAATGCTGATTTTTTTTCTTTTGTTTTTTGTGTCCTCATATACTCTACGGAGGACCGCACTCTCTGGCATTGCTCAGTACCTCATTAAGCCTAGCTGCAAATACAGCCATGATGCCTGACCTGCACGTCTGGAAAATTGATCCCAGAAAGAGCTGCTCATGCTCCTTCATGAGTCCTGTCTAAAACCATCATCCCACTTAGCAGCTCTCTGACTCATCTATTAACACGTCACTGTGTGCTTGATCAGAGCGATACCAAAAGTGGCTTTTCCTCATCAACCATACAACTACACAAGGCCTTTGAGAAATGAGAGTCAAGTAATCAGGCATCAGTAATCAAAGGAGATGGATCTCAAGTCAATAACAAGGATAATGGTGAAAGTGAAGACTGCAGGCTTTGACTGACACTTTAACAGTGCTGGTGGGCAGCTAATAAGTTGATCTTTGCCTTGTAGTTGCCTTGGAACATGTCAGTTTAATCACAGTGGGAAAAAGACAAAGAGTGAAACCAGCTGTGGAGTGCATCATCTCTGCACAGAAAATCTGCTTGCCCAACATCTGACAGCCAATTGTATGTCCAGTAGACATGACATAGAGCTGTTATTTCTGTTATTGAGCATGTAAATGTTGCTGTGACATACTATTGCTGCACAAATAGCATACATGAAATTACCTATAGCAGATCTATACTGGTTGAACTGGGGGAGGTGGAGGGTTTCTGCAAGACTTTACAGCAAACACAGAACCAAACAATTGAAATGTTAAGCAAGAAAGCTCATTGGCTAAAGACGAAACAGAGACCAATCAGCTTGAGCCATAAAGTCATGATGTGATAGCTAGTAAATGGCATTAAGTACCTATTTGCCTGCATCATCTGCAGTGTTTCTCAATTCCAGTCCTCGCGTACCACCACTTTTAAATAATAAATAATAGGTAATAAAAGTTGTCATTTTGGTAAATTTCACATCAATTAAAAGTATACAATCTTAAATTGAAAACTGAAGAGAATGGATTTCAGTTTTGGGAACCGAAATTCATGCACTATTTTTTTTTTCTGTTTTACATTAAAATAATTCTAAACTCTAAATGCATTTATAATATTAATTATTTAATTATTATTTAATATTAATATTCAAAACAGAGGCCATGGTGATTGATACTGTCTAGTTGCTCATATTCATTGCAGAGCCCTAAATAATTTTCCATGCTTAAAATTTTGTATAACTAGATTCTGCAAGTAGGTCAACCATACTTCCAAGCTCTAAAGATAGGAGAATACATCTCTTATATACAAATAATACATCAGTGTAAGAAGTTCAAAGTCTATGGCACAGTTCTGAACTGGCATCCCATATTCACTTGCAAAACTTCCATTCTGCAATGTCTTATAATTTTTTTTAAAAAAAGACCCATTTGATCAATTCTGCAAACTTGACAATTTGCTAGGCTCATAAAACTCTCTATAACCACAGCAAGTGTTTCATCAGTGTTCCACAAGGATCCTTTGGCACAGGGTGAGTCTAATGATTGGCTGACTGTCAGCCATCCAATGCACCAGTGATCAATTATTCAACAGAACTGCATGCTTTTGCCTCTCCTGACACTAAGGAATGGCTTTGCTGTGCTGTTTATCACCATATCGGTGCCTTGGCTGAAACAAAGGAACTCAATGAGCCACTAAAAGAGGATCTACAGTGAAATAAAACACATAAATAGTTTAAATACAACCTAAACCTTCACCATAAAAGAGACATGCACCCTAGACAGTAAGAGAGAAGAGCACTCTTGGAACAACCAGAGTTGGCTGTCTGACCTAGTTAGCATATGAACACCCCCACAAGCAGACTGTAGCAAGTCAGTAACACGGGGCAACGCAGACCCCATAAAGAGCTTAACACAACATTTTAAATATAATTTTGGCTTTAAATTTGCCATTTATGCGAGCACTTTTTTCTTATCTCTTTCTTAAAGACATTCACAAATCCTTGACAGATCCCTATTTTCAGCACTGGAACTAATGTTACTAGTGGGAGCTGAAGTCTGTGATTTGCACACAATGTCCTCAAATTTCAAGTGAAGCATTTTATTACAAGGTTGTGCTGCCTAATCCAAATGTGGGGAGAAGATAATTAGCCATCTCGCTCTGAAGATTGAGGGTGTAAGATTATGGATTGCACAGAGATGTGGTAATATTTTTTTCATTCTATGACGATAGATACAGTATATACATATCATGATGATAAATGATAATCTGTTTAATTTATATAAAAAATATAAAGTTTTATATATACCTTCTGAAGCAAAGGCTCCTGGGGGCTGGGGCCCTACAGGTGTTGGCGGTACAGGTCTCAGCCAAGGCTTCCCTGAAGTAAGGCCCATCCTCACGACCCCAACATACTCCACAAAGGTGCCGGGGAAGTTGCCCTTCTCCTTAGTGTGTTCATTGGTGCCATGCAGCCAGCCCTTTGGGCACTTCTCATCACCCTCCTGGTAATCGGATGCCAGCAGTGCCATCTTACTGACCGTGAGGAGATCTCCAGGCTGCAGGGAGATATCATCACCGCGCTCCTGCTTGTACTCGAACAGTGCACGGTACTGGAAACTGTCAGAGCTCATGATTTGTTCTTTACATGAGCTCCGTGGCTTTTCTGTGTCTGATGCTTGTTTAAAACTGACCAGGATATAAGTTTAAATCCTGAGTGCTAACTCACTTGGAAAGTCTGTGGTTTATATCCTGAGAGCTCTCTGACATTCAGCTGAGTTTCTTGCGAGGGTTAAAACTCCAACAGTACCATGTGTTGGGCAGAGGAAGATATTGCGCAGTTCTAGATTTGGTCCATACATAAAAAGCACAAATTTATTTGAAACGAATTCTAGCAGTCTGTGGCAAGACACAAAATAGGGTCAGAGAATGCAAAACCAGCCCCATGAAGCGAGGGGTGAACAGATGGATAAGGGTGCAGGACAGTGGTAGCACAAATTTGGGGACACAGTGACCTGGAATCGGGACGATGGGCTTTTCTGCAGTGCTGGCACTAGTCCACATATAGAAATTAAACATTTATTGAAGTAACCACAGTCCATTAGCAATTGTGGTCAGAAAGATATTAACATGGGCATTGCCAGTCTATGTATCAAATGCCAGAGCAAGAGCCTTGTTCATCTTCTTGATAAAGACCTTAAAAATTGAAAGCATTAATTTAACAGTTAGTTTCACAAATTCTTACTCAAATCAACTTAAATTACAATCCTTGAATTAAAAAAAAAAGCTAATTTCGCATTTCAATAAAATACTAATACCTGTATTATTGGATTGTAGCTAATATGCAAAAGCATTGTACTGCATGCATAGCATCAAATCAAATCAAAACTGTGTGTTTATCAGTCGCTGAGCAATGCATTAAAAAAGGACATACAGCCTACATGTCTGAATTACAGCGCGTGACTGGGACAGTGCCAACTTGTGTACAGCGTGCAGAAACTCGACTTGCGTGATATTGCTTACTATAACTTACCTCCTGTCGCACTTCCCCAAACTGCCCAAAATACAAGATGCACGTAGTCCAACGCAAGAGGAACGAGCGAGCATTATATGGTCTGTTTAGTTAAAGCATGCGTTTAAAATATTTTCCAAAATAACCTGCGTGGCTGAGTCAGACATCCAGCCAGACTAGTGCTGTAGTACGGTTCAGCCCGAGCGACGTCAGAGACCACGCCTCCGCTGTCTGCTTATCACACCATGGGACAAAGTTAGAAACTCGGATGTCCTTGTAGCGGTCAGGATATGCAGAACGCACTGCAGCGTGAAAATGTTGCGTCGTACTTTTTTCATCTGCCTAGACACATTCCCACAAGTTATATAATGCACGTCTGACGTGTGCAGATCACGTTAAAAAAATACATCAGCATAATCTTTTCTCTAGACCAGGGTTTTTATCTTTACAGACAAGGACACAGTATAAAACATATTTTATTTTATTTTAATTTATTTATTTATTATTAATTAATTCATTAATTTAATAAAGAATATTTCACTCCAAATAATTTGTATGACTGACTTATTTTATTTATTTATTTATTTTTTATTTTTTTCTAGCAATATATGTTTTGGGTAATTCTTTACAAGAAAGGAATAAAACCCTGATTGTAATATAGGCTTTATTAATTTTATTTATTTATTTAAATACATTTATTTTTGTGAAACGTTTAGGGCAAATGCAGCAGCACAATATTCATGATAAAATTTTTCCTTGGCAATAGTATGGAGTCAATATAATATCACATATATACGCAAAAAAATAAAGTTTTGCAAAGGAAAATAAAGTTTTGCATTTTGCTTTTTGAGTATTGAGGAAAAATAATTTTGCTTTTTGCAAAACAAAAATAAAGAATTGCAAAACATAAATGATACCGCGCGAAAGCAATGATTTTGCAATACATATTTTCCATGGTCATATCTACAATTTTATTTGCAACACTGATTTTATTTTGCGTGTCAGTCTAGTTTGAGCTTGCGCTGCAGTTTTTTTTTCCTGTGCGCTTCATTTTTCTGCGCGTCTCGCTTTGTGACGCTGTGTTTGACGTGGGGGTGAAGTCAAGGGGCAGGGGCGTGTACAACCTGCCTCCCTGGAAGTGACGTCATCGCCCGAGACGCAGCTCACTGATCCAGGTACTGTCATGATGAGCAGATGCATGCGAATGGATCGCTTCCTTTTATTCACTAGCATTAAAACATGAATGGTTTCGTTTTTATTAACTTTATTAACAAATGTATATGTGTATTAGCAGCGTTAGCTCAAGTTAAAAGAAGTTGTTACCATGCACATCTATTGTTTATTTCTCTCGATGTGCACTCTTTTACTGGCATAAAGTTGGCTTGACGTTGGACGTTCGATATTCGCAAATCTAGGGACTGTCTCTAAAGTTACATGCGAAACTACTATACACTTCTCTAACTCAAAAAAAAATGAAGCTCGAATCTTTTTGGTTTAATTTTGCCACGAGTTTAATGCATAAACAAACCCGCGTGACCATAGCAACCTGAGATTATCAGAGATTGATCAAATATTTTTATCCATCCCACAGTCCGTTGATCGTGTCTTTTTATGTAATATATGTGCATATAAGGCTTTTATTATTTTTATCATTATATATATATAATATATCCAAGTGGATGCTGCACACTGCTGGTGGTTGAGGAGAGACCCCCCACATGATCGTACAGCGAATTGGGTGTACAACAATACATTATAAAACGCTATATAAATGCATCATTCATTTATTCATATAGGCTAACCGTATATAATAATTGATAATAATATTATATTAAATAGGGCTATATTTTTATATTTATTGTTATGCTTATTTCCCCTTTTAATTCGTGTATTGCTTACCTACTTAACGTTCTTTGTTAAATTAGTGTTTTCATTTACAAATGAAACTAGCGAATTATTCATTTATAATTCTAGTATTTATTATTATAGGGTTATTGTTAACTTCATCCTCTAAAGTGCACTTTAATGAAAAGTGTAATGAAAAGTAGCAATATTTTACATATGATTTACAGTTTATTTTAATAATTATCAAAAAATATAAAAAAGGTGTGCATTATAGTTGACACCTGGATGAACAGTTAACAGTTGTTTTCATGACTGTTAGTCATTCTCCTTGCATGCTATTGACGTTAGAGAAGTGTATAGTAGTTTCGCATGTAACTTTAGAGACGGTCCCTAGATTTGCGAAACATCGAACGTCCACCAACGTCAAGCCAACTTTATGCCAGTAAAAGAGTGCACATCGAGAGAAATAAACAACAGATGTGCATGGTAACAACTTCTTTAACTTGAGCAAACGCTGCTAATACACATATACATTTGTTAATAAAGTTAATAAAACGAAACCATGCATGTTTTAATGCTAGTGAATAAAAGGAAGCGATCCACTCGCATGCATCTGCTCATCATGACAGTACCTGGATCAGTGAACTGCGTCTCGGGCCGATGACATCACTTCCAGGGAGGCATGTTGTACACGCCCCTGCCCCTTGACTCCACCCCCACGTCAAAACAGCGCCACAAAGCGAGACGCGCAGAAAAATGAAGCGCACAGGAAAAACTGCAGCGCAAGCTCAAACTAGACTGACGCGCAAAATAAAATCAGTGTTGCAAATAAAATTGTAGATATGACCATGGAAAATATCTATTGCAAAATCATTGCTTTCGCGCGGTATCATTTATGTTTTGCAATTCTTTATTTTTGTTTGCAAAAAGCAAAATTATTTTCCTCAATACTTTAAATTTTTGTTTGCAAAACTTTATTTTCTTTTGCAAAACTTTATTTTTTTGCGTATATATGTGATATTATATTGACTCCATACAATAGTTTTTTTTTTTTTTTTATGTATGTGTGTGTGTGTGTGTGTGTGTGTGTGTGAGGGGGGGTGGGGGGTGGGGGGTTAAGATGTATCAAACACAATTTATTACTTCTTGATTGATTTAATCACTTGACATTTTAAGAGTCATTAAATCAAAATATTCTGTTACAGATTTATCATAAATGTATGAAACAAACATGAACACAAATGCTACATTTGGAGCGATTAGATTTATAAAAGATTAGATTTGTAAAAGATTTATCTTTTTCATCATCTCTGCCATTCCTGTTTGTCACTGACCCTTAATATCACATTATAAATAATGTGAATGATGGTAAAGTTTCTAAATAGTAAATTATATCTGTCATCAGCTAACCTATAAAATAATTAACCTTAAACGTTTCATAGGCTTAGTCTAATCTGTTTTTAATGCTGTTCTCATGTTAAATCATTAATCACATTCAGTACATAATTCAAGTATTTGAAATATTAAATATTAAACGCTCTAATACAGTAAAAAAAAAAATATTGAACTTATTAATATTAGTAATCATTGCTTCTGCAATTCCTCAGTCAGTAAAATCAAATCAATCAAGGAAACAATCTTTTTAAATTAGCCTTCTACAGAGGTGATAATTGATGAGATTTTCATTTCTTTTATTCAAAGCTTACCCAGAGCAAGACTATTGTGATTAAGAACTTAATCTGAAATGGAAATAGAATATATATTTAATGTGAATCTAGGAGCCTTAGGTCCTAATAGTCATCCATTAAATTAGCACATAATCTTCTATATAGATCTTTTAAATAGTTGTTTTCTCAGAATACCTAATGGTTCTTCCTCTCTTCATTGCATAGTCACTGGAGTAACTTGGCTTCACTTGTCATTGTCTACCCTCAGTGCTTGGTGCAATATTTTTTAATTCTGTGCCTTTGAATAATGCAGGTAATTTCATATGTCATAAGGTTGAATGTTTAAATCTGATACAAAAAAAAAAACCTAAGCTCAGTGCATGAAAATAGAATAGTAAACACCAAGACCACAAATTTAAAGCGACAGAAATCAATTTGTGGTGCAAAAAGATTAAAATAATAATAATAATAATAATAATAATAATAAAACTAGATAAAGCAGGCATTTGGGCATGAATGCATGCACACAGTCTCCGGAACATGCTTTGATGCATACTGAGATGGTTCACGGGTAATAATAATAATAATTTATTATTATTATTATTATCTACTTGAGTCAGGGGCAAATCAAAAGGAGAAAAACAATTACATGATGAAAATAGCAGTTCTGAACCTGACTGTCAGGAGGTCTCTCAAATGAACCTGCATAATGACAGCTTGCATAAAGACAGACACATATTGTTTAGTTCTGCTATTAGCGTTTTTGCATTAACCTTGACAGCATCTAAAGACTGAGATGCCCTCTTCAGCAAATCACCAGCACTTGAAGCTCCATTTCCTTTTCAATCAGTGACAGCTGAGCTGGGAAGGTAATAAAGGTCTTCAGTCAGCAATTTGGCTGTTCTTTGGACCAGCTGCTTGTCTCCACAAAATTTCAAGCACAAAGATGAACTTGAATTTTATACTGTAGGGGAAAATGCTCGATTCAAACAACTCATATAATATTTGAACAATATAATTTATTCATTCAGGGTCTTATCCAATAATTTACATTTTAGACACACTGCAGACATTTATTTTGTTTATTTTAGATCTTACTGATTTAGCATTAAAAATGGAAAGCAGAAAATGTAAAAAATATTTTACATTTTAGACACAATGTGGCCATTTATTTAGTTCATTTAGCTGTTGAGGCCTGTTCACACCAAAAACAATAACTATATTGGTGTCCACACCAACACATAATATTGTTATGTTTATTATAAGGACATGCTTATAACTGCAGTTGCCCTATGTCATCTGCCGCTTTAAATGCTCAAATTCTTTAAAGCAGGATGGATTCTGATTGGCTGCTGATGTTTTTATTGTTTATCAGCTGGAGAAAATTTTATAGAATTAGAACAATTGTTAAAACTTTATCATTATCATTATCATTATCATTATCATTATCGTTATCGTTACAGTTATTGTCCTTTGTGCAAAAGGGCCTAAACATATTTTTTTTTAGTATTAAAGATGAAAATGATTCCCTCTAAAACTGTTCATTGTTTAGAAAAGCAGAAAATTCCAGGCTTTAAACAATCACAACTGTGCCAGTAAAGATGTGTTACATTGTCTTCCAACATTCCAACAAAGAGAGAAAGAGAGAGGGAGAAATATTTGCATTTCTTGAGCATGCCTAAGATGTGGAAGTGCATTTAATTTAGGGATAATACAACAATACTGAAGTGTATTGGTTTAGGCCTGTTCCTCTTGAAGACTTCAAAGCTCTATCTATCCCGCACTAACCAAAGCAAATACTAATCCACACCATGCCAGATGTTTTTTTTAGAAACACATCTGTTTTCATTTATCAAACCCACCAACATTGAACCTACTCTTCCAGCCACATTTATGAATCCAGTGACTGATAAAGATAGTAGGAAAGGTTTGGATTACACAAAAAACCTCCACCCACAATAATAAAACTACCTAATTCAGTTGGGTGTAAAGATGTGGTATCTATATTTTGGGCGATGTAGATCTCACATTCAATTGTCTTTTTATGTCTGTACTGTCAATATAAATGCATATACATCCAGCTCAACTGTTGGATCTCATAGTCTATAATGACAACCAGTGCAGGCCCTGAAGCCCTGAGGGTTGATGCTTGCCTGAACGGTCCCATATACTGCCCCCTCAAGTCGACATATGGGAGATATATTGCACCGATCAGAGGTCAATGGCATATTGGTGCCCCATGGTTAGTATAAGATAAGTATAGTGAGATAGACACAGTCATATGTTCAGCAGAAGGTAATACAGATATTATGTTGGGAATGTCATTTTGGTAAAATTACTTTAGGGAATGTTTGTTTCACTTATCACATGAAAACATGTGTCTTCAAGTGTAGGTGATGGAAGAAAAGTCACTGAAGTGTGTAATAGAAGCACAAGCAGATTGTAGGTATCATTCTCAGGAGGTGGCAATCAAGCAAAGAGGCTTAACCTATGTTCTGTATCAACAGAGGATCAGATAAAAGCAGACTAAAGTAGACGTTGACATTTATAAGCATAAGGTATCTGAATATGTGATAATGTTTATAGGCTACTGATACTGACATAAGTTGCTCTATGAGGGTTATGTTGCAAACCAGTGAGATGATACATCATATATCTGCAGTGCACACATGGTTTCAGAATCATATCCTATATTGCAATACCTTGAATCAGCTGCTTCATTATAATAACTACACTAAGAAAAGTCTGTAAAAATATATCCCAGTGTACCGTTAATTCCGTATTTTACCTATATTTTGAATATGTTGAATACATATTTTGAATGTGTTGTGTTTTAGGGTTCCGTAAATTTAATGGAAAATGTACTGGTAAATTTCTGCCAGGACAGTAACTGTTTTTCTACAGATTTTTTTCTTACAGTGTAATCCATTATAAAAATTTAAATGGGTCATATGACGTTGCTAAAAAAGAACATTATTTTGTGTATTTGGTGTAATGCAATGTGTTTATGGGGTTTAAGGTTCTAAAAACATTATTTTCCATATGATGTACATTATTGTTTCTCCTCTATGCCCCGCCTTTCTAAAACGCGTTGATTTTTACAAAGCTCATCGTTCTAAAAAAGCAAGGTGTGCTCTGATTGGACAGCTATCCAGTGCGTTGTGATTGGGGCGAATGCCTCAAGCGTGTGACAGAAATGTTACGCCCCTTAACATATTGTCATGCCATCTCCCAGCAGGTCGAAACTCAGTCAAGCTGCTCTGCTCGTGCACATCCCATCATCGGTTCTCTTTTAGCAGTTCGGTCAATGTACTGTTAGGAGTAACTGAATAACTCGGAATATTGGTTTATTTGCATCAGAGGGAGTGTAAGACACGTTTATAAACCGAATAACTTAAGCAATTTGTGGAATAGTGCATACTGTTGACACGAACCGTTTCAAACGATTCAGTTCGATTTGGTGAACTGGTTCAACCGGTTCACTAAAAAGATCTGGTTAAATAGAATGATTAATTCGTGATCCAGATATCACTAGACGAGACAAAACCATAGACTGTATAAAAACATTTATGTAGTTTCCGTGACGTCACCTGTAGTTTTCTGAAGCGCGTTTTTGAAGCTCAAAGTGGGCAGAGCAATCCACCTGTCACTCAAGTGGCCATGTCTTTATTTATATATAACTTTAAGACTTAATATAATTTAAAAGGATGAGTTATAAAAAAATTCACCTCCCTCATAGTTGTCATGAAGGGCAAAAATAACTATATAGACCAAAATAATTTTTTGTTCCAGGCTGTAAACATGTTTTTTTTCTACTGTTAAGTTGGGCATTTTAACATGGGGAGTCTATGGGATTGAATCCCTTTTGAAGCCAGCCTCTAGTGGCCAGTCGATGAATTGCAGTTTTAGTCACTTCCTTGTTTGCTTCATAAAAAAAGTGTGAGGTTGCCGCTTGGACAAAACCAATAAAACCCATTACAAACGAGGCCTTTGTTGCATCCAGTGGGGACATAATTATTGATTATAATGACTTATACTGTCTTTTTACGCGCTGCATATTGCGTTGCGTATTGCGCTGCGTAAACATAAAACCATGTTTTAAGTTGTGATCGGAGAAACAAAAAACAACAAGTGCTACTCTACAATTCTAAAAACTTGCATTTGAGAATAAAAGTTATGCCTTCTTTCTTTGCGTGAACATTTTTTGCGGTGTTATGCAAATCGTCCCACATCATGAAGTAGACATGTGGGGGCGTGTTAGAACGAGCCATTTTAGGAAGGAGTGGTTGACTCTTAACTTTTATAAAGAATATTTCTTTGGATTTAATACTTTAGTATTTGAACTTTACAGATCTTTTTTTGTGCACCAAGGGCTTGTAACACTCCAAAGAGAAAGGAAAAATTTAAATCACATCATATGACCCCTTTAAGGTTTATTCTCCAAGTTTATGGAAATTTGAAAATAATGTAATAATTTGTAATAATATTGAGAGTTCTTTATGTCTTAAAGTTACTGTAACTTACAGTGTTACAGTAACATAAAGATACTATAACACTGAATGTGAAATAAATTATTTGTTATGAGCATAAAAACAAAAATACTGGCCTTTTTTTAATTTTATAATTTTGTAACTTGGCAAAAAAGTTTGGCAAACTCATCTATCTGTCTTATCTATAAATAATCAAATAAATAATCCTATAACTATAAAATGGCAGAGAAAACTTGTGAACTATATTCTGTCTCTTCTGAAGCACTCAAAAATTAAATGGCATTATACAGAAGAGCAGTCAATAACATCACATGTCATCTGTTATGGACCAGACACATCATATTAATCAATCATATATGAGAGCTGCATACAGTTTAAAATAAAATTAAATTAAATTAAATAAAGTCAGTCAAACAGGTTTTTAACAGCATGAGGGTGAGATATTCTTTTAAATAGGCATGTAGGTATGTTTGGGCATGTGTAAAAGAGGCTCCAGGAGCATCTTACATCTTAAGCAGGAAATGTTTAGAGGGGTGGGTCGAAGGACAAAGACATTAGAGTAGAGGACAGAGTGACTGTAAAAAAAGGACAAAAAAGCACTGAACAGGGGTCACCTACCGCCTGCAGCATCACTTGTAAAGAGCTGTTACCCAACCAAAATAAACATTATAAGGTGTAATGAAATGAAAGGAAAGTCACAGAAAGAGAAAGAAGGCTGCTGCCAAGCCTGGCCACCCTAGGGATGAGTGAATAAAAGAGGATGGCCAGAACAAGGCAATGATGTCATCACGAATGGGGTGTGACAGAGGGGTGCAGAGAAAGCAATGACAGAATAGGTATCTTAACCTGTAGAGGTCAAGGTTTGGCTGGTTAGCATGGCCCTGTTATTTTTGCAAACTGCATGCTAACATTACATTATATTACATTAGACGGCAGATGTAGATTTCTCCAGACACTATCTCAAACAATAGTAAACTTACTACTTGTCGCAGTCCAGAAAAATCCAGACAAAGCTCCAACTGCAACTTTCTGCCTAATCTAATAACAGACTTGTCTGTATTTCTTGCTCATTTCTATGGAGTATAAGAAGTGTAACCTCAACACTTTCTACAGAAGGTCAGTTTTATCATCACATGTTGAGCATATGTGCTCTCAGTGTGGGAGAGTGGCCAGACAGGATTCGTCTGGCGCTGAGAGAACCTTAGGGCTTTGAGTCAACGCCATGACCTAGTAAATGTGTTCATCTCAACACACAGTTCCTCACCGGCTGAAAACAGGACTGTTGATTGGACCATCGATACTCACTTTCATTGTTCCCATTATTCCCTGAGACAATCATCAAATTTTCATGTTAATCTGGTTATGTTCCACGTTGGTTCCAAGTTTACCAAAAGACTTTCCCATTCTCTCAATTTGGTGTTCTGGCTCGTTTGATACCCTGAGAGATTATAAATAAAAAATTCAACTTTTAAAAATAACTAAGTAATTATTAATGCAAGTGTAAAATGTGTTCATCTAGAGTTTTTCCTAAAGCTTTTCTTTAGCATGCTAGAGGAGCAAAGAGGAGCAAATTCTGTTCTACTTCTATATGATGTTTCTTTTTTCTATAAACCAATCAAAACTGCAACTGTCAAGGTGGTTCGCACTTTTAGTTTTATTTTTTATCTGCAGAGATGTATTGTGTGTTTAGGGCCCTATAGCATTACATTTTACTTTGTTGTTGTGTTTGCGTTTTCCGATGGCTGATATATTCTCTACCTTTCTGTGTCTATTCCCCTGTGCCTTCGGAGATCCTGAACAACAAAACTTCAATGGTTCTTAGGTGAGGTTATATGGAGTTCAAAGCTGTTTAAAGAGTTCTCAAGAATTCATCCAGGCATTCAACACTACAGTCCCAGTTCATCAAGAAACTGCTACTGTTGAGTTAACATGTTGACTTGTAAATTAATAATCACTTGTGGAAGACATGTCTCCAGATTCTGACAACTAGAGCAAACTTCACTCACACAGCCTACTCATTAGCAGTGATAAGTGGAGCACTCATCATGTGGGATTGCACACTGTCACACAGCACTCACTCACATACTCTCAAAGAGCAGCTCTTTTATTTTTCCTTTCCATTATTCTTTTGTTACCATGCTTTTCTGCAGTGACACTTGTCCATTTTCTACCTCTCATCTTGTTCAATTACATTTCCAAACAAAATGCTTACCATGACAAGAAGAAAAAGAAGAAAACTACACAAATGGAGAATATATATATTGCATTATTGTTTTTAAACAAACAATACCATTCAAAAGTTTTTATTTTTGAAATTAATACTTTTATTAATCAACAATGCATTAAATTCATTAAAGGTGATAAAAGTGAAAATATTTAAAATGTGCAGATCTTTATTAAGCAGCACAACATTTACAATAACATGAAAAGTTTCTTGAGCACCAAACATAGTAGAATGATTTCTGAAGAATCATGTCACTGAAGAAAAATTAAGCTTTGCTATCACAGGGATATATTGGTTTAAATGATAAAAAATAGAAAATAATTATTTTAAACTGAAATAATATTTCACAATATTACTGTTTTACTGTATTTTAGATCAAATAAATGCAGCCTTGGTGAGCATAACAGACAAAGTTTTTAAGCATGTACATTTGGAATAAACCTAAATAACAGAAAAATACCACAAAAAGAAAAGCATTGGGATGAGGAGACAGACAACTCATACAAAATAGCTTTAAATCAAATCCACTTTCAATTTCACAATTTCAATTTCTTTCTCTCTCTCTCTCTCTCTCTTTCTCTCTGTCGCTGTCCAAGTTTTTATGTAGTTACTGGACGAAGTGTTAGAACGAATGAGCCAGGTTTAGTTTTATCAGATCTGTTAGAAAGAGAAAATGCAAGAGAGTTGAGTGTCCTTCTGCTCTGATGAAGCTGTGACAGACACAGATGGCTGCCTGGTTACATCCCAACTGGCTCACATTGAATCTGTCCTCTGCATTGGCTCACCTCTGATTACCACTCTCAGAAAATAAATGTGTTTATGAGAGAACATATGAAGGAAAGTTGGATGTATACACTTACAAGTAGCCTAGCAAAAGCTCAAACACTGGGAACTTTTAAACGGAACAGTGAGTCATATTTTACTCATCGTCATGGCATTCCAAAACAATATAACTTTCTTTATTTCTTCTGTGGAGAACAAAAGGTGAAATTTCTTTCTCCTGTTGCATTATACTGAAGAAAAGTAATATAGAATAGCATGAGTAAACAATAACAGAATTTTAATTTCAGGGTGTATGTTCACTTTAAAACAAATCGCTCAACATCCCTGTGAGCAAAACAGCTAATTATTAATGAGATCCCAAATGCTCTGTTAGGAAAACAGCTAGCAAGTTCTGTGAAAACACCAGTCTAAAAGCACTGTTAAATTGGTTGTTCATGTCTCTCACCTTCAGTATAACATCCCCAAGGTAGACAGAGCAGTTGGTCATGTCAGTGACAAGTTTTTCTTTTTTGTGTGTCTACATCTGTTATTCCCACAGCTTCTTCTTCCATCATACACATGGAACAGGAGACATTTACATATAATAAATATGTGAGTATTTTGCATATTTTAAAAAGCCTTATTACCACCAACATGAATCTTTTAAATTTTCTCATATATTTTTATAAATAAACCATAGCCCTGGTGAAATAATCTACAGTACTGTATGTCAAACCGCTAACAGATTCCCCCCAGCTACTTCGGGTTTTGACAAATCTCAAATGATGCTTTCCTGAAGTTCATTAAAATTGCACAAAAAAAACTTTATAAAATAACAATTTAAACCAGTTTCCTGCCATTTTGCAATAGCGCTGATGGAAATGTTGATCATTTCAGATAAATTTTGTTACACTGTATGTTTATGCACTTGAAGAATACTTCTACCTTGGCTTTTCACAAATGAGCCCTTGGATTCCTCCAGAGAGGGGCTACTTTAGCAGAGGTTGATCGAGGGTGTGCCCACAAGACATATAATGTACTTGAGGGTTACTTGGGCTGTAATCATTGGAGAGAGTGATGCTGCAGGAGAGGTGTGTGGTCTCAGAGCTGATGAGCTATTCACTGCCTGTGTACTGCAGTAAGGGAACTGTCTGACCTAGTTGGTACTGCCTTCAGTGCTGCTGCTAATGAGTAGAGATGTCACAGGCTGTTGCCCACATCCCAATTAGCCCTGCTTCTACTTCAAATCAAGGAAAACTCTGTTTAACAGACAACAGAGCTGCGGTCAAAGATTCCATGAGAGGTTGCCGCAGATTAAAGAACTGAGGATATCAGAATTCCAGTGGTTCACAATGGCTGATAACAGGCAGGTAATCACAGCCGTACTGATACTCCCAAAACAGCATAATTTAATAAAAATACAATTAAATAGTGTGTAGTTTAACTTACATTCAGAATAGTTTAATATTCAACTAAGAAGGTCAACTAGTGTGTAGTTCCACCAATAAATTCAAACTAAATATTCCAAGATACCAATTAATGGGTCATTCATGAATGATTACTTTGTGTCTTACTCAAACAAATGAAAATAGTTCCAAACAGACAAATAATTGCCACGGCAGAATTAAGAATTTGCCCAAAAAAATAAACGAATTGACACTTAAACAGTAGTGGTGTTTTTCCCCATCACTTAATATTTATTTGAACAAAGAATCAGTGTTTTTGAACAAATCAGTCGAGTGAATGATTCAATTATTTATTTGAACAAAAAAATAAAATAATCCACTCTGGAACACACAAACAAAGAAAAAAAAAATCGTATATTGTTAGCTAAATGTGTTAGCTAACAAAAAGTAATACAAAAATACTAATTCAAAAATACATTTTACATTTAAATTTATATATGAATTAAGTATATTAATATTGTTGCAGTATTCATTTTTTTGCTATATCAATTGTTTTCTGTGTGTTAGTGTTCATTTTGTGACAATGACCAGTTGACCATATGTTGTCACTTACATATGTTTCTGCTAGCATTTCCCAGCTTTCACTATAATGTGCAATTCTGGAGAGAAAGCACTGCAGTCAGCCTCTTTGTCTCCTTTGTCTCCTGCACTGCACAAATCTAACTCCTCTCCTAGAGGGACCCAGAGAGAAGAAAACTCGGAACAAAAGGTTCTCTCCCACTCATACACACAAACTCAACCAAAAAGCACACAAAAGACAAACAGAGCAAACAAAGCAGCAATATGTACATATCTTCCATGCTGTTTCATGGTTTTTATCAGATATGGCACACCAGGAAAGCCACAAACTAAATTAAACTTAACACAAAATAAAATCTTGGCCATGTATTGATGTTTTCACAAAGCAATTATTCTGATTTATTGCATTACTTGCTCAAGGATCTACAATAATCACCTTGAGAAACTCTAAATTGCCCTGTCTATTTTAAAAGCATTCCACATTCAATATGCCTCTTTAACTACAAATGATTTTGTTACAGCTGCATTGCAGAAACTGAGTTATCAGCTAAATGACTTTATCAGCTACCATAATAGGTATAAGGGTATTAAAATGCAAAACTGATCCAAATATGTCAAGGTCCGTAATGCAGAGAGAAAACATCAATAAACAGTAGGTCTGTGCCTTAATATGAGGAATGTGGTGCAAGGCTTATATATAATGGCCTGCTGCTGCTCCCAGCTTGAGTGTGGTTATACATTCAGAGATCCAAGAAAATTATCTTTGTTGATAAGCAGGCATTCTCAACCATATTCTGCACTATTTATTTCCACCAAGATGCAGAGGTTAGATTTCATTCACTTCTCAATAAAACTTATCTGAGACACAGATAAGAGCTGAATGTAGAAAGAGAGAGAGATAGGCAGCAAGAGCCCAGTAGATTTCTTGGCTTTTTCAACTTCACAGAAAGACATAAAGATAAAAGGGTGTTGTACAGTTGGCCATTGGAGACCACCACAAAAACGTAAACTCTCTTCCATCTCTGCTTCAATGATGTATTATGAGGAGATCCTATAGTTTCCTTTGTTCAAGAACAGTGCATGGGTTAGTAAAGAATTTTTTTGAAATACTATCCACTGTGAGACTTCTGTATTGGGCAACACATCATTCATGTGCCATAGGTGGGTAAAATGGTCTAATTATTATTTGTTAAAATATTTTACACACACACACACACACACACACACACACACACACACACACACACACACACACACACACACACACACACACACACACTGCTTTAGCGCTTTGTAGCCTGAAATGAAGACAGACACAGTTTTTATTTTATCCAGCTGTATTTACTTAGTGCAACTTATAACATTCTAGTGAAAGATATAATATCAACATGTTAGAGAAAAAAAAAAAAAAAAAGGACTAGAAATGACTCCTAAAAATGAGTTTATGACTAAACTCAATCAGGTGTAGCTAATCATCTGTGATCATCTGTGGTCATTTTGATTAGCTCAGCATTAAAAGAGCTTTCCTGGAGCATTTCAGTCCTCGATAGTGCAATTGAAGCAATAATCAACTATGGGAGGCAAGGCACTGTAAAAAGATCTCTGGGATAAAGTTGTGGACAGGCAGTAAGGAGATGGATACAAAAAATAAAAATAAAAAAATTCAAAGGCTTTATCAATGCCTAGAGGCACAGTGAAGTCTATTATTAAGAAGTGAAAGGTATTTGGTACAACACAGACCCTCCCCGGATCAGGACGTCGCTCCAAACTGGATGAAAGAGCCAGGAGGAAACTGATCAGAGAGGCTGTTAAGAGACCTACAGTAACTCTGAAGCAGCTGCAGGAATTTATGACAAAGAGTGGTCATTGTGTGCATGTGACAACAATATCACAAATCCTCCACAAATGTGGCTTGTATGGGAGGGTTGCAAGAAAAAACAAACACTCCTCAAGAAAGGCCACATGCAGTCACGACTGAGCTTTGCCAAAACACACCTTGAAGATTCTGAGGCAGATGAGACAATTATTTGGCCTCAACACCAAACAATATGTCTGGCGGAAATCCAATACAGCTCATAACAGCATTCCTATTTCCTCCAGTAAAGCATGGAGGTGGTAAAATCCTGTTATGAGGGTGTTTCTCAGCAGGAGGGACTGGAGCACTAGAGTCAGGATAGAAGGAAAATGGATGGGGCAAAATACCATCAAATTCTTGAGGAAAATCTGCTGCCCTCTGCCAGAAAGTTGTCAATGAGAAGAAGGTTTACCTTCCTAGATGACAATGACCCAAAGCACAGAGCAAAACTGACCACACAGTGGTTGAAGGAGAAAAAAGTGAATGTCCTTGCATGGCCTAGTCAGAGCCCAGACTTAAACTCCATTGAAAATCTGTGGAATGACTCCACAAATGCTCACCATCAAATTTAAAGGGGTCATATGATGCGATTTAAATTTTTCCTTTCTCTTTGTAGTGTTACAAGCACTTTGTGCATAAATAAGATCTGTAAAGTTGCAAAGACTAAAGCTGATCTGTGCTGGTCGCTGAGGAAATAAATCAACTTTGCGCTCACCATGGACGAAGCTGAGTCCAGCCTGGGGTCGTTACATGTGGGGGCCCCTGAGCCCCGGCCACTCCTTCGTCGAATCTGCCAGCCATTCCTCATTATAGCCGCTGGCTGTTCCTCACTCATGCCGCGGGCCATTCCTTACTCAAGCCCCCGGCTGTTCCTCACTCATGCCGCGGGCTGTTGCTTACTCAAGCCCCTGGCTGTTCCTCACTGAAGCCATGGGCTGTTCCTTACTCTTTGCAAGGACAGTCTGGCTCTTCTGACTCACGGTATGTAAGTAAGTTTACATATGTAAAGGATTTGTCACTGATGATTCAAACATGAATTTTAAGCAGTGCAGAGTAGCACTTGTTGTTTGTCATTTCTCCGATCACAAATGCAGACACAATTTTATGTTTACACAGCACGATATGCAACGCAACGCGTAAAAATACAGTATAAGTCATTATAATCAGTAATTATGTCCCCACTGGATGCAACAACTGCTTCGTTGTAATGGCTTTTATTGTTTTTGTCCTGTCAGACGCTTGAAACATTTGGTCAATCACAATGCACTGGATAGCTGGCCAATCAGAGCACACCTCGCTTTTCAGAATGATGAGCTTTGTAAAAATCGATGCATTTCAGAAGGCGGGGCAGAGGAGAAACAATAATGTACATTATGTGGAAAATAATGTGTTTTTTTAACCATAAACACATTTCATTACATCAAATACACAAAATAATGTTCTTTTTTTAGCAGCATCATATGACCCCTTTAACTTAATGTTGAGCAGTTCTGAAAAGAACAGTGGGCAAATATTGCAAAGTCTAGATGTGCAAAGTTAGTAGAGACAGGGACATATCCCAACAGACTAAAGGCTGTAATTAAAGCAAAAGGTGGTTCAACAAAATACTGACACAAGGGGGAGATCCTTTTTCCATCTCAGTGATTTGTTTTGTTGTTGTTGTTGTTATTCATTAATTTTTTTCTGACATGTTGGTGTTAAATCTTTCGCATGGATGTTACAAGTTGCACTGAGTAAGTACAGCTGGATAAAACAAAATGGTGTCTGTCTTCATTTCAGGCTGCAAAGCAACAAAATGTGATTATTTTAAAGGAGGGTGATTCTTTTCTATAACCACTGTATATATGAGTGTCATATACAATGTCAAGTGTTTTTTTTTTTTTTTTTAAATGAACTTTTGGATTTTTAATGGTTTATGGTTTTGAAAACATGCAATTTCATTAAAGGTTTAATTCAATTAATTATGTGCACTCTTAAAAATAAAGGTTCCAAATGGGATTTTTTTTTTTTCACAGTAAAATATGCCGCAGAAGAAACATTTTGGGTTCTCTCAAAGAAACTTTCAGTGACCAGTTCTTAAAAGAAACATTTTAATAATCTAAAGAATTTTTATTCAGAAATTAAAAAACATATATACAGTATATATATTAAAAAAATCATAGAAAAGGTGGATTCAACCATAGAAAAAGTCATAGAAAAGGTGGCTTCAAGGTGGATTGTATAAATTGCATTTTTTAATGTATTTTTTGAATAAATTAATAGTCAGGGCAAAAAATTGTCATTGTCCATATTTCATGTTTAAAATAATATCTTACATATTAATTCTCTACCTAGCAGTGAAATCAGGGCATGTCTTTCTTCATGCATGTCATCTGTGTATGAGAAGCAACAATCAATCGTCAGTCATGTGAGTGCTGTGCTAGTACATTTATGCCGCCTCTGTGGCTTGAAAAGTCTGTGTAAATTATGTGTGTTCGTTTAATGAGATCACACAGAGGAGTTCTTGCATTAAAGCTTAGCTTTTGCATTTAATATTTGAAAATTACACTCTCAACTCACGCTGTAATGCTCCAGGGATGTTTTTCCCTTGTCACCACCTTCCTCCTCCTCCCTTCTTCTCTCTCTCTCTCTCCCTCTCTCTCTCTCTCTCTCTCTTTTTCAAAAGAAGCATTTTCTCACACTCTGTACTGGGTCTCGCCATCACTCCACTTAGGGAAATGAAAAGAACGAGACAGAGAGAGATGGTGGCAGAAGGTTAGGTGTGAGGCTGCGCTGTACCACAGAACCTGCCTCAACAACCACATCAAATATTTAACTAGGTGACTGCAGGCATTCTTGTGTGTGTGTGTGCGTGCATGCATGTATGTGTGTGTCTGAAAGAGAGTGAGGGTGGCTTTGAATGAAGGGAGGGTGTTTGTGGGGGTCGAGGGTTTAAGTTGTTCATCATTTACAAGGGGGTGAGCCGAAGGGGTTAGTTTTAATCAACTTGCTGCCACTTAGGGAAATGAAAAGAACGAGACAGAGAGAGATGGTGGCAGAAGGTTAGGGGACAGGGAGGAGGGTGAGCCGAAGGGGTTAGTTTTAATCAACTTGCTGTATCAAGCTTACTTATGCAAACGGCCCCTGTGTGAATGAGATGAGGATGATATCCCTGACAGAATGTCAAACAGTGCTGAGATAAACTGATAGTTGAGATGTGAGAGTAAATGTGGCCCTCCATTATAAATGAATGTAACAGCCAGGTTAATCATCCACACATCGTAGAATCGGACCAATATTTGGTCATTTCTAGAAGCAAACATAGTACTGCCATGCATAATGTGACAGATTGCTTCAAGTCTTCAGTTGATATAGAATATCATAGACCATCATACAGTTTGGAATAATTACGATTTTATTTAATGTTTTTGAAAGAAGTTTCTTATGCTCACCAAGCCTGCATTTATTCGATCAAAAAATACAGTTAAAACAGTAATAAATAGTGAAATGTTATAACACTTTAAAAGTGTTTTCTATTTGAACACTTTTTAAAATGTAATTAATTCCTTTGATGGCAAAGCTGAATTACTCCAGTCATTCAAATATGCTGCTTGGTCAGAAAGTAACAGTTCTTATTATTATCAATGTTGAAAACAATTGTGCTGCTTAATATTTTGCTGGAAACCATCATTCACTACGATTCAAAAGTTTGGGCTAAGCAAGATTTTATTTTATTTTTTATTTTTTTTATAATACTTTCATTCAGCAAAGACAAAATAACTTGATCAAAAGGGACAGTAATAATGTTACAAAACATTTATATAAACATTTGTAAGAACATTTTATAAAAACATTTATAATGTCACAAAATATTTCTATTTCAAATAAATTCTGTTGAAACTTCTATTCTTCTTCTATTCTAAGTTTTTGACTTGGTTATACAAACTAGAGTGTTTTTGTTGTATTTAGTGTAAATGTTCTATTTAGTATAAATTATACTGTTACCCTGATTGTTGATTGTTTGTTCACGTAACACCCTTCCATTGTTTTTGAATGTGCAAAACTAAGCTAAACTTTTGAAAGTAGCTTCTGCAGCACTGTATGTAGTAGCCTGAATAGAGAAACAGGAGAATTCATGTGATCCATTCTATAAGGAATACATTATGAATCTGTGATGTGCAGGTTTGGTGTTCTAGCTTTAAAAAAGTCAACTATATAAACAAAATGCATGTTAGTGATAGCTATACTAAAGCTTGCTCTATCTCATGCACTCACCCTTCTCCAGGACAACAACCCCGACCCCACACACACACATCAAAAACAAAGAATTTGGGTCAAACTCCAAAGCAGAAAGGGAGAATGAAAGTGGAGGCAACTAAACTTGTGTGTAGCTTGGTACTTTAGTGAATCTCATTAATTATTTTCAAAGCCATTTATTTGGTTGCATTTATAAATTGAATGCAATGAAGTAGATGGAAAAAATGGCTTTAGCTGAGGTTCTTACACTTTAATACAAAAGCGTGAAAGCCTCGACTATGAAGATTCTTTACAGTGTCAGGAGTTGTTGCTGACTGTTTCCCTGAGGCATTTAATATGCCAGATGTTGTTGTAAAACTGGTGAAATCTGTCAGCTAGATGATGCCTAAGCTGCTTCTCTCTGCACTCATATTACATTAACTCACTCAGTCAGCATTCTGGGGTTTCCACCCAGAAAATATTCAAATTAACATACAGAACTGTTTACAATGCCAGTTAAACCTAAGCAAATTACTAAAAATATACTAATGGTTATTTAAAGTACATAAAGTAATAGTGCTACTTTATAGTTTCTGCTGAATTATTTAAAGGAAGTATATCTATAAGGAATATCTATCTAGCTATATACTTATATTAATTATTTACTAAAAATACTACTTTTTTATAGTTTCTGTATAATTTTATTATAATGCTAGTTAACTTTTATGCCAACATCTACAACAAAAAAATGACCAAATTTAGCCCCCCATGATTATTTTCCATGGTCTCTTTATATTTCATTTTTGTTTAATTAATTTATTTATTTGCTGTGCCTTTCAGAAGCATCCCCTTGGCATGTGAAATGAACAACACTGGGGTCATATCAGGTCAAATATTGCTGTTAACGGCTCCATCCTTCAATAACAGCCTCTTTATGACAGGTTTTACAGTCTGTACTGAAATACACAATTACAAACTTTTCAAATTAGACTGACAAGATGTTTGGAATGGTATCTATTTATCTCTTGATATTTATTATCTATTTATATATCTTATAAATTTTGTCCAGACAAATTAAACAATGGATTCTAAAAGGATATTGAACATTACGCATATGATTTGCCCTTAGATAGAAATAATTTTATGTTTATTAACATTTTTATAGGTAAATAAATTTTTACTTTACTAGTGTTATACTTAAAATGTTCTATAGTCTCCCAATTATTCAAACAAAAATAGGAATGAATATGTTTTAAATATAATATATTTGTGTATATTTGGAGGAATAGTTTGACTTGTATGATGTTTTCATAGTACAGTGAACTTAGTACTGTACAGTGAACTCCTACAATATCTCAAAATCTACAAGGAAAATGTAATTTCCAAATGTTAATACATCTTATACATCTCATAAAAAAGGGAAACAAATGATCTGGTACTGAGGCGGGCTACTGAAAGTCAAAAAATAAAAAACAGATGTAATGGAAGAGAGAGATGGAGGTACCACCATTTCCACCTGACAGTATACATGAATTATTTCTCTTCAGAAAGTAGAAATAGATTTATTTTTAGGTAAAAGCCAAATAGCTAGAAGAGCTTTAGGTTTCATCTTTTCTTAATGCAGGACTATTTACTGAAGTTGATGTCAGGTAACTAAGAAGCTCCCCGGGCCAGTTTCAGCGCAGAAGGCCTGTGTCTAATATTAGACCCTGTGTAATAAAGAGAGCAGGTCAGGGCCATAGGTAAACATATAGTTCCCATAATTCCCACTGAAGAGGACACGGGGAGCAATAAGAGGTGCTATAATGGTAAAAAAGGGGGGAAGACACAGACAGCAGAGCTAATAATCTCAGTATTGCAATGAACATGGTGAAAAAGACCATCCATCTTTAGGTTTGGGGTCAGTGTACTTATGCTGTCAGACAAAGGGTCATTGTGAGAAGGGATAGGTATGTGGTTAGGTAATGTTGCTTTTGTGGCGGCCCTTGGGGCAAATATGTTTCAAGTGTGTGCCTGTGGTTATGCACCTCATTTTTCAATTTGGAAACAAATGTGACATTCTAGAAAATATAGATGAGGCAATAGTTTTGTTTAATTAAGGTTTTTTTTTTTTTAATAATTTTTTTTTTTTTTTACAGTGCAGGTGCAAAGAATATCTGAAAGTCTGCTACTTAAAGGATTGGCAGAAAATGTATTATTTAATATTTTAAATTGACACTTTTTTGTTCCAAATCCATGTGACTTTCGTTCTTGTGAAAAATACTGAAGATGGACTGTGCTGAATTTTTTTTTTTTTTTTTTACAGGAAAAAAAAAAGCTTTTTGAAGCTTTCAGGCTTCAACACAGGACACAAAAGCCCCATAAAAACAATGATGTTGTATGACCGCAGAGGACTTGGAATAAAGCACTTGAGTCATGTGGACCACTTTTATGCTACTTTTATGTCCTTCTTGAAGCTTAAAAGCTTTAGTTTCCATTCATTGTTACTGCAGGGTAAGAAAAACAGTCTTCAGCATTTCTTCCTTTGCGTTCTGACTTCTGAGGGACTCACACAGGTTTGGTATGACATGAAGGTAAGTAAATAATGACAGAATTTCCATCATTGGGTGTATTATTTTCTTTAAAGACGCAAAAAAGTCTTTTTTTTCTGCTATTGTCCTTTTATGTGGTCTCAAAGATGCATAGACGTCACTTGGCACACCCTGCTGACCCTACATTTACATCTGTATGAGAGTATGTGAATCCTTTGATTCAATATTGTGTCGACTGGCTGAGCTGTGTGCCGTCAAACTTACATAATCATTTCAATAGTACTTCAGTGAGTCTCTGGCTTAAATAAATGTAAACCACTTAAATATAATTCAGTCACCACTGATCATGGCTCACTTCTAAGCCCCTCTGCCAGGTCTTTATACTCCATTCAATCAACTTCAGTTACAGCTCATATAATCCAGGAAATCCATTTAAAGCCTTATGACAAGACTTAACCGAATTTACCCCTTAAATTTAAGGTTTTAGAATTTAGTCCAGACAATTTAAACAATGTATCCCTTAGAAAGGGAAACCAAAATATATTTTTTATCTGATTTTTTCAGAATTCTTTAATTAATAGATTTTTTTACAGCATTATTTCATCAATTGAATGCATACTCACTGAATAAAAGTATTAAAATTAATCTTACTCAATATAATATAATGGGCAGAGCATTATCGGGAACTCTACTCAAAAGAGACTGTAGTTACTGATGCAACGATTGAGAACATAAATCCGCTGCCAGCTATGGAAGAGCTTGATGCTCCACCCAGTCCATTGATTCTTTAGCTTGTGGTAAAGCTCCTGGAAAGTAATGGCTTACCTCCAGAAGTCATCAAGGCTGGCAAGAAGTGCACTCTCCTCAACTATCTCCATGAACTCCTGTTACAGTGCTGGGAGGAAGAGACAGTGTCCCAAGACATGCATGATGCAAACATCATCACACTTTATAAAAATAAAGGGGATAAAAAGGATTGCAATAACTATCGTTGGATATCACTTTTGAGTGCTGTTGGGAAGGCCTTTGCCCGGGTAGTTCTCAACAGGTTGCAGTCACTTGCAGAACACATGTATCCTGAAGCACAGTGTGGATTTAGAGCAGGAAGATCAACAACTGATATGATCTTCTCATTAAGGCAACTGCAGGAGAAGTGCCGTGAGCAGAGGAGACCACTCTACATTGCCTTCATTGATTTGACAAAGGCTTTTGATTCGGTTAGCGGGCATGGCTTTTTTGCAGTACTTCAGAGGATTGGGTGTCCACCTAAGCTCCTGAGGATGATTGTATCCTTCCACGAAGATATGCAGGGTACTGTCCAATATGATGACTCATATTCTGACCCCTTCCCAATTCGAAGTGATGTCAAACAAGGATTTGTTCTAGCACCAACACTCTCTGGTATTTTCTTCTCTCTGGTGTTATATTGTGCCTTCAACCAGTCAGAAGAGGGCATATACATTCACACCAGAAGCGATGGGAATCTGTTCAACCTCATGTGTCTCAGAGCCAAGACTAAGGTACAGAGAGTGCTGATCAGAGAACTGGCTTTTTGCAGACGATGCTGTCCTGGTAGCACATGATGAAAAAGTGTTATGTCTAATCAGCTGCTTTTCACGTGCTAGCAGAGATTTTGGACTCGTTATCAACTCTCTCAAAACTAACATACAAGGACAAGATGTCAGCTGTGCCCCTAGTATTTTAATTGAGGATCACACCATTCAGGTGGTGGGAAATTATATCTATATTGGCTCCGCCATCTTCAATAATCTTTCTCTTGACGTTGAGCTGAACTCAACGATTGGAAAGGCAACAGCAGCAATGGCCCGTCTGGCAAAGAGGGTCTGGGATAACTCCATGCTGACAATCAACACCAGAATGAAGGTGTATCAAGCCTGTGTACTGAATACGCTGCTTTATAGCAGCGAAACATGGATTGTATATTCTCACCAAGAACACAGACTCACTGCCTTCCATCTTCACAGTCTAAGAAGGACCACATCTCTAATAAAAATGTTTTGATGTATGCAGGGATACCAAGTATTTTTGCCCATGTCTCACCCAGAGGCATCTGCGCTGGCTCGGTCATGTCGGCCGCATGAATGCTGGTCGAATCCCCAGAGATCTGCTATACGGTAAACTTGCCACTGGCTCCAGGCTGGCAGGAAGGCCTGTACTTCGCTACAAAGATGTACACAAACAAGACCTGAAAGCAAGTAACATCAATCCAGACGACCTGGAAAAAGTAGCTGTAGGTCGTAACAGATGGAGGCATGCCATTCAATCAGGCATTGAAGTTAGCAAGAGGAGAAGAGAGCACCAGTGGGAAGAGAAAAGAGAACGGAGACGGCAGAGAGCAGACCGAAAATCTACACAGACCAGCATGATCTTTACTTGCAGCAATTGCAATAAAGCATGCTCATCAAAAATTGGACTGTACAGTCACAGTAGGCGCTGTAACTCAGCAAATGTATAGAGGCCCCCATGGTGCAGATTCCATTGTCTTACGAGACAGAAGGATGCAGATGACAATATTATATTATATTATATTATATTATATTATATTATATTATATTATATTATATTATATTATATTATATTATATTATATTATATGTAAGGGATAATGTACATCCATGCGGTTGTTATCGCAGAATAACCCCTGACAGGGTGATCAGGAAGGGGGTTATTCAGCAATAACAACCCGCTTGATGTACATTATCCCGCTTATTACACAGCTACTTGCCACATAAGTAAATAATTAGACACAAAATATTGATTTTAGTTGAATAATTTGAATGCAAAGCTTCCGTGAACACAGCAGCTGCGAGCAAGAGTCAAGTTCAAACTAGATGGACATTTCAGTGCAGTTACACAATATCTCACAACATAAATAATTATGCCGATAAAAGATTTAAGACGAAAATGTTTTAAAATCTTACCAGTTTGTTAGTTATCTTATAATCTATTACAGCGTTCAAAACAATCGTAGTGAAATGGCAACATCTGTGTTTGTATGAAATGAGAGCGCGAGTCCGTGATACCAAGATGACATAGGCTAATTAAATAATTGTACACAATTTTGAATTGAGCTTTAATATTTTATTAGCTAAACAAACGCAAAGCTTCCACCAAGAAAAAAACTGTTCCTGGCAGTATAGTGCCGACTTTAGTTACCCGGATGAGCCCGTGTTATTAGCTTTTACCAGTTGTTATGGAGGGATAATAGATCTCGGAATGTCGAGACTGACAAATGAGAATCACGTATTCCACAGAGCCGTATATTATATTATATTATATTATATTATATTATATTATATTATATTATATTATATTATATTATATTATATTATATTATATTATATTATATTATATTATATTATATTATATTATATTATATACCTGTGTGTAGCTTTGCCTGCCTTTGGATTATGTGTGTGGACTAGGCCTACCCCTTAATAGTGATGCAAAGGCCGATTCATTTTGGACAGATTGGCTCATTGAACCGGTTCAAAAAGCTGATTCATCGGTTCCTGACATCATCAACCAATAACGCCACTATTGCAACAACTCAGCGCAATGTTATATCAATGAAAAATTCAAATAAGTCATTTGTGTCAACACATATTGAAACATTCAAAAAATAAAGTTATTTGTGTGAAAGCATATTATTGATTTATTAAGTTAATGGTGTTTTTGGTCACAGTTTCATTTGCGGATCCTTTATGTCAGATACAACTGACTGACCAATATTGACTAGCCTACAACTTGGACAAGATTCCTAAAAGTTTCACACCTACAGCACATATTACAGTCATTGATGCACAAACGTGGATATGTTCTACATGTCTACATTAAAAAGAATGTAAACTCTGTCTTGTAAACTCCTTGATTTCGCTTAAGCAAATTTAAATATAATATGCATGCACAAACTACACTCAACAGAAAAGTTTTTGCAGGTTTTAATAAAATGTAATTTAATAACAGTCATAATAAGCATATTGCCAGTACTCACCACAGGCTTGCAGAGTATTGTCAGCACACTCTTCAGAATCTTCGGTAATCCTTGCCAAACTTCCCCACGGCTCATTCGGTTCTTTTTGAGTCCTCGGTAATCCTCGGCAAACTTTGACACTTGGTTGAACCGGCGCATTTGGTTCTTTTTGAGTTGGACGTGCTTTTTTGGCTGTGCGTCCTGCGTCATCAACCCGGAAGTAAAGTTTGATTCAGTTCGATTTGTGAACTGGCTCAACCAGTTACTTCCTGAGAACCGGCTCAAAAGAACAATTCGTTCAAGAACCGAACATCACTACCCATTAAATAATCTACTGTATTTGGATCCTCTACCTTTGTATCCCCATGCAGTTCTTGACAATAATATAGTATAGATCACTTCAAAAGTTGCACAAGACAAATGTACAAAATGCCATTCTATAGACAATCCTTCCACCATTGAGCTTTCAATGATCTGATTATTACCTTCCTCAACACCTGCCACCAAATCCATCATGGGAGGCAGGGAAGTTGCCTCACACACTGATGTGTTTTGGCTGTAGAGGACCCAGCCTCCATTGACTCTTCAATTATTAGCTTATGTAAATGTCATGAAGAAAATTCACAGAGGACTGAAAGCACACATGTACACACAGTGGGGGGCACACCTGTGTGTTGTGGGTTTTCCATAAATGATTTGTAATTGCTTTACAGGAAGACACCTGGACTGGTTCATAATGCTGCTAGACATTAAGATCATCATTATCACTGGTCCCAAGACAAATAGCCCAGAGAAATTGCTTTGGCCAATTGGTCTTCGTATGTGACACTTTATACTGAAGTACATGTTCAATTATCTTTAGTAATTGTCTTTTTTTTCTTCCTACAGAAAAATTAATTATGACCACTCATTCATTTAACAACAGGACACAAAGAAAAAAAAAGTTTACCAAATTACCAGTTCAGCTGACTACCAGTATGAACTACTATCTTATTTTTGCTGTATTTAGTATCTTCAGCCTGTAAATTTCAAGGTCTGCAAGGTCATTGCACCATGTTTGCCGAAAGTGATCATAAAAAGCATCAGACCATAGCGTACAGTGAGTGTTTCGATTCCCAATCCCTTTTTTAATCACAACTGGGTTAAAAGAATTTCAGCACTCAGAAATTCCAGTAAGCTTTAACGATACCTCTGGCAAGATTTCTCTGCAATCTCCTGGCCTCCTCCTCTCCTGCACTGCTTTACAGTGCAGAAGATTAAGCAGTTGGGTTTGAGGCTGTGCCTGTTAGTTGTTGTACTGAGAGAAATCAATAAGGATCAGTGCTGTTAGCTTATAGGCCAGCTAATCCTTATCTCAACAAGCGCATCCTTCAGCCTGCTTCACCGCTAACTCCTAACAATCACTAGTCCAGCCAAATGAATGAGGGAGCACACAGAAGTGACTGTGGCCTTTAGGCAAGTGAGGCCTGGTATTGATCCAGAACAGTTTCTAGACAACACCGCTGGGTATCAGTGAACATAATCCAAACAGCATCTACACAAGTCTTCAGCCCAGATCCAGCAATTTCTTGGATGATGAACTACATTAAACACTTGGCACCTTATTAATGGTGTTCAGGGCCGGTGGAGGACAAGAAACAAAATTTAGAGAATCATGATCTGGAGAGCAATTCTGATAATGAAGTCTATATACTGTATGTACTATATATACTGTATATATACACAGTAATACTATTCAAAGGCTTGAGGTCAGTAAGATTTTTTTTGAAAGACATTAATACTTTTATTTAGCAATGATGTACTAAATTGATCAAAAGTGGCAGTGAAGACTTTTATGTTGTTAAAAATGTTATATTTCAAATAGTATTAAAAATATGCTGTTCTTTGCTGTTCTATTCATCAAAGAATCTTGAAAAAAAGGTGTACACAAAACATTATTACTGTTTTCAACACTGAAAATAATATGAAATGTTACGTAAGCATAAAAATCAGCATATTAGAATGATTTCTGAAGGATCATGTAACACTGAAGACTTGAGTATTTGTTGCTGAAAATCCAGCTTTGCAATGACAGGAATAAATTACAGTACATATAAAATATACTCAAATAGAAACAAGTTACTTTAAATTGTAACAATATTTCACAACAATACTGTATTTAGTGTATTTTGATCAAATAAATTCACGCTTGGTGAGCATAAGGGACTTATTTCATACATGAACATATATATGAACAATAAAGTAATTTTTTTAACCTCAAAACTAACAAACTGCATTTTGTCTGAAAACTGTTTCTGCAGTATTTATTTGAATAAATGAGAATTTATACCTTTTATTTAAAATGAAAATGTATTGGTATAATAAAATATGATAACATTTTATAGAAAATATCATTTTCCTTTTCTGCTGTCCCTCCACGTCCGTCAGTGTAGTGTAGTAGGATAGAAAATGGTGTCCAGTGGGGTGTGAAATTTGGCTTGCGAAGAGATGAGGTTGAGATAAGGGGCCCAAATCTAGAACCTTGGTGGAAGGTGTACTTGGAAGAAAATACTTAATTTGGAGATGGGATACAGGGCTGAGCAAGGGGAAAAGTCCAGTGGAGGAAAACGTCTGACGGTCCCAATGTGGCTGGGATTTTTCAAAGCCTGTCCATTCGGTGCTCTAGGTTTGAGCACCTGGAGTAATGCAGCACATTTGTCTCAGCAGGTAAGGACCTGCCATGGCTTCCTCTCGGGCTGTCCACTGACAACTCTATTTGCTATGCAAGTCAGGTCATTGCCGTTCTCTCAAGAGAGTGGGGCAGTGAACAAGATGGAAGATTGAAGAGCAGAGGAAGTGGGGAAAACAGCAAGTGAGGGTGAGGAAAGTGGGAAGGACTGGAAATATGAAAGTTCTACGTACCTATTTGTACCATGTAGACACTATGTATTACCTTGCCGAGATAGATTCTAATGCCACTGAGAGACTGAGGACTTAATCTGCTGTCAATTTGATACAGCAAGGGGACTCTCGCCCTCATTTTTAACCCCACACCCTGCTGAGCTGCGTAGAGTTAATAGCCTCCCAGCAGCAGGAGCCCAGTCAGAGGTGAGGAAAGAACGGGACAGGAGGGGAATGAAGAAAGATGGAAGAAAAGACTCATTAGGTCATTATGCATCCTCTGTAGCTTCCAGGGATCATCTTTGCACATATTTTGACATTGTTTGGTAGAGCCATCGATCAGGGCGGAGAAAGCTCAGAGCTGTACCAACGCCTCTGAACAGGTGAAGCTAGGAGAAAATACTAGAGACGATGGTGATTGAAGATGATGATAAAGGCCGTACCAGGTCACTTTTAATCAAACTTCTGCCCCATACTGTGCCTCGATGACACTGATGATGATGACGATGGTGTTGACGATTATGATGATGTTGATGATGATGCCCACCATTGGGGAAGTCTGTCCCTTTGGGCAGCATGCTGACAATTTGAGAATGCCCAGAAACGGTCAATCAAACCTGACAACTGAGTTCCTGTCTCACACAGATGGATTTGCACCATATACCCAGTTCAATCCCCAATGCTCCAAATTAAAACCAGACCCTTTCATCTGTACTTGATGGGATTGAGAGCATCAAAAACACCCTTGAGGTGATAGAGGCTTGTTCGGTTCACTCTCACTCACATACAGCCGGGCAGAGCAGTAACATAACTGCAAAGTCCCGCAATAAAGTCATCAAAAGCCCCCTGAAGTCCTATTCATAATTAAAGTTTTTATTAACAGCTGTCATGGTTACAGGAAGGCCAGCGGGTAGTTGGTTGACCTTTCGGAAACCGATTTCTTGAGTAATGTGCTGTAATCGCAAACGGACCACAAATCAACAAAAACCAAGGTTGGGTTTCTCACAAACATGTTCGGTTTGTGCCATGTTGTTAGTTTTAAATGGGCTCTGGAGCTCAACCTGAAAGACTTCTTGTTTGAAATCTGTTGTTCTCGCCCCATGATGCCTTGGGAACATGACATGACTGGGACAATTAATGCTTGATGAATTAGTCATCATCCTTGCAGTGCTATCAGTATGAGTGGCTAGAGTCTAACTAGCTTTCTGTCTAGCTTGGTACCAGGTATGCATGCACACAGACAGATTTTATCTCAGGCATCTAAAAATAATGGTATAGAATAGCTAAACCCACAATTTAAGTAACATAGCCATCGAAAGGAGAGGTGAAGGGGGAGGGTTTGGCTCTGCCTTTAAGCGTAATGAAGGTGTTTGTTGAGCATGCAGAGGTACTGAGATGTTTTAGTGGCTTGTAAAATGCAAGCGATAGAGCCAGACTGGTAAAGTTTTCTGCTTGGCTGGTTCATGCAGACTGGATTTAGGAGTACTGAACAAAAGAGCAGTGTGCGCACATAAGAAAACAGCTGGCACTTAGCACACTTGGCACATATGGTGATACACAGAAACAGGCACGCACACATATGCAGACACGTATTTTTAAGTCCACTGTTTAATATGTAATGAAAACCCTTTTCTCTTTTAAATCATAATATTTGTTTTATTTATGTAGCACAGTGAGTGCAAACTGAATTATGCATTACGCAACCTCATCCGCAATGAACCATAATGAAATTTAATTTAACATTGATAGCCCACTGCATTAAAAATGAAAAACTGGTATAAGGTCAATGACATGGTTTTAATCTGGATGTATTTATTATTTTAAAAAATATAAAACGCAATTCATACATACAATTAATCTGATGATGAGCATGTTTTAATTTCTGAATTAACATGAATTTTCTTAGCATTTTTTAAAATTATTATTAAAATGTAAGGGTGATACTACTGCACCGATATCAAAGGAAAACTCATTAAAAGAATACAAATTTTGAGAAAAAAAAAAAAAAAAAAAACCCAGCTTGGCATAATCTTTTAAGTTATTTAAAATATTTTATACCTGCTTTACTACTTATTCATTTTTGAAAAACTTTTGTCTGGCAAAAATGCTATCTAGTGCAATCAACATGTGGAGACCTACAGACAAACCCCAAATCATGTGTAAAAGATAATGTGAAGCGACTTCCCAAAATGTAAAGATTTTTAGGAATCAATCATTTATAAGTAATAATATAATGATATTTGTAAAAACTTTTACATTGAAAAATGAATTCATTTATACAGTATATTACTAAAATAATGCTGAAAAAAATGTATCATGGTTTCCACAAAAATATTATGCAGCACAACGGTTTTCAGCATTGATAATAATAAGAAATCTTACATGAGCACCAAATCAGAATATTTAAATGAATTCTGAAGGATCATGTGACGCTGAAGACTGGAGTGATGGCTCCTAAAAATTATTTTTAAGAATATTTCTTTGAAAGAATATTTAACAATATTACAGTTTTTGCTGTATTTTCAAAGAATCAAGTAAAGACAGTCTTGGTGAGCATAAGAGATGTCTTGCAAAAACATAAAAAAAACTTACTTACCCCAAAGTTTTGAATCGTAATGTACATTTCTAACTTGGCACTTAACACTAATTTCATTATCATGGACATTCTAATCACTTTAGTCATTCATTTATCAATTACCATAATAATTATGTTAAAAGTTCAAATTCCGTTATTTATTACACTGTGAGGAGCAGTTACCCAAGCAAGGTTCAGTTGGAAGGATTTTAACTGCAGTATCTAGTTGCCAAAGCTCTACTGCATATGTTCTACTGCAGAGCATATGAAGGGAGAAGTCAGACTGGGTCAGTCTTTAAGTATAGGCCACCATTTGATGAATTTGTTACATAGCCTACTGTTTAGAGTTTCTCTATATTGCTATCAGTGCCAGATGGGCAAAAAACCTATTTAACCCCCTCCGGCCCTTTCCCTACCTATTTCATACCATAGCCTCTATCATTTTAATGAGAATTCTTTATGGCAGAGGAGTGGATGAATTTGGAGTGTCCGACTGTAATGAAACCACAAAGGCTTGATATTGAGCCACACACAAACACACACACAAACAGATTAAGCATCAGGCATTGGACTGTAAAACAGAGCTGTGACTGAGTTAAGTCTAACCCAATCTGACACCACTTTTTGCCACCCATCCTGTGAAATTACAACTAATTAGTGTTGTTGGTAAGGAACGCCTTCCTGGGCATTAATTTAGCACACTATGGACACACATACATGCACATCTTCTCAGCCTGACTTTCACTGTGTTCTTTGCAATCTCATCACAGCCAGTTGCTGTAATCCATCTCAATCTGCAACCTCTGGCCTATTCTGTTGCTCTCTAATATGGACTGCAGGTCAGGCCTCATTCAGCACCCCATCCCCCGTCTATACCTAAGCCATGATTCCCCAAACTGACGTGTGCCTCCCATTATAGCAAATTCATGAGGGACATTCTTGAATGACTTATATCCATATAAGCCAGAAGCAAGCAGCAATTCCGTGTTTGGTAGGTGGTTTGGAATAAGGGATTTCCGATTATTAATGGCAGTTTGTGTGAGCCTATAATGAGATGACCTGTAGTGGAATGATGCATCATAATGTGCTTACAAATAAGATCACACTCCAGAGGTGGCCCTTTCATTTCCATTGCCCACACTGATCATGTTCAGGGGTAAAGGACTAAAGCTGAATTTTTCAGCTGTCAATCATCCATGCTTGATTGACAGTATCAGATGAGACTATCACATCTCACACTAAGCCATGAATAGTTTGCAGCCATGACCTTCGTTGTGGTTTGAATGCTTTAACAGTGAGGGGATAAAGAGCACAAACATAGCTCTGTATCTTATAAGATGCAAAGTATGAATGCATTTTTAGTGCTCTAGGGGCTGGGACATGTATACAAATGTAGTTTCGACATGCCTATGGGCACTCAATTAAATAGTACATAGAATGTCTTTTGCTGAAAAACAATCTATATGGACTATAGGATCCATTATAACTGCTCACACAGGAAACATTCTTGCTAAAAACAATGTAATGGAACCAAACTTAGGTTCCATTAATCGCTTTTGCTGTACTACTATTCAGTGGTGGTGTATCCCATAATGGATTTGCAATTTATTTGTCAAAATATTTTAAAAGTACTAGTACTAAATTTCTTATAATTCAAACTGCTACGCCTCATGCAAAAAAAAAAAAAAAAAAAAAAAAAACTGAAGACAAAAAAAAAACAAGAAATGTCAAACTATCCCATGTTTACATAGAAAAACAATGAAAGTAACAACGTAATGAACATATTTTGTGTAAATGGCCCTTTGAGTGACAGTTCATAGGATTGAGCAGGTGAAGCTAGAAGTTGTGTGTGTGTGTGTGAGAGAGAGAGAGAGAGAGAGAGAGATTTTACTGACACAAATACATACACAAGGACTTTGGAACAAAGCAAAGCTACTGAATTATGAAGGATCAAGATTTAACAAGCATGTGTGTGTGTGTGTGTGTGTGTGTGCATAGGTGACATTGTTTGTGAGTATTATTTATAGCTGGCTGGGTTTTTACAAAATTATTGTTTAACTATAACAGAAAGCCTGCAGAAAATGGCTATACTGCCCTATTAGAAATATGTTCCTACATAACAAATGCCATTCATTACTTGGGTAAAAATCACTCAGCGTAAGTGCTGGACTGAGACTAATTAGACCTCCATCAGTCAGTAACTCAATTACCATGTACATGCTTTTGAGAGCAGTACAACACCAAATGGATCAAAGAGCCAAACAAGAGAATGACTTAGTGGCAGGTGTATGAGAAAAACATTGTGACATATGTCATTTTGTCATTGAAACTGAACCAATTAAAGCATAATTACCAACGGCAGTGTGGAATTATTTGAGAAGAGCTGCAAAGAAAGCCTCTTTTATTTGTGCTGCTTTCTTGCTCTTCCCTTCACTATCCTCTTTCTGTCTCTTTCTCTCTCTCATACACACTTACACACACTCTCAGTTTCTAACTGCCTGGTCTAGCACACTGTTGATTTCCCTTGGGCACACCCAGTGTTCCCGCTTTTATTGTTATGGCCTATTAAATTCCATGATGGAGAGGCCAAGTTGGGGATGGCATCTGCTCTGCCGGCCGTCCCAGATGTATACTTGTGCCAAGTTAACCAAAGCAGACGATTTCTGTAGAGCTGAATATATTTGCTGAAAAGGTCAGATCGATTTAGGAATCATTTATTGTCTACTTTAATGTCCTGTTCAAGGCTGTTGGCCTTTTTCCACCCAATATTTTATCTGTGGTTGTAAGGCCCCAGTGAACAGTGGAGAGAAGGGTGAAATGTCTCGTTTCAGATTGACTCCAGATATCTGAGGGTCTTGCACCAAGTCTTGGTGGAAGAGGTCTGAAGATTAGACGAGATCTGTTGTTGTGCTTGACAGTAGATAAAAGCCAGAAAGAGGAAATCAAGAGCAACTGAATGTCCTGAAAAGACCTCAGCCGTCAGTTTGTTAGTTAATTTGCTCTTTCCAGTGATTGTATCCCTTTCTCTCTCTCTCTCTCTCATTACATAAGAATTGATGTGAGGTCAGGCTTAAAGGAACTGTGGTTCAAAATTCATGTTTTTCCAAATCTGTATGACTATCTTTTTTTTTTCAGCTGATGAAAGCGAATAAAGCCTGGTGCTGTCAAGCTTAGAAAAGGACAAGTGTGCATCACAAAAGTATCATAAAAATGATCCAAGCAACACATGCACTATATTCCAAGTCTTCTGAAGCGTATAATAGTTTTGTGTGGCAAACATATCAAGTCAAGTCAAGTCTGCTTTATTGTCAATTCTTCCACATGTACAGTACGGATAATTGAAATTGCGTTACTCTCAGACCCATGGTGCATACAGATAACACTAACAGTAGAGCCTAAAAATACAGATATATACAGATAAAATCTAAAATCTAAAATACACTATACAAATAAGGACATGTAAAAAATGATAAAAATAAAGTTAAATAAATGCTCATTTTATTTATATATTTAGTTTAGTAAGTGAAAAATTTTGACACTTTTTTCAGGATTTTGCTGATGAATGTAAAGTTCAAAAGAACAGCCTTTATCTGAAATAGAAATATTTTGAAACATTATGAATGTCTGTACTGTCAATTTTGATCAATTTAATGCATCCTTGATGAATATACTGTAAGAAAGAAAAGAATGTGAATACAGTTCATATTGAGCCACTTTTATGACACTTTTTGTCATTTGGAGCTTGACAGTACTTTGATTATATTGAGAAGAGCGGCCTAAATGAATTGAAAACTAAATCACCTTTGTGTTTCATGGAAATTTTAATTTAGGAGCGAACCAATTATTTTGATAAATTATGTATTGTGTGGTTTGATGGCTGCATCAACAATAATGAAGTCAACAACAACAACAACAACAACAAAAAAAAAAACATCCCAAATTTCCAAATAGTTGGCCAGACATTTTCCATTACTATCACACTGCTCTTGTTCCAACATTGGGAACAATGCTACCATTTATCCCCAGTTGGATTCCCCTTTCCTTAGTGTCATTTCCATCTCAATGAGATTCTGTAATGACAGACCAAATAGTAGAATGGGAATTACAGAGGCAGAGCTTTTGAGGGATTACACATTCCGATGACTGACATTGGTAAATGTCAGCACAACAGCATCATTTAATATTCAAAATAGTCAAATTTATCAAATTTCTGTATAACAAAGGAAAACTAAGCCTGCAGCATCTGGCCCAATAGATAACGGAGGGAGTGTATTGCGAGTGTTCGGGTTTTTACACAACATCTCGTTAACCTCCCTGCTGCCGCTCTCACGAATTTCACATGATTAAAGCTGAAGTTTGAATGAAGAGAGTGGCATTGGTGGGGGTGTGTGTGTGGGGGGGGGGGTGGAGGTCGAGGTGAAGGATCAAATCGGACAGCATGAATCCATGCAGGTACGGTGGCACGTGCTGTGAGCAGGTGGAGATTTGTATCTCCATTGATTTGAAGCACGACAGGGAACTCATTTTGTCATTTAATTCCCTGCTTAATAACCTTTCTCCCCTGCTGTATCAAGCAATGTCTTATCTACAGGCGGGCATAAAGCATAAAAGAAAACATTTCTGTCTATTCCTGAAATATCCCCAGCACAATTAAGCTTTGACAGATGTTTTATTCCAAACACTGACTGTGCTCGGAAGACAAAGGAACCTAAACTGCTCACAAGCTCCTCTGATGCACAGCTGCCTCAAAGTAATGATGTGACCAGCACCATGGAGATATCTATGAGAAATGCCATGGATACAAACGGTCTGTTTATCATTTCGGTAAAGCACTCACATATTGATGCACAGGCATTAGCGGACAAATAATTGCTTGTGGCTCGCGCGCTCAATCTAATACAGGGCTTGGCGTCTGGATGCATGCGAAACAAACAGGAGTACCTGTCTCCAAGGTCAGCTGACTGTAATGCAATATTCACAGAGAAGACGTCAGCGAATGGGTCAGATCCATCGATCTAGTGGCCCTGGGTATCGCTAGCCTAATGGGCCCACCCAATGTCGAATGGAACACATTAGCATGGCTGGTGTTATATAAACTCCCTTAATGGATAATTAAATATTGGACTGGAGAGAGGGGAAAAGCTTGTGAAACCCTGGACCATATGATGCACTTGGACCCATGGGAATTTCTAGGTATACATGAGTATAATCCGAAAAGCTTGAGAAAACCCATAGGCCCAGAGCATTTGCCAAACGTAAGCTTGAGAGCAAGGCAAACAGTAGCAGATGGTTTCCCAAAAACAAAGAAATTATTTTAGGGGCCACACTAAATGTCAGACACAAGGAATCTTAATTTTTTTCTTTTCTGGTGATGTTTTTGATTAATGTAAATTTGCAAACCTCTCTTTCTCAAGAGGATAAGTGAGTGAAACACAAAGTGCCTAAGATTGGATCATGGTGTTGAAAGAACAAAAGTATATCAGATCTTGCAAAACATCTCTGTGTATTCTGGAAAAACTATGTGCTTTTATATCCAACAAAATTATCATGAATGGATCTAGGACTGGATGTTCTGTCATGGAAGATGGCCATGTGTAGTCGAATGAGCAGTCATAAACACAGAGGGCTATTAGTGCACATTATTAAAACCAGTTAAAATCAACATTTCATGGTGCATGCTGAGTGGCACAAATGCCCTACATAAAGGTCTGCAAGAAATATAAACTATGTGCATAATAAACTTAATTCGAAAAATATGATATGACTTGTACAGAGCGCAAATCACAAAGCTTAATATGGCATTTAGTGAAATGAACATCATGTATCTTGGCAACATGACCATAACCACTGCAATTTTCAAAGTATGTTGTGACTTACAAACAGCTAAATGAGCAGAAATGAACTGCCTTAGATAAAATCTCTTTCTCAAGAAATGGAACTGAACATTTCTCTTAATGATCTGTGTCCATTCGGAGACAGCCAACATCCATATAGGGTTACACAAACACTGTTTCCCAGAGTCCGTCTGAACAAACAAAACACCAACAGCCTGATATGCTTCCCTACTATACAGTAGAGCTGCACAATACAGTATACTGAATTTATCAAAATATTGCAAATGTACACTGAATGATTTTAATACTTTGCAAAGTTATGTTTATGTCAGTGCAGATAGCAGAGAATAAACTTGCCAAGTCCATGTTACATTAAGTTACAGGTTGCCAGATATTACTAGAAAAACAACACACCTGGTTTGGTAAAATATATGAACCTAGTTTTTATTCTTAGGGAGAATAGGGAACCATCCCTGAGATGTTGGTGATATGAATTTGAGTTACAACAAAAAATTAAGATAACAAGACATTAATAAACATCTCTCACTCAAACTTAACTGGTTAAGCACTTGGAATCGACTGGGTGGACCTGGACGGAAAACTACTTATGATTACAGTAGCTAGCACATTATTCTTCAAAACTGTGCAACTCAACTATATGCAAAAAAGGCAGTATGTACATTAAGTTAGACGTCCAAATCAAATTTATTCATGACACAATAGGCGAACAACTGAAATTCTTAATTGTGCAAAACTCTTATTTGAGTCCATAGATTCAGGTAATGCAGATAAAAGCTCAGATTCAAAAAGTTAAAAAATATTAAAAATGGACAATGGCAACATGAACATGATTAATAAAATATTTTTTATTTATTTATTTTTTTTAACCACACCTGCTTACCTACAGAATGTACATTATCAACGATTAAGAAATAAGTTCTTCATCAAATACAGCTTTGAAATTGCTTTCATCCACTCCAGCCCAAAACCCCATCTAACATAAGCTCCCAAACAATAGCTTCGGCTGCCATCCCCGCCGCAGGAGCTGGGAAAACACTGCAGGCACCAACATCAAACAGTCTGGCACACAGACAAATCAGGCCCTGCTGCTGCTGCTTATTAGAGAAATACAAGAGCAATTATAAGTGAGTATTCAGTCAAAAAGTCATGGAGCTCTATGTGTGAATTAGGTTATTATTCAAATTTAGGGAAATTCCAGATGGGTTATAATATTCCTCAAATGTTGCCTAATGATAGAATAAGTGACTTGTCAAAGAATTTGGCTGTAATACTGAACAGTTTTGCATAAGCACAATGGTTAATCGAGAGCACAGTGACGTGACATACAGCCAAGTATGGTGACCCATACTCAGAATTCGTGCTCTGCATTTAACCCATCCAAAGTGTACACACACAGCAGTGAACGCACACACACCGTGAACACACACCCGGAGCAGTGGGCAGCCATTTATGCTGCAGCGCCCGGGGAGCAGTTGGGGGTTCGGTGCCTTGCTCAAGGGCACCTCAGTCGTTGTATTGCCAGCCTGAGACTCAAACCCACCACCTAGGGTTAGGAGTCAAACTCTCTAACCACTAAGCCACGACTTCCCCAATTACATATATATTACAGTTACATATATAAACTTTGCAGTACATTCCCTGTGACTGATGCACCACTGCAGTGGAAGAGAACTGAACTGAGAAAGGAAAAGTAGAGTTAGTCGGACATAACTAGTATTTATTTTATTTTTTTTATGAAAATTGTGTGATCAAGTTAAAAATGAGCCATCCTTTACCTCAAACAGTATAGCATGGTGCTAGCAATGCCAGGGTTATGGATTCTATTCCCAGGCATAAATTGCTTGAATTCAAACAACAACAACAAAAATTGAATTTGAATGCATCTACATTCTAATAAAAGCGTTGTCCATATACGTTAATGTAAAATAAGCAATATATTAGCAATGTTTACATGTAACCAAATAATCTGTTAGTAATCAGATTGATGGCTCAATCAGACTGAAAAGCCTTCAAGTAAACACCTCAATCGGTTCGACTGAGTTTGATCCAAATTTCAAATGGATTGGAAGGTGCGGCGTATAACTGAAATAATCTGATCAATAGGAAAAAATACAAGAAATAACATTACAATTCCTTCTTATTTGTCACTCTGAGACAAAATCAGAATTCCGAACAAAGAAAGATGAACTCAAAAAAAGTGCTTAAATGAGTAAAGAAACACATCAGGGCATGATGACATAGACAGATCTCTAAAAATATCTAATAAACTCCAAATAGCCCTGTCCACAGTTACATAACATGCAGATGTTAGCATTCATTGGAGCTCCAGAGCTAAAGGCCAGTCATGCATGCAGTGAGCAAGCTTACGACACACCACAACGGCCTGTCTAAAAAAAGGATTTTATATATACCCTATCCTGCACAGTCACTCAACATAACACTCATGATGCGCTTCAGCCTCAAAGGACAAAGTACAAGAGCAGTGTTGCAGTCTCTTAAAGTCTGCTCAACTTGCTACAAGAAGCTTTAGAAATCTGACACCATAATTGTGTAGCAGCCATATTTATGTGCATTTACATCAGACAGTCAGTGTAAGGCTATTGAGGCTTACATTAGCATATTATATGAGAAAACTCTGGCAGCAGACCACAAAAACAAAACAGAAGCAACAGCACACGTCTGATTTCCACTGTGGTTTGCTCATGGTGTATTGCAGTGTGAACACAATTTATCAGTAGTGTAATCAAATTAAAAAAGGGGGAGAGAATTGAAGCTATGTGTCTGTCAGACCTTTTTCATGTAGTAGTCTTGTAGTAGGTGACAATGATGGTTAGTTTTGGTGAAAAAGGTTAATTGAACTATAATTCACTTCCATGGATTGTATCAGCTGTGAGATTTAAGAGAACAGAAAGAGAACATGGGAAATGTAGGTGTTGCAGGGGTTAAGGCAGATGATGAATGTGCAGTCTCAGGTTAATTCAGAAGCAAGGTGTGTGTGAGAGATTGGCTGTCATGAACGTCTTTTAGAGTAGCCAAAAGAAGATAGTATGAGGTCAGTAACTAACCAAATTAGTGGGGTGCTTCCAGCCTATGACTGCCCATTTGACTCTGTTGAATGGTGCATTTGTCATCTCCTCCAACAGGTTACATCATCCTGGCTGAATTTCATGTGAATCAAACCAAAAGCCATGCAGGCTCCTCATAAATCATTCAGAATTGTGGGAACTAAGGCTGCTACTGTAAGTCATACATACGTTTGCAAGAGATGTACTGTAAGTGATATGTGAAATATTATTAAATTTAAAATAGCTGTTTTCTATTTTAATACATTTTATTCTTGGGATGGCAAAGCTGAATAGCAATTACTCCAGTCTTCAGTGTCTGAGTCTTATGTTGTCTTATTCCAATTTGGTGCCAAAACAGTTTAGCTGCTTAATATTTTGGGGGAAACCAGAATACTTTCACAATACTCATATGCTATGTTGCCTCGTAATGGCATTACCTCACACAAAGCCTCAGATTCAGTTATGTTCTTCTGCAGTGAGCTGTCTCAAACTAATGATAAAAGGTGAAAGTGCAGTGAGAAGGCCTTTGAATCTGCTGATGGTGTAAAGTAAAAACGACTGCCGGTTAGAAACAGACAAATGAAAGACAGCAATACAGAAGAGAGGTCGAGGACAACTGTCTGCTGTCCAATGCTGCCCATAGACTACCTCATTATTCAGTATTCTGTACTGCTTGAGGCAGTTGTTAACAGTTGTTGTCTAACCCCAGAAATGCTCACTTAACATTTCTCTTCCCCATCTCCAACATCATCAGCATCCGTCACTCACTTTAATTGGTTAGGGGGAAGCAATAATTGCAGCAATTAAAAGGCAAACACTTTGTGCCTAGATTATGCTTGGATCTCTATATTTGAAATATGCTGTATTAATGCTTTTGGCCAATAGGAAATAATTAGAAGATAACTAGAGCTGTGAGGGTTAAGTCAATACTATTCAATCACCTAGTCACATTATTATTGCTCAAACCCTTTTCTCCTATTAATACCTCCCAAACTTTTAAATGCTGGATTCAACTAAAGAGGTATAATCTTGAGACCCACCAAAGATGTTTTAGTGAAATATGAGGGGGGTTCTGTTTTAGTTTTAACATTATTTTCTTTGTCATATAGTGATCACAGTGTCTTGCAACCTATTGTTTGTTTCAGTTGCACTACAAGGACTGAAATGCTCCAGGAAAGCTAATTTCATGCTGAGCTAATCAAAATGACCACAGCTGATCACAGCTGAAAATCAAATAGCTTTGCGTGTCATTGAGAAGGTGATTAACTACATCTGATTGAGTTTACAACTGATTTTTAGGAGAGGGGTGATCCTTTTTCCAACTCAGTGATTCTATCGCTGCGTCCGAAAGCTCTAAAATTCTCCTTTGGAGGCAGCATTTCAAGGCATGAAGGCATTAAGGCATCAAGGCACATACCTTCTTCTGATTGAATTTTGAAGGCAGCATAGATGTATTCTTTGCTCCCTGTGATTCCATTCCATGATGGTTGGGATAAAAAAAATAAAGATGGCATCTAAAAATTAACAAGTTAACAAACGCAATTGCAGTTGGTGGTCAGTTTCTGTGTAAATGTATGTTTCTGATGTAACTTTTTGCACTTTTGATGTTATTTCTAGCGAGAAATCAGTATTACTGTATAACAATTAAATATTTGTTTAGTTATCATCAAAACTCATTCCATTTTGATCATTAAACCATTATGCTTCCTCAGAAATCTGACTGAAATCAGTTTCATGAGGTGCCTTTGTGCAAAATCGCTGCCTGCAAAGTCATTGCCTCATAAGGCAGCGAGGCAGCAAGTCAGCTTTCTTTCGGACGCAGCCTATATATATATACTGTATATATATATATATATATATATACAACTTCAGTCCAACTTCATTTAAGACTGCAATGCAACAAAATGTAATTATTGTAAAGGGGGTGATTCTTTTCTATACCCATTGTAATATTGCATTTAGTAATACAAAACAGCACAACTCTGGTGGGAATTTTGATTCCTCACAGTGACTCAACTCTTTCATTCACAAAATCTGTACTCTAATTCACAAAAGTGTACTCTAATTCACAAACACATGACTCTTATGGGTTCGTTTAATAAATAGTTCAAAAGGCTCAGAGTTACTGGTTGTAATCTGTCTGATAAATAATATTATTGAATCTGTCAGAGCGGCTTCTGAATCATGTCAATGCATCATTAGTAACTTTTAATGCAAGATTCATGTCAATGCATCATTAGTAACTTGTGTCAAAGCTCATGTGCAAAATATGTAAATACAAGTTAGGAACACCAACAAACTTTAATTGCAGAGCTTTTATTTCAAATTTCATGGCATAAACACAACCGATGCAACATTATAATGGACATAGAAGTTGAACATGAAGAAAGGGCAAAGGTTTGGATTGTTTTGACAACAGTGAAAGTATCTGTACTTTTGTGAGTGTTCAGCTATTTGATACCTTCCATTTAATTTTGAAGTCCTTGGGCATCATGCCCATATTTGTCACCTTACTGTAATTCTATGATTCAGTGCTGTATCACATAGATTCAAATTGGAGCAGGTTCACAGAATTCTCACACCATTTTCTAGAAGTGCACATTTCTACCTTCCAGTGACATTCTAATCACTGTAACCTGAATATCCTTTTCAGAGTGAGAAATAGCCTTCTTCATCATCATCAGGGTGCAACGTGGATCTTGTCCTTGGGGAGGAATACAGTATTCACTTATATTCAAACCTGTTCACCTTCATATCTGCCATAGTTCCTCCTCTAGGCTATTCCGACACAGCCAGGAGAAAATTGAGCTGTAACTCATCTTCTGCTCAGAGCCAGAGAACAGGTTTGTCAAACCAGTTAAACTGATTATGGAGTTTCTTTCCAAGATTGGGTTTGTGAGTCGGTTCACTCACAGTGCATCTGGACCTCTGACCTCCGCACAATCTATGTAATGAAACTGCAAGACTGACTTAAAAGCACAGAGAAGTGAACAGGGTATTACACCTTGCATGTGGGAACATTCAGATAAGTAGTTGTTTACTTTTTTACAGTTTTATGCAACCAGACTTATAAAATATAAGCATATATGCATTTATGCTGCCTCTTAAAAGGAGTTATAAACAGATTTTTTTTTTTTTTTAGTGAAATATCATAATTTCATTTATGTAAACTACTGACATAATATGTTATAATTTCAATGTTCCATGGCTGTTTGCTGACTCATTTCCACAGATATAGACACAGAACATGGAATTCTTCAGTGAAGCATATCTTCCCTAATTGAAGCTCACACCAATAAAGTACTTGCTTTGTAATTATGTGAATTTCAATTAAAGATATAATTACAAGACCAAACTGAAGCTGCAAATGTGTCCTCTTAAGTGGAGACTAGAACAGCAGAATGAAGAGATCAAGGAAAAGGGAGAGCAAAAGGCCCACCATTGGGACACCGAGAGCATTAACCAAATCTCATAAGAGCAAGCTATGAGGGGCTGAAGGGATGTGCAATCAATTCCACCGCACTCGCCTCCGGCAAGCCGTTAAGGAGACATGTGGATTGATCTAGCCATGACTGACATCTGTTTATGTGGCCTTGTGAGTCATAAGAGTCAATTTCCCATTCAAAAGCTCCCCAAATTAAACAATTGCTCCTCTTAACCTTTGTAGTTGTATGCAGCTTGCATCAGGGTTTATGTACTGTACCTTGCATATCCCTGAGGTCTACTACAGTGTGTTCAGCACAAGAAGATCAAGCCTATTTAACCTAGCAAGGTCTGCCGGAGTTCAATGGAAAGTGCTTTTCAATGGGGCTGAATACTAAGGCAGTCTCTGGAGAAATCAAATCTGCATGAAAGCAAGGTTTTGCCACTTTGTGTGTCTGAAAACATAAAGGGCAAATGGGACAGACCAGTGCTGATTTGTAGAGAGACTACATAGGGTCATTTGCGAATCAATACTATCTTTTTCCATTAACATCCTGAACGTTCTGTCTCCCATCGCTTTTGGCTCATTACAAGTTATTGGCTTGTCAAGGAGCCATTGGTACTGTAGTTCTTTATGGCCCTTGAGGAAACAAGAATCGTGTTAATGCAAAGGACACACATCTTATGTCTGTGTTTGTCAGTGAAAACAATTCAGCAAATACAAAACAATCCTGTTCCTTAATTAGCCTTTTTGATTTATCCAGTCTCTCGCCTGTGAAAGCCTTCCTATACATCTTTAAAACACTCTTTGTCCTCACAGATGCTGACAAGGGAAAGAATTATAGTGACTACATTCACCTCAGGTCACTAAATGGTGGCTGGTGTGATGGCAAATTATAACCCTTTTAGGATTCGTCAGGCAGATCCACACATTCAATGTCGTCTAATTCGCTATGGTGGTCATTTTAAATATTCATTGTTGACCCCAGGAGTTTTCCTATGAGCCCCCGCTCTCATGGGGTGATCGGATCCATTGTTAGTCCCCCTGTTTGAATGAAGTGAATGACATCCAATAGTGTTTGGCTTCGGGTATGAATGAAAGACAGCCACCGGGGTAGATATTTAATAACGTGGTGTGTAAAAGGACTTAGGATCATTTAGAAGTACGGGAATCGAGTACATTTAAGAGTTTAGTCAATGTAAAGGGATTTACATACATTGTCCACCATGAGCAGTTTCCATTTAAATTCAGTGTGGTTTCAATGTCAATTAAGATTTGGCCTGAGGAGACCTTTTTATTTTTATTGATGCGTATAACAGTGAGCAGTGGTTTTTACTGTGCATTTAAGCACCTGGAGTCATGTTCCAAGCTTGCCTGTCTGTTAAGCAAGACATGTAGGCTTTATTAGAAGGTTTCAGGGTAGCGAACACCTCTTTAAATGGCACTAAATGGCAATAAACCCCAGTAGACCCTAACAGAGCTTATATAAAGGCCAGATTTTGGCCTTTTCTGAGAGAAGCTTGAGTTATATATTGAGCATTCAATGTATGAGATATACTGTAGAAGCCATTATATCAATTAAATATGTTTTGTATTTACTTAGCGATTTGTATTTTTCAGCATGGAATTGAAATTCCAAATGTGGAATAATGTAACACACAGAGGACCAAGAAAGTATTTGGACACCTTTTGAACCATATTTCACTTTAAGGGTATGTTTGCCCAAAATGTAGAATTTTCATTTACTAAACCTTCATTTGTTCCAACAAACACCCAATCAGAACTATTTAAAGTGGTACACTGAAAAAAAGTCATGCAGGTTTGCAACAACATTAAGATATGCAAATGATGACAGAATGTTCACTTTTGGGTGAACTATCTCTTAAAATGCCAGAGAAGGATGTCTTTTATTAGCTTTCAGTTTTCACTAACTGATCTCAACGTTGTTTTTAATGAATGTATGAAGTCACTTCACCTCAAATTCTATAGTAATCTCATTCGTACACCTAGGTAAATAAAGTAAAATGTCAACAGGTCATGGTATGACATTAAAATAAAATAGCAAAAATATGGCAGTGGGTGCAACATAAACCCCAGAACAATGTCATGGAATGGTAGGGCAGCTTATCGGGATATTCTGCTCCCTAGATGTGACTCGTAGCTTATTGAATGATAAAGAGGTCACTGCACTAACAAAGCCTGTGCCCTGTGCAGTGGCTTCATTGTCAAGACCTATTTAATCAGGTTAGGAGCAGGAGCTAATGTCTTTGTTGGTGGGTTGACCTTTATGAGGCCTTAAGGCCTTTATGGTTCAAAGAGGATAAAACACTAAAAATAAAATAAAAAAAAATCTTTTTGGTGCACTTTCTGATTTACGGCTAGTGAGATTAAAGTTTGATAGCTCTGATAGGCTGATAGCAATGTTTATGTATTTTGAATAGCCTGTCTCAAGATGTTGTTGCATTCATTTATACTCCGTCTGTCATGGTAATTTTAAACAACCCAGTAAATTAATTAAACACCTTATCTTTGCTGATTTAAGACAAGTTGAAGGTTGTCCTAACTTTAAGAGGTTATGTATGATGATTTTTAAAGAACAATCTTAAAAAAAAAAAAAAAAAAAAAAAAAAACTTTTTTCCATGCAGTTGAACAGAGACTTAAGCTTTCAAGCTTAAAAGGGGGCTCAAAAGTGCTATAAGAGTTGCAAAAATATCAAGAAAGTGGTCCATACAATTTGTGTTTTATATGCAAATATTTCTAAAGCTGTACGATAGCTTTGTGTGAGGAACAGACTGAAATTTATTTAATTATTCTCATTATTTATTTATTTATTTATTTTGTAGCTTGAAAATCCCTCATTCCCTTTTATTATATTACAAAGAGTGACCAGGGAATACTTTAGAATCTACCCTTTTGAGTTATGGAAAAAATAAAAGAATGCAGATTAGAAAAAGTTATTTACCACATTTATGACACTTTATGGTGCTTTTCTGTCATGTTGGAGCTCCACAGTTCCAGTTCTCATTTACTTTTTATATACTGTACAAAAAAGAAAGAGGATTTTCTTCAAAAACCACTCCTTTTGTATTATTCAAAATAAATACAATCATATGGATTTAAAAGTAAATAATGACAGAATTTTCATAGTTGGGTAAACAATTTATTATTCTTCTGCTTCGCTCCATCTGTCTTCTAAGCACACGTCATTATAACAGCTTTGCTTACATGTGTGTTTGAAACAGTGTGCAGGCATGTGCTTCTGTCTGCACGTGTGTGTTAGTGCGGGTACGGGCAGAGGGATGATACTGTCTCTCAGGCTCAGTGTGCTGGTTCATTGAGCATGGCACTGACCCACATTCACCACCATCACATTAGCTCTTCCTTCCTGTCCCTTACACAGAAGTTGTGTAACGCTGTGGCTCTTCTCTGTGCTTGAATGTTCCACTTTCGCCCAGATTCCGAACAATCAAGGCATAAAGTGAGTGCAGAAAAAATGCCGGATGTGCATGCAAATACATATGTGCATGTCTGTTTATGTGCCAGTGGGTGAGCTGGGCTCATTGTTCTGCATAGAAAAAAAAAGTAACAGCGTCAAAAAACAAAAAACAAAAAAAAAAATCCACCTGCCTTTTGACAACATAATGTGCCTACTGCCTACAAAAGTAGCAAATTATAATTTGTTTTCTACATTCTGCCAGAGCCTATGTATTTTATGTACTGACCCAGGGCACTCTTCATTGTGATGAACAAACAAACATCCCTATGCCTTTTCAGAGCCCACTAATCAAAACATTAAATGTTGATGTTATGCTACAGAGGACAATACATCTAGGAATCCAGCTCTTTCATTTAAAGGGTACTTTTGTGTGCTGGAATGATATTTTTATAAACACATCCTCAAGTAATATCACACAATTTCCTCAAGTAATATCACACAAAAGGATTTTCTTGTTCACTCTTTCATTTTAAACAGATCAAACCCAGATTAATGAAACGATAAATCTTCCAGTTGTGTGTTCTCTTTACAGAACCTTCTATTGTGTTGCATCTCTGCACAGGGGAAATAGTATATTTCCATGCATTTATACAAGAAACACTGCCCCTCAGTGGCCAAAATGATAAAGACAGGCATGTTCACAAATCCTACTCTTCTATTGTTCCTATATACAGTACATATAGGAATGTTCACAATGCACTATGCATTGGCCGTATTAGGTGTTCCTTGACTGATTCACTTATGTTGTCAGATTTAACAATTTGATTTTAATCAGAAATAATATGTTTCCAATGGAATACAAAGTCAGTCATTGCACTAGTAATACTTAATATCAATTATCAACTATTAATATAAATGAGTAAAATAAAAATTGCTCAATAAATCGCTCCTTGTTCAGCCAGAACAATCAACTCTCTAAATATGTGGATATATATATATATATATATATATATATATATATATATACACATATATCTAAAGATAGATAATATATAGAAAGATAATTCATGAATTTTCTCAGTATGTATTATACACAAAGATCATTTATTTATTTTCTATTATCTGTCTTTATTTTACATATATATGACCCATGCCCTGCATCAAATACAATGTGACACATGAGGGAAAGAGCAAAAAATTCATCACATCCAAAAATAAGATCATTAGAGTTACTTGATTAAGACCTGATTCTGTGGGAGCGCTCAATTTTACAGTCAGTGCACATGCAAATTTCCCCATGGCAAAGTGGTGGGAAACAGCCCTGCCCTGTTGGTATGGTACAACACGCTTATCATAAGAGGAAGACACTGGGAGAAAGAACGGGAGAAAGAGAGAGAGAGAGAGAGAGAGAGAGAGAGAGAGAGAGAGAGAGAGAGAGAGAGAGAGAGAGACAAAGAGACAAAGAGGGAGAGTGAGAAAATGGGATTCTAATGAGTCAGCCATCCAGAACCACAACTGATGCCCTGGGGATGATCCGGAGCATACACTTTACCAACACTGTTTATTCTTTCATTTCCATAGGTTAATGGCTGTTTCCTTTATAAAATCTTAATTCCAATCTCATAAGGTGATTTAATGGGGCATTTCTGGATCTGACTGACACGGGCAATTGCATTCTAAAGGTAAATGTAATTTTTGCATACCTAAACAGCCTCAGACGGATGTTAAAAGGTATCTTTGCAATTGAGTTTGTTCCACTTTAGCACCTTTTACCTTAGCAGAGACCTTTTACCTTCCTAATAATGATTATATAGTCACATCTTCAGCATAGACGCTGCTCTCTTCATTATTCTGTTATTAGTACACACCTCATATTTAAACTGTCATAAAAGGAGAGTAAAATCTTGGTGCTTGCTATAGCAGCATTGCCTGAGGCTGAAAATATTAGTAAAGAAAAATTCAGATTTCCTTTTTTGGATAAAACCAATTTTGGATATGGGGTTCTGCATGATGCAGAACAGGAATAGTAGGGGAAACCGTAAGATTAATAGTGTTTGTAGTCACTCTATGGTGCACAAACACAAAGCACTTTATCACCTTGTGTTAGTGCATATGTGTGGGTCAGGGTCATTGTGCAAATGTCCCCACAATAATAGTGAAATGTGAAATCACATACATTACAGGGTCAGCAGTTGTGCAAAAAATGAAAAACAGAATGACAGAACTATAGACTGGTCGAATTATATAACTAGAACAATATAACTAATGATCCTATGAAACTACACATAAATGATGGATCGAATGATTGATGAAAAAATGATAAAATTATAGAAATAATGATAGAACAACAGAACAATAGAAAGAATGATAGAACTACACCAAAAACTACAGAACTATAAATAGAATTACAGAAGTATAGAAAAAAGCACAGAAAGAGCGATAGAATCATACAAAGAACAACAGATGGATAGAACTATGAATAAACTAAATAAAAACTATGGACAGCACAAAAGAACTAATTGAGGAAAGATAGAAGTATAGACTGAATGATATATACTATAGAAATAGAGTAAGAATGATAGAATGATAGAAGTATAGAAAGAATGACAGATAAGTTGAAAGAACTATGAAAATAATGAAAAAAGAGCATAGATAGAACCATAGAATGAATGACAAAAAACAACAGATAGATAAAACTATAAACAGAACTATAGAAGAACTATAAACAAAATAGAACTATAGACAGAATGTCAAAGTACAATACAAAAAATGACAAACAGAATGATAGAAAGCTAGAATGCTAGAATGATAGAATTGTAGGAAAAACTATTGTTTAAACAATATAAACGATAGATAGATAGATAGATAGATAGATAGATAGATAGATAGATAGATAGATAGATAGATAGATAGATAGATAGATAGATAGATAGATAGATAGATAGATAGATAGATAGATAGATCTGGTTGAGTAATTGTGAATCACTGTTGTGCAACTTTCCTTGGACTGTTGCTCCTGACACTCTGTACAGTATCGCTGTGTATTGAACGTCTTCATGTGTCACACAATACCAATAACCCATTTGTTTTCTTAACAAAGTGTGTTTTGCGCTTGCTTTTTGAAAGCAGCATGTCCCATCTTTTAGTCTGGCGGCAAGCGGCACCTGTTCCCAGGAAGACACATGGCATGAGAGGCGCTGAGTCAGCAAACAGGCCTGACAGAAACATGGTGCTCTGTCTCATCCAAAAAGAAGTCTCTCGAGACCACAGTGGCTAGACAACAACAACAACAACATGAAGTGGGACACTCATCTCTCACAGGCTGTGGCAGAGTTATGAGATAATGAAGCTGTTGAGAAATAAAGAGTGTGAAGAGGAGGCAGGGTGAGTGAGTGTGCGAGAGGGAACGAGTGAAAGTAATCACTCCGAAAAAAGAGTGACAGTTTGAAAACAACAACGGATGGGGAGGCGGAACAGCGTTTCCCCTTCAAGGTCAACTCCTCAGTTACATGACGTGAGAAAAATGAGCTAGCGAAAGGACAGCATGGTCCCCTGCTCACAATGAGGCCTGTCAGCTCCACTGCTGGCATATTTTGCCTTGACAAGTTTCATTTATTAAGTGGAGGGCTTGCGTATGCACTGCGCTTGCCGGCAGTCACATTTCGAGCATCCCAATTAACTCCTCTCTAATTGATGTTGGACGTATTAAAGTTAATGAGGTAGCGGTCCATCTGTTGCGTGAGGAAGCGGCGAGGGTATTGTCATTGATAGGGCAAGAGCAAGCATAATGCAGCAAGGACAGTCGCTTTTGACACCGTGCAACAAGACAAAGAGCTGTTTGGTGAGCGGGATCCATAATGGAGCTTCCATATTACCTCACGTTGCTTCGTGACGATCCTTCAATTCGTCTCTCGTGCATTTTTATGAGTTTCATATATCAGCTATATAAGGGATGTATGACACAATGAATGATTCACGGGGCCTGAACAGCTCAGTATGTCTAATAAATAATACATCTAAATTTTACTGATGCACACACTGTGTTTTGCTCACGATTAAATTTTAATCAAGGTGATGGTGGCCACAAATTGGTGGAGATGCCACTGTGGACTGTGTAAATCTATAGCACTCACATTGCTTTGATGTGCTTTCATCTCCCTGTGGTTTATCAATGGGAAAGATTTCAGATCAATGCAGTCAGTTTATGTCTCTCTCTATGCGAGGCTGTACTTGGCAAGCATATGAATGCATGTGCTAATGGAAAAGAGAAAGTGGGAAACGAGAAAAAGTAAGGCAGAAAGGCTAAAGGTAAATTGAAAGATGGAAATTTGTTCTTTGGATCTTTACCTAACCCACTGGAGACTAGTAATATTCTAGGACAAGAGCCATCTCGCTTTGTACAGATCACACCATGTACACAATGTACCAAAAAAAAAAAAAAAAAAAAAAGATTTTTTTTGATGATCTATGCAACCTTTTTTGCTTTTGTGCTACACAAAGAAAATACAAAGAAGCAATGTCATTCAACACTCCAAAGCTACACATCTAACATTCAAGGCAAAGTGGAACAGTCACACTGCGTTCCTTCCTTTGTACTGTTAACAGCTTCCAGATGAGTCCACATGAGTGTGTCAGACTGCTGAATTATGTAACCACAGCTTTACAGGTCGGCTGAATGAATCCCTTGAATAGTGGAATTCCCTAAGCCAAGAGGGTTGGAACCAAATTTGGTAAAAAACAACGTTAAGTAGAATAATAAAATGCATCTCACCATCTAATAATGTATAGTACTCATAGCAAAATAAATAGGCTTAAAAAGATAAAAGGAAATGTTTCCCATATCCATTGTTTTTGACACCACAGAATGAGTATCCAGGCAAACACTACTGTATTTTCACTGCAATGCACTCTATGCACACCAACTATTTCCGGTGAAATCTCTTATATATATTATATTACACTTTCAGAAAAAAATGTGGAGAGAGAACTCAGTGGATTCAGTGGCACGTCGTATTTTAAGATTGAGCACTTATTTCCTTTTGAACTATAGCCAAACAATTTACAATCATCCAATGCATTAACCTTTAGGAGGCAACAGTGAGCCATCATTCTTAATGCTTTAAGAAGACACTTATAATGCGCACCTGATAAAGCTAAGAAAGGAGAAATTGCATTGAAGGTATGACACCACAAAGAGAGAGAGAGAGAAGGCTTGAAAAGAGCGAGATTAAGGTAGGAGAAGAGAAAAAGCTTGCCCAGCATCGGATATGTGACTGGCATATTTATCCTGCACATCTGCATGAAATACGGCCAGGCGGACGCCACTCTGCTTCAGTGCTCCCGAGCCCATACTTAATATTTCCGTAGGTGAAAAGGGAGGTGTCGTTAAAGGGAGCCACGTTCTGGGGATGCTCATCTTCAGCTCTCCCTGAAGCCATTTATTGCATGAGAGCCTCCATATCATGATCAATCCCCTGGAAAGACATGAGAGGGTCCATGCCACCACAGAGGCTTGAAGTTAGACCTTTTACATCTATGTCCCAAAATACTTCTCTGTTCTCTGGAAAACAATTTACTGGAGCTTGCAGGACTATTTGAGACCTTTAGCAGTCAGTTTTGACCATTTACCATTTACTCTTAAGGGAGAGACGTCTAATAGCTGGAACTCTTTTTCTGATGTTAAGACTTTTTTTACAGCTTCTGCTACAAAACAACTATTCATTCATCATTCAACAATTCAAGCTTCAAAAAGGCCATTAAATTCTCCTAAAAACAGTGACAATAACATTTTCAATATCAATATTCATCTTTGTGTGAAATATTTCATACATTTCATACAATTGACTGGTTATGAAAATGATGCATGGAAACAACTCACTAACTGGTAGAAGGCAGTTATATGCCGAAAATTCAAGATATTGAATTGTATGAGGTTTTTGTTTGATAATTATATCATATGATATAGTTTTTGTTCCGAATAGCACGAGTGCAAATGTGATTTTATACAACAGTTCAATAAATAAGAATGTAATATTGTTATATTTTAGACACAATATTGTCTATTTTTGCACAATTTTGCCATTGAAAATATCACAAATGAATAAATGACTCAATAGCTATGTCCCAATTTGAAGGCTCCTTCGAATGCACCCTTCGTGTCTCATGAAACAAAGGATACAACAGATGTATCCTTCGCGCCCTACCCTACCCCAGAATTTGTTGCAAGCAAGTGATGTTTATTTAAGAGAAACTGCCAGATTACAATTTTAAATGTACTGTTTTCTACTGACTCGAATAATGTAATTTATGTAATGATTCAAATGTAAAAATAAAGAAATATATATATTAAGCAGTTCAAATGTTGACTGCATACTAAAATGCGATTTTATATAGTTTTATACTCTTCTTACTATATACAGTACATAAATAGACCATGGTGAACATATTCAGACAGGTTTTGTACCCTGTTTTGTTTTTCGGCAGTTGAATATAACTTTTAAAACAGCCCAGTACAAACGTTACTGCTGCTCATCAACAGCAGCTGTCACAGTAGCTTGGCGGCAAGAACGGTCCTCCGTAGGCTTTGTTTGTTTGGTTTTTGTTTAATGCCATGCCAGCTTCTGTTTTTTTAACTATTATTCATATTTTTAAATATTTCTTTCTAAAGTATTTTTTTGTTTCGTTGATGCTTTTCTCATTTAATACAATGATGACTTAAATTTTTCTTTTGGGGGTAATATCTCTAAAAAAATGTAACTGAAAGTGACGTGACATACAGCCAAGTATGGTGACCCATAATTAGAAATCATGCTCTGCATTTAACCCATCCAAGTGCACACACACAGCACTGAACACACACACACCCGGAGCAGTGGGCAGTCATTTATTCTGCGGCACCCAGGGAGCAGTTGGGGTTCAGTGCCTTGCTCAAGGGCACCTCAGTCGTGGTATTGTCTGAGACTCGAACCCACAATCTTAGGGTTAGGAGTCAAACTCTCTAACCACTAGGCCACGACTTATTTTGCTTGACATCCTATTATATATATATAATACATATATACATATATACATACATATATATATATACACACATATATATATATACACACATATATATATATATATATATATATACACACACACACATATATATATATACACACACATATATATATATACACACACATATATATATATATACATACATATATATATACATATATATATATATTTTTTTTTTTTTAATATATATATATATGTATATATATATTTTTTTTTTTTAATATATATATATATGTGTGTGTGTGTATATATACATATATATGTATGTGTGTGTGTGTATATATATATATACACGTATATATATATATATATATATATATATATATATACACATATATATATATATATATATATACACATATATATATATATATATATATATATATATACATATATATATATATATATATATATATATATATATATATATATATATATATATATATATATATATATATATATATATATATATTAGGGCTGTCAAATGATTAATCACGATTAATCACATCCAAAATAAAAGTTTTGTTTACATAATATATGTGTGTGTACAGGGTATATTTATTATGTATATATAAATACACACACATAAATTATATATTTAGAAAATATTTACATGTATATACATTTATATATTCATATTCTTATATTTTATATTATATATAAAATATATTTAATATATAAACATAACACATTTTTCTTAAATATGCATGCATGTGTGTGTATTTATATAAATATAATAAATAAACACAGTACACACATATATTATGTAAACAAAACTTTTATTTTGGATGCGATTAATCGTGATTAATCATTTGACAGCACTAATATATATATATATATATATATATATATATATATATATGATATATATATATATATACACACACACACACACATTCAATTTAATCTCTGATAATCATTTAAGGAACAAATGTAACATTTTATTATTATATAATACAAAATAATTTTACGCACTATCTACACTATCTCATGAACGATGTATAGAACAAAGGAATAAGACTATGATGCACAGCAATGCGTCTCTCTCCCTTTCCATAAACTGTGCTAGGCTCTCTTCCTTGATCTGATTTATAGGCCTAGTCGCCTATGGCATGATGGACCAGCTTGAATTAATATGCATTTGCTTATGGCTTCCTGTGATAAATTAATACTAGGGGAGACGATAGAGGTCACAGGGGAGTCTCTGTGTTTAGGCACAGTCACTACTGCCTCTGTTTGCTGCCCTGCGCATTTCATAATCCCTCACTATGATGAAAAGGAAAGTCTCACACAGGGATTTACAGGCTGTGTTTACAATGTGATTATACTGACTGCTGTCAGGGTGGGTTCTCTTGTGGTCTTAATAAAGTAATAGGAATGCCTGATGTGTTTTTTCCCCTATGACTATTCGCATACGGTTTTAAGGGTATTTGTTTTCTCCAGATGGTGAACTTGACAAAGGATTTGTTTTGGAAGACTGGAACCGCAGTGTTTTCAGTGTTAATGATATAATAAATCAGAGATTTCATTTGCCTTATCTTAGCTTTGTCTAATCAAATAAAATGGTCCTGAGATTCTCATACTGAGCCATTATGGTGCCGCTCATTTGTCGTGGTCACATACTTCCTAATTAGAGCAGAGCTGCTTGTTTTGCAGGTTTGCAGGTCGCATCATTGGCCAGCCTATGACAAGGCTTCTGTCCTGGGAGGAGATCCTTAATGACGAAATGCCCTTTTAGATCATTGGAGCAACGACGAAAAACCAACCATGCTTCACCTGAGTTCCTGCCCTGGAGGGAACAGACAATACTTAATCTAGCCAACCTCATTGTGGCTGTCCATGTTTTACTGGCTTCACTGATATAGCTGAATTGTCTTTCGCTTGCCTTACTTATGATGAAAAAGTGTCCACCTAATATTTTTTTCTCCCCCCTCACTAAAATGCAGGAATATGTGTGGAGGTTATGAACTGCTTTAATTCCTAATGATGCCTGACAGGTGCTCTTTTTAGTGAGATTAAGCACTGGGTGGTTTAATTACGGGATTGGCAAGATTGTCATAACTCACAATAGGACCATTAAAGTGATATTATGAAGAGGACTGCTGCCGATATGTGTTTAAATCTGGCAAGGTGGCACCAGCCAATCTATCAGTTTTTTTTTTCTTTATGATTTTCTCATCTGCAGGGCCCAGTTTAAGATGCTTGAGGAATGTCAAATAATGATGGCCATGAAGAACCAAAGGACAATTGGTAGAAATGAGAATGAGAGAAGGTGCAGGAAAGAAGTATAGAGGCAGAGAGAGAGTTTTGAAAGATGCATGCAGGGCAAATGTGATGATAAAAAATATAAATAATCGTCATTTGAAAATACAACAACAACAATAATAATAATAATTATTTTCTTTTCAAAAATAAAAGGTTGTTCCAGTACTCTGGTTGGATAGCTGTAGGATACAAAATGATCTTCAAAATCATTTGCGGTGGGGATTTTGTTTTTGTTTTGTTTTTCTATGGATAAAACTGGACAAAGAAAGACATTTCACCCACTAAGGGACCATCAATCATCTCCAAGTATCCAAGATACCACAATGGTGAACCAGTGAAGCCATGAAAGCTTTTGTACTGCAACACTGCCCTCTACTGCCAGGTATATATGCTTCAGTACAACAGAACAAAGGAAACCTCACAGAAAGAGACACAAAGGAAAGTAAGGAATATGTACAACACCTGATAAGTACTGACCAGAGTCAACCTTAAAGTCACCATTGACCATATTTTCTGTCCTAGTTTTCCCTTGACCTTCTCTCTGGATACTCTTTGACCTTTCAACAATTTTTTGAAACCATACAAATCTTTTCAATTATGTATTTTATTTTTGAATTGGTATCATATTTCAAATCATTGCTGTTCATAAGCAAGTAAAACAGTAAATTGTCCATTATGTGTGAGGGAGATTTTGTACCATATACAATTAGTATAACAACCAGTTGAAACCACTAGTTATATGACACACAAGCAACATTACAGCCACACTAAGCAGCTATTTAATATCCAAACCACACCCATCTCACCTGTGAACACCTCTCCTACTTTCTTTCCCTCTCATTCTATCTCTTTTCCTCTCTGCCTATTTCTCACTTAACATCTCATTCAGCTGTGTTTTCATCTATTAGTGCACTTTGGATAAAACCAGGTGAGTTACAAAAGCATAATAAAATTTGATTTGAATGGATTTAAGTGGAAAGGAGTCAACATGTACTGTATGTGTGTGTGTGTGTGTGTGTGTGTGTGTGTGTGTGTGTATGTAAAGCGAATTAAAATACCAAATGCAGCTGATTTATGTGTATTGTTTTGTTACAGATTAAAAATGGGCTGCTTCACATTTGTCAAAGTTGTGATGGTTGTGTTCAACTTGCTTATCTGTGTAAGTAAGCTTTTTTCTTCATTAAATACACTCATTTGAGTTCAGGGAGAGGGGTGTTTAGAAGAATAATTACATTTCTTTATTTATTGACTGAGACTTTATGTGGGGTGTAAAGAATGAAACAGATTCAGCCTGCCTCTGAATGAGGAACAGATAATTTATCCTCTCCTCTTTACGACGAATGCACACAGTGCACACATAAATTTAACTAATACAAACCGATAACACAAATCCATTCGAAAATGCTTCACTGCTCCATGGTGAAGTCTTGATAATCACAGTCAAAGTGTGAATGTGAGTAAGTCAGTCACACTTACTCACATGCAACAATTTTCATCTCATTATTGTTCACAGTCACTTTGTTTGTTTGAGAGCTAAATACTGCAAGTGCCTGAAATGATGGGTAAGCTGGGTTGGATGGTGGGACAGGAGATTTTTAAGGCTGTAGATACAGGAACAAAGGAGAGCGTACATAATAGTGTACAATATTTCACTCAAAGCACTGCTAGAGCAGTATGCTATTAATTTCTATTTGGTGAACGGTTTCTATTTATCTGAACTACAGCAGACTTATCAGTCTTAATACTTGTCAAGGTCGGTAGAGGACAAAACTGGCATTACACAGAATACAAGGTCAAGGTTTTCAGTAAAAATTTCATTAGAAATAAAAAATGAGAAATTTGTAACCAAGTGCTTTTTGTTCTTTTTGTCAAAATCTCAACATAAACCAATCAGTCTGTCAATCGGTCTTAAGTCTGACAATGATTCGAGAGCAATGATGGGTCAACAAAAGATAAACTAATTAGATTTTTGATGTTTACTGCAAGTGTTCTTCAAATATTAGAAACTTGCTTTGTTTTAAATATGTCTGCTGATTATGAAGTGCATTTAAACCAAAGACAATAACTATAACATTAATAATTCTGAATAAATCTATGCGAGTAGTGAAGTACACACAACAGTTATAACGGTAACTACTAAAGTCCAGAATGTGCTGCACAACTTTTGCCCATATTTTTGCACTGATTTACAGCCTGGACGAGTCAACACTGGCTGTCGAAAATCAAAGCCATCTAGAGATTTGAGTTGACACAATTTCACAGAAAATCAGGTAGTGTATGATGGGAACAGGCACCAATTTTTTAGCTTCTGGCTATGACTCCATCATTGCTGAGGATATCAAACATGTTTAATATGTTGAGCTTATTTTAGAACACATTTTGAGTTCATTTGTCATGCTTCTCCTCCTTACTTGTGTTCAGAACCAAAAAGTCTGATAGTATTTGACCCTCAATCATTAAGTTCATGATCCCCAGTTTTTCCTCTGTAACCATTTACAAAGTCAGCAAGCGTATGATGCCTATAGCGTTCAGATTCAGAAAGTCACATAGTGTATTCCAGCCTTAATATAAAACATTGACAGCCAATCAAAATCCACCATACTTTAAAAAGATCTGCAGAACTGGTGAAGACTCTAATTTAGTTATTGTTATCTTTATAATTATAGTTTAGTACAAATGGGCCTTTATTGTCACTTTTATTGCAGGTGTTTAAGTATTAACGTTGAATGATAGCAACAGTATAGTTGTTTTTTTTGTTTTGTTTTTTTCCAGGAAATACATTTATATTTGCTTAAGTTGCATCTCAAATCACCTCATAAACTATGGAGGGTATTTGCTGCCAATGATATCAATAAAAACGGGTCAAGTGACCAAGTGCAAATAACTGGATTGGATTCCTATTGTAGGGTTAAATATTTGGGTGTCAGCAAAGACTGTGAGCCAAGATGCTCCAACAAACAGATCACATTTGGATGAAAAAACCCACCTTTGTGATTAGTAAATTGAGGCTGCACATTTATGTATTCAATATATTTTACACATTCGGACTTATATTCAGCTAGACAACCCGTAACATTTTTTTTTTTTTTTTTTTTTTTTTTGGTTTAGAGCTCCCTGCACAGTGGTCTCTGTAACTCCTGGTGTAATACCATGGAAATTCAAATTATTTTCCTCCTCTCCCCAAGTGTAATCAGTTACATTCCGCTTCCATACAGTGTGCCATTCCATTTCCTTAGTTTACAGTGACAGTTAAACTGCTAATACATTCAGACAATTCCCAAAGCTCCACGAGAGCAAATGGGAAATGATAAAATGAAAATTATTCTCACATGGAAAAAATAAACATTGACGGGGAAGGAGTATTGAGCGTTTCATGTTCAGCTTTCAGCCAGCTGAGCCTGATGTGAGTGGCCCTGACAGCTGTGATTGTGTCTGACAGAACATATCAGGTTTCAGAGATGGTTATGGCACCAACTGTGAATTAACATGCTGACACCAACCCATTCATTAACCCAAACCACCACCAAATGTGTTCTGGGGCTTAGACCTTTTGATATCTGTCTGGATGCATATCATTCTGCTTGGAGATGTCGCATGAAATAGGCAGAGCCTTTGAATAAACCTTTTCTACATCCCACAGTTAATATGTCCATTCGTGGTGTTGCACTTGGATCTTGATACATCAGAAGACACATAATGACAACAACATTGCATTTCCATCATTACCCCAGGACACCCATGACCAGACCTGCTTATGTGTCAGACCTCTTGTCTGCAAAGCGTTCTGGAAGTGACATAGATCAGCAGCTGAGCACCTAATCCTGCAGGCTTGTGGCCATTAAAGGCACCCTTTAGTTTTCTATTGAGCCATTGCCATTGTTGAGTGCCCTGCCTCTATGGAAGAACACACATAGTTATATACTCTGGCAATAATGGGAAACCCATGCAGGGCCTCTTATCGTACAGCGTAATGGTGAGAATAAAAGGTCATGGGAAAATGCAAAAGATAAAGGAGCCAAATCCACATGACTACAACTGATACAGGCCTGTGGTCATAATGCTTTTATATGAACTGGAGCTTACAGCAAAGTAACTTGAGCATGAGGAATGATGATGATGTTTCATGAACTAAAATATGAGTGATAATCTGTGTTTAGCACTATGTCACACAGTATCAGACTACAGTCTGTTTTGAAAGATCAAGATTTGTATTGTAAAAGAGCAGGTCACATTACTGACCTTGATATAGTTGACAAACCTTTCTTCTAAGATATTTGATTTGAGGACTGAAAATTGTGATTAACAACAGCAAAAATTCACTTACCCGAATTTTTTCTACATTCCCTACATTCCTTTTTGCAAACTCTCTCGCTGTTGTTTCATTCAAACACAATAAACGCCATCTTCGTGTGCGTTGGGGGGAAGATAGTGACACTGGAACAAGTTGTGGTCACATTTATTATTTTTTGGCAAATGTTTTTAGCAAAATAAGGTCATTTTCATACTACGTGTAATTTGCGCGTGGAATTTTGTATGATATCAAAAGATTTCACAAGTTGGTCACGAGGATTTGCAGTGTGGACCATTAGAAACCAGCTTGGTTTAAAAGTGACTTCTGTGTGAGCTGTCAATAAAACATTTTGCCCGGTAAATTTCGCTAATGTGACTGCACATTAAAGAAATAATGAAAAAGGAAAAGAAAGTAAAATAGTAAAAGTACAGCTAAAACTATAACTTACTGTAATCATTTGAAATAACTTAAAACTATATTTTTATTTTAAAATGTGCACAGAAATACTCTTAATCATAGGCTATGCCTATATGCCAATTTTTATTTTTTACAATTATTTATTTATTTATTTTTATTTTTACTCTTATGACATTCAATTAAAAAAGTTTTTTTTTTCTTTTCTTTTTTTGGTAATAAATGGGCTGACCATATTACATCAGTATTAATGTGCCACTGAGTCTGCCTTTCGTTTGGCCATTCTGCTAAACATGCTGAAGACCTACATAGCTTGGCAGAGGGACGATTTGTTATCATTAAATTATACATTTTTTGTTGCTATGAGTTTAATATGAAACCTTGCCAGCTATGGCCACAAGCATGTGCCTAACAATGCCCCTTAGCTGTTATGTCCCTTAGCTTTTTGGGGCTTACTGCTTTATTTTGTGCAGTTAGTACACTGAGGCAGATCCCTTTTTGTCATGTTACAATATAGACAGTAGTTTGTAATGGATTGCATCCGTTAGCATCAAGAATATCAGTTATTCGGGGAATATTTGGCCATGACTGATTACTGGGGAGGGGGACTTCATTGAGTGCTCACCTCATTGTGGTGGTTACAGCTCTGATGACAGGGTGACTATATTCATTATCATATTTGTATCTAAGCATTAGCATATCACTATTAAAATGCAATTGTGTATTTGTGGAAGTAAACAGTGGAAATGTTTTTTGACAGCTGGCAGGCATGTGTTTGGCGGCTGCAGGGATATGGGTGACAGTGGACGGAGATTCCTTTATGAAAGTTTTGCCACCTTTCACTGATGATTTCCAGAGGTATGTCAGTGTAGGAATCTTCAGCATCACTACTGGAGCAGTTATGACTCTGCTCGGACTGCTGGGGTGCTGTGGAGCTCAGAAAGAGAGTAAATGCCTTCTTATAATGGTAAATCTCATTCATTTTATTACCTAATATCAAGTGTCAATAATGTCATACGTTCAGGTTTTGTTAATATGTTCACTCTCTTTGTCTTTCTCTGTGCTATCAGTTCTTCTCCATCATCTTGATCATTTGCATTGCTGAGACGGCAGCCGCAATAGTAGCCCTGGTCTACTCCTCATACGTGAGTCTCGCTCGAAACCACTGACCTCTCTGCCAATCCTCCCCATCCCCCCACACACTCCTTGTCTCTCTTTTCATTTTAGCTGCATGTAAATTTCTCATCATACTCTGGCCATCATTAAATTATGGGGTTTGAAATGGCTCCAGCACATTCAGCCACTTAATAACTACCAGATTGCCTCAGGCACTATGCCAGCACTCTCACTTTAAGCAATTTATCGCACTACAATATTGACGTTTAGGCATTTTATATGCAAAACAGGCGATTTACATACAGAGCTTCACCCATTTAGTGAAATGTATAATAATTACAACAACTTATTATGGAGGGTATGTTAAGAGAATAATGCCATTTAATTAAAAACACAAAGGCCTTTTAAGACAAAAAAAAAAAAAAAAAAAAAAAAAAATCCATATAACAGAGAGAAATCTCATTTAATGCATATGAATAGATAAACCTAGACAGGAAAAATAATATATATCGGATACTATATACAACAGGGTTCAAAACCTTTGACTATTGAAAATCTCGCATTCAAATCTTGAAAAACAAACATATATATTACACACACATTAATTCAAAGTCAGATATTCTTACTGTAGCACAAAAACATTCTCAAATCATGCTGGACAATGTAATTGCCAGGTTTTACACAGCATACTATACCATGCAAAATACTGAGAAATTATAACTTAAATTTCATTGTTATGCTATAATTTGTAATAAAAAAGAAAAGTGTATAAAGCCAAAATAGAAGCTTACACTTTCTATTTGTGGTGTTTGGTAATTGTGGTTCTACTCCATTGACATTTAAAATGGTCCTAGGTATTTATGCAAGCGTAGAATCAGTTTGTTCATGAAACATCATTTATATGGCTATCTGGATGAAACGCAGTACTTCATCAACAAGCCAGAGCGCTTAATGCTACTGGGAAGTCACCAGAAAGGAAAAGTGCAGGACATTCCAGTGAATTATAGATCACCTAAATCGTTCAGAGGAACATTAAGCATGCAAATACCCATTTAATGTTCTGTTTGTCACCATCACACTTTTATCCATTCATTTGTTTATTTTCCTGACAGAAGAAATTGGTGTTTTAATAATTCATGTGCAAGTCTATGAGCAGCTGCCCCATTGTAAATTTGATAAGAAATCAAAAGGCTTCGCAAAGTCATAATAATCACACAATATGAATTTAAGTAGCATTACATGTTTACATAATATGTAAAACTGTAACAGAAAAAGCCAAATCGTTATGAAGATTGCGTTTTTAATGTTAAATTGGTCACAGCTGTTTACTGTGTGATCCAAAATGTAATCACTCCCATTTCAATAACATATCGATTCCATTGTGCTGATGTTGTGTTGTTGGGCAATAACATTTCCACTCTTTAAATTAAAGATTGCTATTATGATAAATCAAAGCGCATCAAATTTACATTCTTATGTTGTATTACTTTCAGTTGATTTTATAAATGGCATTCTGTGTCATACATACTTGTCTCAGATCAGCAATTAGCAATCGCTTCATTGCCTTACAGCGCTTTGTCCTGTCTAGATTGTGAGGGAATTCCTCCAGACATTGATGGATTAGCTTGCGCGTAATAGCTCTACTGATCTGTGTAGCATCCACTGCTTCACAGGTGGGAGGAGGAGAAATTTTAATTGTGTTTTGTCTGCACATCCCCACAGGCATGCTGTGCGGAAGACCACTCTTGCTGACCCCACCTTTCCCAGCAAACACACACACACACGCAACAGAGTCCTTGTGTGACTAAAACTCATCTGGGTTTATTAATCAAATTCCAACTAATAAGGGAGAAAGTAAGAAAAGAGAGAGAAAGATAAAGAAAATGCAAGCATGCAACAGAGGAGATTTTACTTTACAAAGCATATGCAACCACAGTGCATTCACATACACTATTTTTCCATATATCATGCATTCAGTTCTAAACATATTAAATAACATAATAGGCTCACGACATGCAAACAGATTTTTGTGCAAATGTGCTCTTATTAAGTAATACTGTAGCAAACGTGTGACTTACATGTGTAAAGTTGCTTTTACTGCTTACTGACCTGCTCCACTGCATTTCGAATTGATTTTCACTTGCTGAGCTTCGATAATGATTTAATGTAAAAATATAAAGATCTAAAAATAACTTTAGTTTTATTAAACACTCTACCAGAGTTTGATTCATAAATTAGTACTTTTTCATGAAGAAGTCCCTCTTTCACATTTACCAGTAATTTAACATTTAAAGAAGGCAGACTTCTTCATAATTTACTGATAAACAAGAATGATGCAAAATTGTGTTAATGGCGTTAAAAAAGGTAAAACTTTAAAGTTAGGCCCCATTAGTTATGCTTAACAACTAATGCGTTTAATTTAAGAAATAAACTTATGATTGACTAGTAAGAATTGCGTTACAGAGAAATTACTTTACTGCCTAGCCTTTGTTTCATTTAGCTATGATAAATGTCATTGCTAGCAGCCTTGATGGAGACACAATGGGGAAAGCAGATTAGTTTAAAAAGCTTATGTTTGTGGAAGATTTTTATCTGCTAGTTTCCATTCCTTTCTGACTTTTCATGTGTCCCTGTTTATCTGTATCTGTTATTTTAAGACTGAGATCATTCTAAGAGCATGGGCCACACCTGGACTAAAGGAGCAGTATGGGAAAGATAAAATCCTCACGGACTTGTGGAACTCAACCATGACAACAGTAAGCCACGGCCAACCAAATACATACATACATGAGTATTGATCTGTGCTTCAGGCTTTTCTGTACAGGTCAAATCAAATTAATCCATCATGTCAAATTTCCTGGCTAAAAGTGCCCTTAAAACCAGAATGAGGTGGTTGACAGAAAATGTGAAAATGAACTTACTAAACAGACTGCCAAGACTTTGACAGGCTAATGAAAATCCTTCAAGAGCTTTACAGATCAATACACATACTGTACATCATGGAAACATATGTAGATATGTTAGCTGTACAAAGCAATATTTGTGAACATACTATATGCAACTGACTGTTCTTGCTTTTCATTGTGCAATAGTTGCAGTGCTGTGGCTTCAGTAATTACACAGACTTCTCTGAATCCTACTACTATAAGCAGAATGGGGGCCTTTACCCTCCTACCTGTTGTGCAGGTCCTGAGCTCTTCCCCTGTGACGACCACAATGCAGATTTCAGTGGTGTGGTGGTGAGAAACATGCAAACCTTCACAGTTCAAATAATCAAATAATTCCACTGCAAAAGTTAGTAAGAGTTTGGACATGTTTAAAGTTGCTAGTAGGAATTGTATTACCAGAGATAGCCAACTTGCTGGTTTTTGGCAAATAATCATTATATTCTGTAAGTCGCATCTGTGTGTGAAGAAAAAAATCTTGCAGGCTGAGTATAAATTGAGTATGTGGGATTTACTACTTGGTAAAACATATGCATTTCTCCATGTAGAAAACACAAAATGCTAAAAATGTAACTGTATTTTGTGAAATTAATAATTACCTACCATTTAGGCTACTACTGAAATGGTTCTCTGCTCCTGCATGTTGAAAGGTTATAGGTCATTCCATCTCTAAAATGATGGTTCCCAGTTGAAATTATGAAGTCGTCAACTCATATTTACGATAATTCTGATAGCAGCACAAATTATGGGTACAATTATTTTTGAGGCAATCTCCTGAGCCCTAAATGGCATATGATTGATGCTGCATTCAAATGCACCTGGGAAAATCATACCTCCAAGTCATCCATTCAAGTCAGACATAAAACAGAAGTTGCCAGACAACTATATCTAAATTTGAAATGATTGAAATATGTACTGTGTAAATTAAATGTATTATACTCGCAGTTACAATATTTCAGATGCCACTTTAAGGGCACATAAGAGCTGAATTTGGAACTGTGTACTAGTATACTACCCTTACTATGTTATAGAAATATATGGTAGAAATAGTAGCAGTAGTATGCGGTCCAAATTCTGCCAATCATTATGGAGTCGCACGAAAATTATGTCTAGACAGCTCTGATTGGCTGAAGGAACCATAAACAACTATAACTACTGTCCACTTACCATTTTTTTCAGCCTTACTAGGCGAATGATGCGTCACCTAATTAATATTCATGAGCCATGCTGATAAGGTATATAAATATGACCCCCCACCACTTTTCAGATCACTCCTGCACCCCTGTGTATTACAGAGATGTTATATGATTTGGACCCTTTCATCTTATATTGGTTTCTCTTCCCAGGGCTGTTTTAAACAAATTGTTCAGCTCATCCAGAGGAACGTCAACATTATAAGAGGAATAGCTGCTGGAGTCACTGCCATTGAGGTAAACACAACATCCGTTATGCTGTTCAAATAATAAATGGATTGGTAGAAGTGTACTGGGTTGATGTTGGAAGTAGACAGTAGCCTTTATCATGATTGGTTAAGGCTAGTTTGGTATACAGAACAATTTACCACTTTGCATGTCTAGCACAAGCTGTAGCAATTGTTATTATCTTCATTGTTTCCAAATGCATTTAAATGTACCTATGCCAGTTAGGCACTTCAATCATATACCACAGACAAATTATTTGCCACCACCTATAAATGACAAGTTTTATTTATTCATTTATTCATATTTTTTTGCTAGGTGGCAGCGATGGGAGTGTCTATGTACCTTTATTGCTACCTGGACAAAAAAGCCACCTAAGAGTCTCATCTTACTAGATTTATGTAAATGCATCTTTTCTTTACACTACAAGCTAGCAAAGATTAATCAATACTTTAACTGTAGATAACATTGTAGATATTATGCAATTGTTGTAGCATTTCAGTTGCATCATGTTAACGAGGTGAAGTGGATGACAAAATTGTTGGTTATTTGATTTTGAAATCAGAAGTTACATAAACAATTTTCTTCTGAGTATGTAATGTAATGCAGTTCATGAAATATAAATGTTGCTGTATCCCCTTCTACATGAGAAAGTAATTTTATAACCAGAGTTCATTTGCATAGAGAAGCCATAATTGTTTTGCACTGAAACGCTTCACGTCACACAAGCTGTTCTTATACATGAAAAATTGGTTAAGGGAGAGCTAGGAAAGTGTTTGTGGAGAATGTCTTATAAATAATGCATTTTTGCACCAAACAAAACTATCCCTAACCCACTGAAGATATATCTATGTATGATACTGACTGCTCACTTATCCTGAGGAGGATAACTTGTTCTTTTAACTTGGTACAGTTGATACTAAATAAAATGCACAAGAAAGCATGAGTCAGTCCAGTTCCTCTAAGAATCCCTTATAATGAAAGTCAAACAAGCAAAGTGTGACAACCTACCCCACTGATTTGAATGGTATATATCATAATGAATGAATAGAGTTTTAAATAATATTTATACACAATATTGCATAGAGATTGTGACTTTAAAGATTCACACACTACATTTCAGTCTATAGAAACCAACTACTTTAGCTGACGGAATGACAAAATAACTAGACAACATTGGCACACACAGTCGAATCATTTAAGCAAGGGATCAGCCTAATTAAATTTGCCTTGATTTCAATAGTCACCATTTCTTTTGTGGCTGCTTCAATTTTCTACATAATCTGCCTGCTGTGCTGTCTACTTACCGAACAGGAAATAATAACAATAACAAAATAATTTTAAAATATCATTCTTTTGAAAAATATACAAACTATCTGCAAAAAAAGAATATATACAATTCTAAGTAAAGGAAATAGACAATTTGAAAGGAGCAAAGCCTCAGCAAAATTCCAAAGGTCCTGAAGGAAATTTAAGGGAGTTAAATTAAATTCATACATTAATCACTGATGTAATCAAATAATCTATCTCTAATTTAAATTACTATAAAGAAGAGAAAAAAAATCAAGATATAAACTGAATTAATATTTCTTACTTGTTTACTTGTTTACTATACTTGTTTTTATTGGTGAACATACAGCTTATATCTTAAAACTTCTGAAATCACAAAATAAATCTTGGTTAATTTAATATACAGTATGAGTACTCCCGCTTGCTGTCACAATTATGGTTAAAATACCAGATATATCTTAGCTTACATGGGGCCTTAAAGTCACAAAAAGTTAAACCACTGATTTTAAGCCGATTTAAGCCATTTAATTATTAGATATCATTCCAATAAAATTCTAAATAAATAAACAAACAAACAAACAAAAAAAAAAAAAGACTGTACTGTGCATACAAAAAAAAAATTATAATTACCTATATAATTGTCTGATTGCAACCATATAATACAAAGACATAAACATGGAAATAAAAAAATAGACAGAGGGAAAAAAAAAAAAATTAAGAAAACAGCTTTATTTTCTATAAGAAAACCAATCTTATACAAAACTGTTGAAGAATCCGGTTAAAATATAAGACACAATCTCTGCAAACTTGAGTACAAAATAATATGTTGAGATGAAAACATTTCTATTATGGTATTGCACATGTTCCAGATACTATGAAAATGTTTAGTGGCACCACAAATAAAACATCTGTAGCAATATCAGTACCGATCACTGAAACCCTGAAACCTCCTCCATGAAATGATTTGGACATTATTGCATGAGAAATACATTTTTTTCACCATTATCTTCACATACAGTAACTCACGTTAAACACAGGGCAGATCTACGATGCAGCTGAGATTGCACTGATTTCAAGTGTTAATCCTCCGCTATACTCCTATAAGGCTGTGTGGACACACAAATCTCACCTAAGCAGCATCACGTCATTCTCTGGGAAAGAGGATTCGTAAAGCTGTTGCTGGAGGGCCATCATAGCACAACATTTAAAATAAAAAATAATGTAACTACATAAGTTTAAAACTACTTTTTTTTCAACTGTGCTGTTTATAATTACAAAATAAATAGACGCAAGTTAAAACATATGTGCAGGATGGCAAAACCACTCAGTAGTGTTAAAAAAGTATCTTATGTCTGCCATATCCTCTTAATCCCTTTTTCGCAGTGTCCTGTTTTGACATTATCTGCTGTCACAATTCAGTAACACAAACCAGCACTGGCTTTTATTATATAGTACCAGCTATACTTTAAAACATCTATCAATTCTTTTCTAATGTTAAACCTTCCAGCATAAACACATATGAAGTTTCATGACCCCAGGAAAAGCTCCCACTGTAAAATACATACCACCAAAAGAGAAGGTCACGTCACACACCATGTTTAGAAATCCACACTTATATCATTCTAGTTTCAAAAGCCTGCAGTTCCTAGAGGCTCAGGACGGTTCAGTCAGGTTCATCCAGTTCACCCCCTTTGTCTTGCACTGGCCTGAAGAGTAACACAAGGCCCATTATTGGCCTGACATAGGCCTTGTCTGTTAGTGTTTAGGAAAGGCCCTTTGGGTGGGATTCTGTTCTAAATCTGTTCCACAGGGGGTCCCTCTTCTTTAGGTGCTGGCTCCAAGTGAATTGGAGTGACATTATTGGGCTTCTTAACACTGAGGGGAAAAATGCTGTTGAAGGTCACGCACATAATGTAAATAAAATAAAATAAAAAATAAAATAAAATTGTAAAAGTTTTCTAGGAAACTAGCTATTCAGCTATTACTAACAATACATGTAAGGCTGGCCCTGACACTTAAAGGGGTCATGGATTGAGAAATCAACTTTTACTTGAGCTTTTGATATTCAAGACGTCATCATACTAAAAGAATATCCTGTAAGTTTCAGAACTGAAATCGTCCTTGTTACCAAAATAAAGTTCATCACCCCTTCAAGTTGTTAGATATACATGCATTTTTAATATACAATGTTTCATTAGACATCCACAGAATAGAATAGAATAGAATAGAATAGAATAGAATAGAATAGAATAGAATAGAATAGAATAGAACAGAATAGAAAAGAACACGGATGGGCCACTGTCCTGCAGAGTAGTGTTAATTTAATCAAGGACACTGACGAGATGACAATACGGTCAATAAATTATAACTGTGACTATATCAACATGTAATATCGTTGATAAAAGACTAGACTAACTTTTAACCAAAATATCTTATTGTATTTAAAAAACAAAAAAACAAAAAAAAAACGAGGAGACAAATATATTATTGACTGCTGTACATGGCTCTTCTACGTGAGCTTTAATGTTTGTGGTTGCCAGATATCAATTAAATCCCCTAATCAGAGCTTCTCTGTCAACTCTATAAAAAGGAAACATTTTTGGCTCTGTGTTTTACTGAATTATTGCAATCTGGCAACCATGTGCATGCGCTTTCTCTACATTGCAGAAGCGCCTATGATCTGAAAACACCGACAAACATTAATAAAGGGGTTATTAACCCCAAGGCCTCCTGAAGCAAATTGATGCATTTTTGTAAGAAAAATATCCATATTTAAAAATGTATAAACAGTCATCCCTAGCTTTTGCAAACTGTTGTATGTGCTAGAGCAGGGATCTCCAACCCTGCTCCTGGAGAGCTACCCTCCTGCAGACTTCAGTTCCAACCCTGCTCCAACACACCTGTCTGTAATTATCAAGTAACGCTGAACACCTTGATTAGCTGCTTCAGGTGTGTTTGATTGGGGTTGGAGCTGAAATCTGTAGGACGGTAGCTCTCCATCAGCAGGGTTGGAGACCACTGTGCTAGAGATTACTGTTTAAAAAGTTTTAAACATGGATATTTTTCTTTCAAAAATGCATTGATTCGCTTCAGGAGGCTTTTATTAACCCCCCGGAGCCGTGTGGAGCACTTTTTATGACGGATGGATGCACTTTATTGAACTTCTTTTGGACTATTGAATAAAACACCCATTCACTGCCGTAATAAAACTTGGAAGGGCCCGGACATTTTTTAATATAACTCCAATTGGATTCGTTTGAAAGAAGAAAGTCATATACACCTAGAATGCCTTGAGAGTGAGTAAATCATGGGGTAATTTAAATTTTTTTTGGTGAACTATCCCTTTAATAAGAGTAAAGAACTGTGACATGAAGCTCTGAGATTACAGACAAAAAAAAGCCTTACAAACAACAGATAAGCTCAAAAACAAAGTCGTATAACAGGCCCCAATTTAAATTTAAGTACATAAATTCAAGTACACTCACGAGTATGGTGAGATTGGAACAGCCACCACTAATACATGGTTCTTCTTTCTAAAGCGCCTCCTTTGCGATAACCTCGTACATTCAGGTCCCATACGTGCAGGCACTATGAGCAGTAAACAAGATAAGGCCATAACCTAATACAACCATTTCCCCTTTCAGTGTTTATAAGCCATATATCTACCATTGCAGGCGCTTCAATAAACAGCCAGAAATTTGCACCTTTAGATCACATAAAAACAGGCAATAGAACTTATCACTTTGCTAAGATTCATTGTAGCTCACTGTAACAATACATGCAGAGTAACTACTGGCTAACCTGCTCTGAAATGCAGCCATTTGTTACTTCAAAACGACAATCTATACAACAATTACCTTCGCCAGTTCTGTCCAGGTGTTTGTATCTGTCTCCTGCTCCAAAGGTCTTTCCCTCTGTGTCTGGGATAAATTAGTCTTCATATGGGTTTTTACTGTGGTCCAGAACCTCGGCCCCACTGCAGACACCGAAAAGATTACTGCAGTTGTTGTAATAATGCAATTTTAAGATGTTACATTAACTTTGCAAAAGAGGAGTATGATCATCCGATAAAATTACAGTAGAAGGTTTTGGATTTCAATCTCATATGCATCTTTCTTCAAGCTGTTAACACAGAGATAATATGTCTGAAAAAGGATATGAATAAGGCTAATATGGAACTATACATACCTATCTAAATTTTTCATCTGAACATTAGGAATCATGTTGAACTTCTGCTTTTTAAAGTAAACTTCCTGTAGAGAAACATACCAAACACAATTTGGTAAAAAACATTATTTAAAAGGAGTAAACGTCAGAAAAGACACAAATTCCACATCAATGAATTCATAGTATCCCAGATTCAATTCGGAGTGGAAAAATATACTAAATTACAAGTAATAGTTAATATAAGAATATAGATAAACCACAAACATCAACGTAAATATAACCGTCTAACTTACATGGAAGTAACCATTCATGTTTAAGCCAACAATTCCAAAGTGATAAGAGCGGGAGACATCAGGAATGACACACTCTCTCCCCTTCCTCTGTTCCGGCATCCGCATCCACATGTCCCAATCCCATAGCTAATGGATGGCAACAGTACGAATGGATGAAAGGAGGAAAGATGCCAGGGATATAGCATCCAGTATACAGTGATGGCATGTAGCCGTGTCTTGGCTTGAGGATGACTCTATAGTCATTAGGTCCAAACTCAAAACATGAAGCACTGACTGACAGTGACGCTAAAGCCAGAAGGAGGACGTTCATAAGCAACAGGGTCCACAAGCCGGCCGACTGGAGAGGCTCGAATGGAGGGCCCCGTAGGGCCCGGAAGACTATTGGTAAATCTCAAGCCGGCACAGCATGAGGGCGGATTAAGACCGTTTAAAAAGGGAACTTACATTTTAAAATATATTAAAAGAGAAAACTAAATTATAACATTATTCCAACATATTTCATTTTCTTTCTTTCTATTCTTTTATTATTTCAGTAACTGATTTTATTTTTGCTTTTTTTAAATCAAATTTAAGGCACTATATGCGCTTACTTAAATATAATTTCTGGTCATTATTATATACACTGTGCACACTCTTGAAATTCAACAGATTGACTCTTCAGAGGTTAGCAGTGTTATTTAAATGAGAGAACAAAATACTAAAATCCAGCACTTCCCAATAGTGAGAGGAGAATTAATCACTTTTTTATGTTTTGGATGTAAACTGTAAATACATAAACATCTTCTATTTAGATATAAATTATAGGCTGAATGCTGGAATTAGCTGCCTCACCTTTTCAGGAGTTGGCCATTTGGGCTCCAGTTCATCCTTGTAAAGGCTTTTTTTAAGCACCCAGCCAAGGCCAGGCATACTTTCCACTCTGTACAACAGAGATGGGTCCTCTGCTGTGTGCTCATAGCCCTGCAAAACAGCACAGCAGCAATGTCAAGAGCCCTGCTTGAAGGCCTTTAAAGATTTACAGTAGTTTAATCTGAGGGTATCACCATTGTTTAGCAGAAGAAATATATAGCAAAAGAGCATTTGGCAGCATTTACCCCCCAGACTTTGACAAAGTAAAAACAAAAGTAGCATATTTTCAAGTAATGAACAAACTGAAAAGAAACTGATTGTTATTCTCCATTACTCACTTGGTCATTCCAGGCTGAGATACAGTACAGACTGTCATCCTCACGCAACAAATGGATGGTCTGACTGAGAAAGCTAAGAGACATGGTTTGGAGACATTTAGAGACAATGAGTCAAAAGTTGTTACTCAAGCTGTTCTATTAAGATGAGTTGAGCTCATTAATTCTGCACACAGGTTTCTAAACTAGCCTGTCACAAATAATATGGGAGTCTGCTACCATCTAGTGGAAACATGAGTAATTCAGTAAAATTATTTAAAATAAATTTATAAATATACACAGCTATTACAGACGAACGCACATATACACACACACATTTGTATGTATACACTCACTATTAATTTGATATATTTTGATAGAATCTATCACTATATTTATGTTATATTATATTATATCCATACCTGAAAAAATCTATGGAAATATCCAGATCTTCCTCCAAGACAATTACAAATGTCAAACACTTGCAAGCTCTTTCACAATGTAACTGTATATAAGGTGTAATGCAGGTGATCATTTACTCACTGGATGCAGACTGAAGGTTGCAGTCAAGCTGGCTTTGTAGTGCTGAGACAAAATGAACATCAATATATTAGTCCCATCTTATGGTCATCCACAAACAAGCTTTGAGCAGTGCAATCATCTATCACTGGCCATTCCTTTCCATGTTAATTGTTCATTTTCAAACAAAAGTCACAAACATATCACTTGTGACACTCTAGCGTTCTTTATACTGATAGGCGTATGCTGAACTCCTTTAAGACCGAAGAGATCCACCACATCCATGGGTTCCTATCCAGAAAGCTTTTTTGTTAAGTTTGTAAATGTGTAAATCCTCTCACAAAAGCGGAGAAGAAAAAATGCATTTAAGAGGAGAGAAAAAAATGTGGAAAGGAGACAATACCTCATAGTAGCCATGGATAAAAACAGTGATCATCTGTGGATTGACACCATGGGAGGAAAGAAGAGAGCGCAGCATTCTAGAGAAACAAACACGGCTTCAGTCACGTATTCAGGTATTTTTTTTTTTTACATACAGGATTTCTGATTTCTCCACTGAAGCCAAATCAAAACGTGGAAAAAAAAAAAAAAAGTATGTGAAATACATGTCTTGACTGTCACTTTTGGTCAATTTAATGCATCCTTGATGAATAAAAGGTTTAATTTCCTAAAAAAAAAAAAAAAAAAAAAAAAAAAAAATCCTTGGTTGGCTATAAAATATGAACAAACCAAAACGCAAAAACATATTACATGTGCAACAGATTAGTATCTAATCAATTCAACTGCACATGATGTGGTTTGATAGTGTGGTAAAGTACAATGAAATATAATTTTACTAACCTATACAGATAGTTTGGTCTATTTCCAGCTATAACTGTTACTGGGACGTTGTAGACGTTGTTGTTAGGCATCTAGACAGAACATGGAAATGTTTAGTCAACCACACAGATTTAGGCTAACACAAACACTAGTTTCTGCTGTCTAAATGCTTTTAGGAGTCAGGTTTTCTCAGAATGGGGGGTATAACAAGTACTAACAACTGAAATTCTAACACTTCTACATAAAAACAATGGTTTTTATAGTCATGTCCCTGATAGCATAGATAAAAACATATCATGGTACCAAAAAATGTATCACAGTAAAATAACTTTTTAATAGTTCACTGTGACATGCTAATATTTCACACAGTTTGGTAGATCAGACAGTGTAACGTAAAGTGTGAAAGTTAATGCCTTGATGCATGAGATTATTAAATCTGTTTTTAAAGCAAGTTTGATGCAATTTTGAGGACTCATAAGTTCAAAAGAAAATTATTTATTTGAAATAGATTTTTCTTTTAGCAATGTTAAAGTCTTTACGGTCACTTTTATCAATTTAATGCATCCTTGCTCGATAAAAGTGTTTAAAAAAGTATAAAGAAATCTCACTGACTACTAATTTTTCAATAGTAGTGTATATATACAGTAAAAAGTATTTAAGTCACAAGATGTGTTTCTTATTGGGTCAGGATTAAACTCTATGGGTGCTGGATCCTTGCAACTACAAATGCTTCCATATCCTTCCACTTTACTGCAGAAGAGTTTCCTCCGGCGGTTCAGCTCTGTGTCTGTCCAGTGGCACTCTGCCTCTGAAATGAGCCACAATGTCAACAGACAGCTTTAACAGAAAACACAAATCTGAATCAACATGTATGCCTCGGCCCTGCTCCCTCATCTCATCTACACAAATACATATTATTAATACTGTTATCTGGTAATGATTTGGCTAATGTGTCCTATCATAAAACAGGCTCAGAAGCACTCACAGTGGTATCGTCCACTGCTACATACACCTTAGATCGACTAGAGTACACCTCGATATCCAAAACCTTCCTCCCACTGGCTGGTCTCCGGGGAGTTTCCATGTTAGACAGGGCATCATCTGAGACAATGTTCAATGATAGCAAAAAACAAATGTTATTAATTCAAAACTGACAGTGTGCAAAAGTTAAAACCTTTGAAAGCACAAAGATATTAGTGTCTTTACAATTCCACTCAAGTAATAGTAATATTTTAAATCATGTGAAGGCATCATAAAACAGTGTCCACAAAGGAACTTATTGACATTACCATACTCTTGAGCTGCATCTTCCTCACTGGCTACTCTCCTTGTATCAAGAATGAGTTTGATATTCACAATCACTGTGATCAGTAGAAACAGGACAGCACTGGCCTGCAAATAGACACACACATTATCTAAGTGGGGGCATTTCAAAGAATTCTACTGCATTAAAATATAGCCATTTATAAATTCTACAACCTAACCCTAACCCAGTGGTTCCCAATCCTGGTCCTGGAGAACCCCTAACACTGCACGCTTTTGGTGTCTCTATTATCTGACACACACATAAGAGGTCTTGGATAAAAAAATGTGTGGTGTTGTCCTGCAGTCTGGCTTCACAGTGATCATTACCATAGACATATACATTTAAAGAACATCTCCTCCTCAAAATTACCTGAAGGCCTGCAGGCCTACCAAACTTTGAGATGTAAAACAAAAAGCACTTTTGAAAAACTATTTAACTTTAAAGTGATTGAATTATTTAATAGCTTTGTAAAATGTCAAATGACAAAACTCTAAACAAAATTTGCTAAGCAAAAAACAAATTTAACTAATAGTGTTTCAGAACACACATGCTTGAGGGACTTGATTTGCTCATATAGATCTGTGGTGTTGAAATTAAATAGTACAACTATTAATTTAGAGGTTCTTTGACTTTATGTAGCAGAAGTGGCAAGAGGCTGTGAGAGTTTGTCACAAATATCTAAGGTCAGCATGACAGTGTCTTTTCTTCAGCTCTTTAGGTTGGCTATTAAACAGATTAGGATTAAACAGATAAGGATGCGTTTCTTTTTCCATCACTATATTTCACTGGTAATTTAGGCAAAGAAGAAATGCCCAATCCTCAGTTTACAAACTGTGTGTGAACAAATTTATCAGATCATCTCTAGCAAGCGGAAAAGGCGGAGTAAATAAATGCCTTTAATTGTTCTGTTATTATGTCTGCCTAGCACTCTTTTTCTTTAGAAAAAGACCCAGCGCTAAAGGAAAACATGGGACTTCTGTCAGTTTCTGGTTATGTAGGTGAGTTTTTTTACATAAAAACTTAAAACACAATCCACTGGTCTATTTTATCAATGTTTATCCTAATTCCTAAGTCTGGTTTGATTGATAAACTCCACAATATACTTGAGGGAAAAATATTGGGATTTTAACATTATTGCATTATATGACTTTTCAGTGCTGTTTTCCTCCTTGTTCACACATGGAGCATTTGAAGATACGGATCGGTATGAATCAGTCAAAGATTCTCACTCAGACGCTGCTCTAAAGGTCCAGCCTGACCGCAGACAACACTTCAGGGGGGGAAATTTCACCCTTCTCTGCTCAGTAATAGGTGGTAATTCAACAGGCTGGATACTGAATAGGCTTCAAGGAGCTAAAACGAGGTCAGGATGTTTGCAGTTGAATGGCACAGAATTTACAGACAGACCTGAAGAATGTCATTTCATTGACATTGACTACAAGAATAGTGGACTGTACTGGTGTGAGAGTCCTGCTGAAAACAAGACAAGCAACACTGTCAACATCACTGTGAGCTGTAAGAACATCAGTGTCAATAACATAGATTCAATTCACACTTTTAAAGATATAGTTTTCATTACTAATATGTGAATAATTCCACAGATGACTCCACAGAAGATGAAAAGACATTTACAGGTATGAGGTACAGATAATATCTGTTATTGAATTTGACTTTCTATGTTATAACCATCCTTATGAACTTTGTTATCCAGGATCTTTGGTCTGGGTGTCAGGGCTTTGTGTTATCTTGGTTATTCTAGTGGTTTTTCCTTTGCTCTGGCTGTTGTTTCCAAGTTTCAGGTAGAGTATACAATTCATAACAATTTTATGTTTTGGCCAACTGGTGGCAAATTTGTATGATTGTACATTTTCATAAAAAAATCACCAACTCATAAAATTATGTTTTTCCTATGAGATCGGGTTGAGTATACAGATGTATGCTATATTTAACGGTGATACACACTTAAAAGAATAGTTCACCAAAAAATGAGAATTGTGTCTATCAACTCACACTCTTGTCATTTCGAACTTTGAGGGTTGGTAAATAATGACAAATTTATATTTTTTAAATTAATTACTACAGCAGTTTCTATTATTCCGTCTGTGATATTAATTTCATTGACTACTGATTTACATTGCTCTCTGTATCAAATAACTGCAATGTTTACTTGTGCTTTTCAGGGAGAAATTGCATGTGTGTCCAAATAGGGCATTCAGGAGGGAAAGGGTCCAACAGGAAATGCCTAAAACCAAGCAGGACGTGACTGAAATCCAGTGGGATCTTCCCTGGATGGAAATGGACAATTTGCTGGACAAACACCAAAATCCTGGCAGCTGAACATTCTACATTTCATGTTATCACATAATATTTCTGAAGACAGAACTGCCACTGTGGTTTATAGAGTGAGTGATGGGTAATATGACAGATGAATAAAGACAGATGTTTTTTTCAATTACAAAATGACATTGATTTGTCATTTCTCTGTGACTCGTTCACATACACAGTAAAACCTTGTGTGAACTGAATAATTTTTCTGCACAGGATGCCAAGCAAGCTGGTAATTAAATTTTTTTTGTTATTTTGTTGTTTTTATTATTTTTATTATGGTTAGGCCTATTGCACAGTGCAGTGTTGACATATAAAATATTTATTTCTTTAAAAAGGACAAATAAATAAATAACAGCGATGTATCATGTACATTCAAAGCTGACTGAAAATGCTATTTTTTATGTTAACATTGTGACATTTGATAAACTGTTTAATGTCAGTGTTACAGTGCCTTGCGAAAATGTTCATACCTCTTCATTTTTTTCACGTTTTGTTATGTTGCTGCCTTATGTTAAACTACTTTAAATTTCTTTTTTTTCCCACATCAATCTACACTCCACACACCATGATGACAAAGCAAAAACAGAATTGTCAAAACTTCATAAATTTATTAAAAATAAATAAACTGAAATAAGTACATTGCATCAGAATTCATACCCTTAAACCAGTACTTAGGTGAAGCACCTTTAAACCCTCAAGTCCTTTTGGTATGATGTGACAAGCTTTGCACATCAGCATTTGGCAATTATCTGCCATTCTTGACCTCACCTCTTCACCTCTCAAGCTCTGTCAGGTTGGATGGGGGCAGACGCACATTTTCAGGTTTCTCCAGAAATATTTGACTTTGTTCAATCCCAGGCTTTGGCTGGACCACTCAAGGACATTCACAGGAGAATCTTGTTTCTCACAATCTGAGGGTTCTTTAGGTGCTTCTTTGCAAATTCCAAGTATTTTTAATGTGTCTTCACTGAGGAGAGGATTGAGTTTGGCCACGCCACCATACAGACTAGATCGGTGGAGTGTTGCAGTGATGTTTGTCCTTCTGTAGATTTCTCCTATCTCCTCATATGATCATAGAGCTCAACCAGAGTTGCCATCAGGTTCTTGGTCACCAGTCTAACCAAAGACCTTCTCCATCGATTGCTCAGTTTGGCCAGGAGGCTTGCTCTAGGAAGAGTCCTGGTTGTTTCAAACTTCTTCCACTAAGAGTAATGGAGACTACATGCTTCTGCGAACCTTCAATGCAGCAGAATCTTTTTTCTGAACTCTTCCCCAGATGTGTGGCTTGATGCAGTCCTGTTTCCGAGTTCTAGGCAGTTCTTTTGACCTTAGGGCTTGGTTTTTGCTCTGATATGCATTTTCAGCTGTTACACCTTTTATTGAGAGGTGTGTGCCTTTCCAAATCATATCAATTCAATTGAATTTGCCACAGGTTAACTTCACTCGAAGTGTAGTAACATCTACAAGTGATATGAATGCTCCTGAGCAAAATTTCAACGGTTCCAGATAACCAAAAAAAAAAAAAAAAAAAAAAAAAAAAAAAAAAATATATATATATATATATATATATATATATATATATATATATATATATATATATATATATATATATATATATATATATATATATATATATATATATATATATATATATTTTTTTTTTTTACAAATTTGCAAAGATGTTAAAAACCAGTTTTTTTCTTTGCCATTATGGTGTATGGAGTGTAGATTGATGTGGAAAAAAGTAATTTAAAGCATTTTGACACAAGATAGCCACATAACAAAATGTGAAAAAAAAATAAAAAATAAAATGAAGGGCTATGAATACTTTTGCAAGGCACTGTACATCATAAAAAAGTGTACTTAGCTGTTTTGATCATTTTCTTGAAATTCTAGCAATCCTAGATAATATGATTTAAAATATTTAACATGAAAATTATACTCCAGTATATTGAATATACTTTCATAAATGTGTAAGCACTCGTAAGCATGTTTTTTTTTTTTAAGTACACTTATTTTAATGTCAATTTAAGAATATTTTATAGTACATTTTAAATTAAATAATTCACCAGTAATGTATGATAAAATGAATTCACTTGGTAAAATGCTAACAAAAATATTTCATTATCATGTGAACTATCATGTGTAGTCATTGCATTTTAAAATGTTCATCAGTGTCCTTTCAGATTTCCAGCACATTGTAGTGTTCTTGATTGTGAAATGTGTTAAAAGTATATATTAATAAATGTATTTTAAAATGTTCTTCAGTCAGATGTATTGTTTTATCAGATGTTTTATTAGTTTTGTGAACTGCTTGAACTTACATACGCAAATCATACAGTTTACTTTTAAATTATATTTGGTTAAACTTGAAAAAAAAATTAAAAGCAATGGTGCTTGCTATCAATGTCATGTAACCTGACACAGAGCATTGTGAGGCGCCATTTTTTAAATGCAATTATTCTAATATGGCATAGAACAGTATGTAATAAGATTAGTATCCAAATTGAGATTCACCCAGCATGGGCAGCTATTTAGAATAATTCATTCCCTCTCCCCCACCTCTACCCTTCTGTCTTCTCACTCACACATGCCTTCAGCTTTTCTGGAGATCTGGCTTAACAGCAGACAACACTTCAGGGGTGAGCAGTTTTCCCTTCGCTGCTCAGTAAATGATGCTAACTCAACAAGTGCTGAGGAGGAGGCTCCATCCAGATCAATTAACAACAGTATGTTTACAAATTAGCATTAACCTAGATTAATAAATTCTGTGAAAAATATCTATAATTAGTTTATAATACCTAATGCAATAAAGGTATCAGTTTCCAACCAAAAATGAAATTCTGTCATCATCTAACCACAAAAAAATAAATCCAAAACTAAATAAATTTCTAATAATGATCACAAAAAAATATATTCCAAACAAATTTGACTCAAAATAAAAAAATTCCCATCGACTTCCACTGTATAGACATAAAATACTATGGAAGTCAATGGGAACCAAAACTGTTTGGTTACAAACAATTTGGCATGACACGAGGGGGGTAAAAAATGAAGAAATAAATAAATAAATAAAATAAAATATTGGGTGAACTATTCCTGTTAATGAATTTAACTTTTTTTGTAAAGTGGTAACAATATATCAATATTTTATATTTTGATGCTGAGAATTTGCCTATATATAGAAAATGTACAATAATGTGCAGAATACAAACCAGTAAAATACCTTACAATCCAATATTACCTTAGGTTAAATATCCACCATGGTACTTAGAATGGAGTCTTTATACAATTAAAGTACAATTATGTGTTTTATTTAATTTATTTAATTTCCAATATGACACTAGAGTTTGTCTCTCTAAGGACCTGTCATCAGTAAAGTGGGATCTCAGGCATGTTTAACACATTGTCACCATCACAGACACTGTTATCCAGAGCAGCTCCTGGCCAAGGGCAAATAAAGTGAAAATGTTGTCTCATGTAATATTGAGTCCCTGGAGCTGTCACCTCAAAGATTGCATGTCCTGGTTTTGTCTGGCCTGTCACTAGGCCTGTCACGATAACAACTATTTGTTGTGCGATATATTGCCCTAGCCTGGTAATGCCAAACTCTGCTACTTCGCTTTGCTTCATAGACAGTACAGAAGCGAACTGAAATTGAGCTGAAGTGCGAAGTCTGACGTAGTCAGGCCAATATTGCCCCAGAAATAATTTTGATAAACTATATTATTGTCATTTTAAGACCATTTTATGCCACTTAATATATAATCATAAAACAACAGCATAATAATGCAAGAACGACGCACTTTCAAATCACAACAAACTTTTAATTCTTAAGAATATTGAGATCATGGAAATTAAGTATCAAAATATTAGATTCTTTAAAAAAACTTGAATAAGTAGTAAATTAACATTTTCTAACAAAATTTCAAAGTAACAAGTAGAAAAAAAAAGAAAAATTCACAAATAAATTGTATGGAGATTTTTTCCATCTATAGATTTTTCCCTGACCTTCTTTTCTCTGTAAATTAAAGGTGCACTCTGTTGCTGAAAAACACAATCCCTACTTATCAGTCAGATGTCCATATGCACAAAGGCACAGATCCCTAAACAAGGCCACATCTGCAGATGAATAAACTTTTGAACTATACCAACTACACCACGTTATGTACAAGAAGCTGCAAAAGACACAGGCACAAGTGGAATGCAAAAAACATGGTGACATTAATTTTTATGTAAATGTAATGGCCAATATATTGCATCATCAAAAATTATTGAGGTCATGTATATATATTGCGCATTAATTCGATATATTGATCATTGCTGTCACAAACAGGCTTTATAGTGTACATGCTCTATGCATTCATAGACCTGACTTATAAGGAAATTTCTAAACTATACTTAAATTTTATAATATGCTAGCGGAAAGAAAGCAAAGGTGAGTGATCCAGAAAGAACTCGGTTTTGGATCCAACCAGAGCCGTTGAGAAATCTTGAGTAATAAAAAATAAATAAATAAAAAATCTGTTACCAAGAGTCACGTATTACCCAAAGTAACCCTAGAGGGCAGCATTTCTTTACATTGTCCTAATGCAGTTTTTTTTTTTTCTACTCACCCAAGTCAATTTAAATCAGTCATCAGTAAATCTAAACCTGAAACAATATTTTTAAAGAGAAAAATGTGTAATAGTGTAAGAGTTGAAAATTTATGGCTGTTATATGGTTACTTAGTTTTTAACAAAATTAAATAAAGGACAGTCAAAATTCTCACTTAGAATGTCCATATATCATGTACTGTATGATATTGTTTTCTTTCTGTTTTATGTATTTATTGCAATGTTGCAAGCATGCTTAATTTTCCTTTATAAGGTATGTGATATTAAATGTGTTTGACACTGACATATCGATTCAAGCGCATTGCATTTGCACGTTTGAAATGTGTTTTTTTGTTTTTGTTTTTTGGTGTGTGTGTGGGGTGGAATTTATTCGGACCTGTAAGCTCTCTTTTATTCATGCTTGTGTTTCAGTATGCTGCTGGCTGACAGACGATCAGCAGCCGGTGAGGGAGGGGGGCCAACCGCTACAGTGCCCTGCCTGGCTTCTCCTGCTAGTGACTGGCAGTTTGAGAGGGGCACCTCGGAGACGTAGGTCGAAGGCCAAAATGCTGCCAATCTGACACAATGGCTAAAAGCAGAATAAGTGTTTACAAAACATTTAAACTTTGGTCTTTCAAAACTAAAGACCAGCCAGACTTAAAAATTATTTGCATAGGTCATAACTTTTCTACTCTTGATACATGCAAAAAAAGTAAGAAAAAAAAAACAAAAGAAAAAGTTTAATTAGTTTACTTTGATATACTAAATAACTAAATAATTAATAAAACTATGGACATAAAAAACTGACAAAATTACTATAACTTTTACTGCAATTAAAATGAAATGCAAAATATAATAAGTTTTCAGCTCAAATTTGAAACTATAATCATTTGACAATAAAAATTACAGTAGTATCATAATGATTCTAGTTCTAGATATTCTAGTTCAAAGTCCCTCATATACCCAGCACTGCATTTTTTAAATGTCTTTGGACAAGGAGTTGTTTGTGCATGCACAAATGCAATTACACAAATACACCAACCTCAAAGGGCATCTCAACTAGACTGAAATGTGGAGTCACTTTCACATAATTCCTCCCCCAGGGCACTTTATAGTTTCTACATTTCAGCCATGATTGCTAGTGAGTAACAACTGCCTGATTATAGATTTTGTCCATTTTTCCTGTTAAAATAAAGTCTGGGAGACTAATTCAACCAGATTAAACCAGAACATGTTTCTTTCATGCTAACCAGGACTGATTAGAGTATAAGTCATAAAAAAGTAAAGTTTGTATCAGACAAAAAGAACAGCTATATGACTGCTAGAGCATTCTGTTCACATTCACGACAGGTGAGAGAACAGATGACCAGATCTTGCTGAAGTTGCCATGGTGATCTATGCACTAAGCAAATAAGTGTGTGAGGGAGGAATCTGAATGGGCTGATGTCAGTACAGTATAGACACTCTTATTTCATCATGCTTTGGTCTCTCCTCACCCAGCTACATTTCAAACAGTGTCACCAACAGTGAGCACTATGCCACACTCCAGAACTGTACATATGGCCTCCGAGCAGGAGTCCTCTACTCCTGTGACAAGCTGTGCAATACCCCAATACTTTGACAGACTCAAAATAGTACAAATTGTTTTATTCCAATGGTTGTTTTCCATTTTTAAAGAGCTTTAAAAGTGGAAATTCAAGCTTCTATTATTGTTGGATTCATTCATGGACTGAGGATTGATTCAGATTTTGTTGTAAGCACAAGTGAGCCGAATGATGCAGATATGTAATATTCAGATCAGTAACATGATTGTGGCTATGATATTGCTTTTATAAAATTGTTCAGTAAACAGGTACTAAACAGCAAAATTCCCAGAGTTAAATCAACTCTGCTCAGAGTACATATTGTCCCAAGCTATTGAGTGTTAAAGTAACACCGAAGCAGAGTTACCACTGTTGAGGATTGTTTGATAATGTCTTAAAGCCTGTGCAGTAGTTGTTCATCTTTAACACTGTTAACAGCAGGTGTTTATCACTAATGCTCAATCATCACTTATTTAATCACTTAATTATCTCATTAACTTTAACTATGTAGACAATATGTACTCTGAGCAGAGTTAATTTAACTCTGGGGATTTTGCTGTGTACTGAGTAACTTAAACACAATAATGCTTATTACTTTGTCAGTTTGTTCTCCAACAAGAAACCAAACAAGCCACAACAGAATGACATTTGCGTACAGTATCTTCGACCAACACACAGCTGTGGTGATTCATTCCTAAACAAATTAGTGTTTTTGAACAAACTGGTTGATTGAATGATTCAATGACTCACTCAAAAAAGACTTGTCTCCATCTACTGGTGTAACAATATAACCTGCAGCCAAAACCACATAAAATATCTAACTCACAATGTCTAAAGATTTTTCATATTTTGTATCATAAAACAATTTCACTAATATATTTTTATGAGTATCATGAATTTTTTTCCATATTTTGATATGAAGAACAGACTATCAAGACTATTTTTTCTTTATCGTTTTCTTTTCTTTTTTAAAAAAAATTGCTAATCAAGGTTACCCAATATCCAATTTACCACTTTATATCTTATGACTGTATACTGTATACCATCACTTAACATACTGGAGCATTTGCACAGCTCAGCTTAGCTTTGATGCATTTATTTATATATATATTTTTTCTTTGTCTATGCCTCTGTCCACAAATTAGTGCCTAATTATCTTACTTGGTTCTTTGTAAGTAACATTGTTAGCCATGGATTCTCACCATGAAGTTCAGGCAGGAAAAGACAGGCGTTAAGTGTAGCTTGGAAATAAATGATTACCCCATTTATTGGGGTCCTGGTATAAAAGTCTATAAGTGTTTTCCTTCATGTCTTTGTCTCACCATAAATGGAGCTATTTATTTCTTGCCTTTTTGGTGTTTAGTGTGTAGACTAGTGAAATGTATGCAAACTGATGTTGACCTATAACATAGCATGTATCGGACACTGCCTCATTACACTGTGTTTGTGTGTGTTTATTAGATGGAATTCCACAGGCCACTCTCCCACATCTTTCATTAATCCTCCCCTTATTTCTGCCCATCCAGTGGAATCTTTCTAATCATCCTGTCTCTTCCTCTCCTTCCAATAATCTTTTCAGTGGAGTTAATGTGCTGTGTATGTGAGAAACCACTGCTCCCCTGATTATATGTGGTCAATGACATTACAGAATTATGAGTGGTTTCAAGGGCATGGAGAGAGGAACAAAGGGATGAGGAGAGAGACAAGAAGCACAATTATGGAATGAAAAAAAAAGCTTTCTAGAAAAGAGAAAATTAATTGTTAGACTGAAAACAAGGGTTTAATTTTCTAGGGACCTTCTGGTACATTGCTTATTAAATTTAACTAAACATATTCTGATGCTGTGAGATTGTTGTTTTCTTTATGCAAGGTAACACTAAACCCAATTGTGGTAATTACTGTGCAAATCCTCCATCCAGCAACTTGTGAAACTTGTAAAAATAAGTATTAAATGTCAGCGAAGGTCTTAGAGGGGAACTCAAAATACAACAAAACCCATTAACATGAAAAGTGCTTTCACTACATTATAATATGTACACTACTTAATAAACAAAGATGTATTCCCACTGACAACCATTTGCATTGACAAAGCAACTGGAAGTCATTCATTTTAAACGAGGTGCACTTTCTGGTGTTTTCATGTGGGCAACACACCATATTTATATGGCCAGTTATACAGCCCACCAATGATGTTACTCTTAGCGACCAGCAGTACAGTGACCCAGTGACCTCCAGTTGTCAGTGTGAACAAGGTGTCACAGGATTAGCAAAAACACACAAAAACAGTGAGATTGATTGAGCTTTCTGTAGAGCAATTATGATATCATGTCCAATGTAAACCCACAAAGATTATTCCTTGGTAACCATAAACCTCTTGCAACAGCTTAAATATTTAGACAGTGTTTTATAAACACCGGAGTTGGACTGAGTGCTGACAGCTCAGTAATAGTGAACAGATTTCACAGATACCATGACATGTTTTAATTGGAACTTCTTATTCCTTCTAACTTCTTGTTCCCCCACCATGTGATTTGGCTTATGATCTTAGAACACAAAACTAAACTAAACTAAACTAAACTAAACTAAACTAAACTAAACTAAACTAAACACATCTATACTGCCTGTCCAATGTGAGGTTACAGGAAAACAAAAAGCACTAAATGTATTTATATAACAAAACAAAATAAAACATAATAGTTTAATGTTTTCTCTTCTTTTATCTATTTTTACAGAATACTTGTTTCAGTCAACGGTAGGTTCATTGGAGTCACATTTTTCCTCTGTTATTATTATACCTCTGTAAGAAAGGCTTACATTTGTTGAGCAGGGCTGGAGAAGAGAAGAAGTGCAAGTGCCATGTTCTCATTGGTAATTTGGAAAGATAAATGGTGCCTTCCCTGCTGCCCTGCATTTATTAAGCTGCCTCTAACTCTGCTGGGCTTAAGACAGGCCGAAGTGAATTATGAGGCATGACCAACACAATACACAATGAGACAATAACTTCACATCACTGTCACATTGTGTGTCTGGCGAGCATTCCTTTCTACCCTTTCATTTTCTTTCATTTTCTTGTTCTAAGTTGTCTTTCATCACTTTATACTGTGTGTTTTCAGACCCATTCTCTTCACACCTCTTGTTGTTTTACCTACGATCCTCTTGTTTCAATTCTGTGGTCAACTTGAATGTGAGCTGCATTTTATAGACGACAACGGATGCCCATTTTCCACAAGTTGGAATGATTCTTTTCTGTATAAAATGACTGCACCTGACTCTGTAACAGTGTCACTTGTCATGTCCTCGCTCTTGTAACACATGACTTAACACATCTATTTGCTGCATTGTCTCAGGAGAATAGATAAATGGGTCGTTTTCACTTTGCTCAGGGCAAAACATTGTTAATGGTAACAATTTTCGGATGGCAAGAGGTCATGTCCATGTCCACAGGAATAAGCAGTACACGAGACAGATGACACATCATGTTGTTAGATGCTTTATTTGTGTCTTCTAGGCTCTGTCATATTCACACTCATCAGTTTCTCAATTACCACGTAGCCGATCATTGGTTTCTATTAAAATATTATTACTCACCCCCACTCCTCTCTGGCTTTATGGAAAATATGAAGCTGCAATGACTGTTTAGACTGATGCAATTAAAAATACTAACGATTTTATTGTTGTAGTATTGCACAAAGGGATTTTCACCTTTCACATAAAAAATAAAATAAAATAGATGATTAAAGTCCTTATTAACAAGATGAGTTCATTTCTATAATGGGGAGCTACAGTATTTCCATTAGTCTCATTGACACAATTGTGCTTTATAACCTTTCTAAACGCTTCACATAATTACACAGAAATCGTTGTCTGAGTCTCATAATCCTGCCTGCTAATTACTCTATTATTTCAACTAAAATTATTGATAAGAGTACACAGTTCCAGCTCTCTGTAGTCTGACTGTACTATGTAAATACACAATCACAGAGTTGCTACTCTTTCAGTCTATCAAAATTCATTTGCTGACCTTTTCATTAGAATATCAAATGTCCTTTTTTCTTCTTCTTTTGTAAGACACTTCCAGTCGGTGTTGCCAGTCAAGGGCCCATGTATCTCAATAAACTCTAAGTTCATCTGCAAAGAAACTCTAATGCACATAGTAATCACATTAATTCTCTTATTCATATGGATAGTGATGGCCAGTTAGAAGAGAAAGCATGCTGGATTTAGCCCTTCAAAGGACCTACTGGTTTTCTTGTCCAACACAATGATTAGATTCATTCCAATGCAATACATTTTCCTCAACTCTTTTCTCTGATCAAGGAAATTTACAAAATGCACCAAAAAACAAACCCATTTCTTTGCTTGACAGTGTAAGAGAAAAGTTGCCAAAAGAGCTGAGATAGTTACAAAATCCTCTGTGGGGATCTACGTCATCCCAACGAGGAACTTTAATTAGATTTGACAGCAATTATCCAAATGCCAGCGCCTCCTCTGCCAGTGCAGATCTCTTCTGTAGTACTTAACACCACCCTGTCCCTGATGTGGGGCTCAAGTAATGGGGATACTACTGTGAGACTAAGGTCAATTACTGGCTAATTAGTAGGTTGACTGTGTCACACAGAATCATAAATGGTTATAAAACACTATGCAGGGTTAATGATTCCAGCTATGTCTGAGAGCAGAGTTTGAAGTCAGGGAAAGTTTGACAAACACAATATTTAGTATAATACAGGTGCTGGTTATATAATTAGAATATCATCAAAAAGTTGATTTATTTCACTAATTCCATTCAAAAAGTGAAACTTGTATATTATATTTATTCATTACACAAAGACTGATATATTTCAAATGTTTATTTCTTTAAATTTTGATGATTATTACCGACAACTAAGGAAAATCCCAAATTCAGTATCTCAGAAAATTTGAATATTGTGAAAAGGTTCAATATTGAAGACACCTGGTGCCACACTCTAATCAGTTAATTAACTCAAAACACCTGCAAAGCCTTTTAAATGGTCTCTCAGTCTAGTTCTGTAGGCTACACAATCATGGGGAGACTGCTGAATTCACAGTTGTCCAAAAGATGACCATTGACACCTTGCACAAGGAGGGCAAGACACAAAAGGTCATTGCAAAAGAGGCTGGCTGTTCACAGAGCTCTGTGTCCAAGCACATTAATAGAGAGGTGAAGGGAAGGAAAAGATATGATAGAAAAAAGTGTACAAGCAATAGGGATAACCGCACCCTGGAGAAGATTGTGAAACAAAACCCATTCAAAAATGTGGGGGAGATTCATAAAGAGTGGACTGCAGCTGGAGTTAGTGCTTCAAGAACCACTACACAAAGACGTATACAAGACATGGGTTTCAGCTGTCGCATTCCTTGTGTCAAGCCACTCTTGAACAACAGACAGCATCAGAAGCATCTCGCTTCAAAACGGACTGGACTGCTGCTGAGTAGTCCAAAGTTATGTGCTCTGATGATAGTAAATTTTGCATTTCCTTTGGATATCAGGGTCCCAGAGTCTGGAGGAAGAGAGGAGAGGCACACAATCCACATTTCTTGAGGTCCAGTGTAAAGTTTCCACAGTCAGTGATGGTTTGCGGTGCCATGTCATCCGCTGGTGTTGGTCCACTATGTTTTCTGAGGTCCAAGGTCAACACAGCCGTAAACCAGCTGACCAACTTTATGGAGATGCAGATTTCATTTTCCAACAGGACTTGGCACCTGCACACAGTGGCAAAGCTTCCAGTACCTGGTTTAAGGACCATGGTATCCCTGTTCTTAATTGGCCAGCAAACTCGCCTGACCTTAACCCCATAGAAAATCTATGGGGTATTGGGAAGAGGAAGATGCGATATGCCAGACCCAACAATGCAGAAGAGCTGAAGGCCACTATCAGAGCAACCTGGGCTCTCATAACACCTGAGCAGTGCCACAGACTGATCGATTCCATGCCACGGCGCATTGCTGCAGTAATTTAGGCAAAAGGATCTCCGACTAAGTATTGAGTGCTGTACATGCTCATACTTTTCATTTTTATACCTTTTAGTTGGCCAAGATTTCTAAAAATCCTTTCTTTGTATTGGTCTTAAGTTATATTCTAATTTTCTGAGATACTGAATTTGGGATTTTCCTTAGTTGTCAGTTATAATCATCAAAATTAAAAAAAAAAAAAAACATTTGAAATATATCAGTTTGTGTGTAATGAATGAATATAATATACAAGTTTCACTTTTTGAATGGAATTAATGAAATAAATCAACTTTTTGATGATATTCTAATTATATGACCAGCACCTGTACTTTTAGGAGCCATTCACATAGAATGTGTTTTTGCATTCCAATGCAATGCTTTTCTATTATTTTTCTGTCAACATGCGCTAGACATACATTTTAGGCTGTTGTGTTCATGTCTTTTGCAGTGTTCTGATAGTATATACATTGTTTTTATTACTATACATGACCATAAGACTGTAGAAGATAATACACTATGATTATATGCCACAGTATTCTTTAATACTGAATTATACACCAATAATGGTTCAAGACATACTGTCCTATTCACATTGCGACAAGGGCACCAATAGGACAACTAATCCATATACAGTCTAAGGATGTTGTTCAAGGATCGTCACCATGGTAACAACAGGCCAAAAGCTTGTGTGTTCACTATGCAGCATCTTTTGATCCTCAACATTTTATGATTCATCTTTCGAAATCCCCATACAACGATTTATATTTGAGCAGAGAAATTGATTATCATTTCCTCTTGTGCTCAAGGCAAATCTCATAAAGTTGATCTTCAGTGTACAGGGAAATTACTTCCTGATGTCCCTATGATTGGATGAATTTGTTTCTCTGTATTTTCAGTCAATGACACATCTGCAACATCTGTGCCATGCACATCCATACAACACATCTAATCTGCTACTGTTTTCCCCCTCAAATATGTCCCTTTTTGTTTGTAGAGGAGACCTATGAATGAATTCTCCAAAATACTGGAGAGAAAATTGATTTTGTAATGTGTTCAAAGAACTGGATAATGAAATCACAACAGGGCCAAATTAAAGCACAACAGACCAAGTAAGTCAACAAAAATATGCATCATTAATAAAAACTGATTATAAGCTTCCAAACAATCCTTTGTCTCTCCCGACGAGCATCTTAATAAATAAATTGTTTTTATTACTTTACATGACCCTAACACTGTACAAAACAATAAACAACCTCCTGTAGGCACACATGGACAGTAACTGGACACACCATCAATGGTTTCATTACTGGAAAATCCTTATTAGAATATATAAGTGGTCTCTAAAAAAACATTGTGTATACTTATTAGCTGTGAAATATTTTCCTCTCTTCTCCAATACATGTTAAAGGCAATTTAAAGGACAAACTACATGTAGAATGATCATCTGTCAAAACGATCAGGTCAAATGTTCTGTCATTTCCCATTTCTATGAAGTCACAATTTTAATTATTTTCATTGCCTGTATCGCTACTAGACTACAAAACTCCACATCATTTTACATTCAAATGTAAATTTGCCATGCATTTGTTTGTAATATATTTTACATCATGTTTAATGTGCGATAACGGTGCTGTGGCATTTTGACCAGAAGAGCAGAGCATGTTGGAGAAAAATGCCCCTGTTATGCAAAATAGCTCTGTACACATTTCTTAGTCTGACAGTATGCAATTACAACACAATTACAGTGATTATTCTGTGAGAAAGGCTGGGATTTCGCCTGAGATTTCCACACACAACATAATTCTGCACTGCATCTTGAAGAAAAATCACTTTGCTGACACTGTACATGCACTGTACATAAAATATTAAAATATATAAAATCAATATTTCTGAAGAGATCTCAGTTTAAAAAAAGAAAAAGAAAACTGAGTTATAATGACTATGTAAAAGGAGAAAATTGTGTAAAAACAACAACAATGATAATGAGAAAATGATCTCAAAAATATGTATTTTATCCGTATACTGTGATTTGCAATGGCTATGAAGTTTTTGTTGATGGATCCTTGTGTGATTTGCTCTTGTGATTTTATGACTGTAAAAGGGTTACATAGAAGTGTATATGCTGCTTATAAACTTCATTTGATTGAGTCAAAGATTGAGTTTTTATTGATCCTGCTTAACTGACTTAAACTGATGCATTTTCTTATTCTCTTGTAATCCAACCAGGCCAGCGACACACACACACACACACACACACACACACACACACACACACACACACACACACACACACACACACACACACACACACACACACACACAATTGCTTTTTCCATCTGTATCTCTCCTTCCTGTTTTTCTTCCCTCTTTCCCACCTCCTAGTTTTGATTACAATCCAGCCTCCCCGTAGAAACTCTTTACAAATGCAGTCAACTTTATTTTACTGGTCCTTGGAAATGATCATGGGGTGATGATCCTGGAGGGATGCCAGGGCATATTTTGAATTTGGCAGATTGAACAATGCTACTCTGACCCACCAGAACCCAGCTTGTCACAACAAAGGCTGTTTGGGACAAGTGAGCTGCCATTCTCATATCTGCGTGTCACAGTCTGGTGAACTGTGATGCAGACGTAAACAGAGAGTGAAAATAGGGGTAGTAAATGCCTTTTTTAATAATAATAATAGTAATAATAATAATAATCATTTATTTAGGGTGTCTGGCTGAATGCACTTTTTGTTTTGACAACAAGGCTGCAGATGAGGGCAAAAGAAATGACGATTGCGTAATTCCATTCATACTGGAAAAGTATGACAAATAATGCTTCTTGCATATTAATAACTAACAAACTGACTTTTTTCACTTCTGTATTTTTACAGTCATCAAAACACGTTTTACCTGAAGTGAAATACGGTAGCCTACATTAGTTTGCAAAATAGCTGCCCTTGAGAATGCTAGCATTAAGCAGCTGGCTCAAGGGTACAAAATGGCCAGAGGTCAGAAGTTGAATCACTAATAAGCACCTGAGGATTTGTGAAATAGGGCTTGATATCTCCTTCAGTCACTGAGAACCTGCTATTTGAGAGCTAGCAGACCAAAACCAATAATGTTCACAACAATGTTTTTTTTTTTCCTTATTCATTGCTTAGATTATTATTACACATAGATGAAACGGGCCAAATGGATTTTAAGTTTGTGTAAAGAAAAAGAGCGAGATGTGCACGGTATTAATATTTATTTATTTTCCATTAACATTTGCACATTTTTATCATTATAAGTTTTACATTATCTCATTATCATTATGACTAGATAGATAAAACAGAAGGCATTCATTCCCACCCTGCTCTATGTTTATATTCAGATGGATCTGCAGGCTCTATATTGCTTGCATTGGTCTCCAGTGACAATGCTGCTGCTTAGAGACTTAATTGAGGAGACGGGGCAGAGTGCCACAAGTACCCCATGTAGAGATTTTTATTGAGTGGAGCAGCTCCAGAAGCACACAGGCAAGCATGTTCCTCCAAGTAAGAGATTTAAAAAAAGAGTAAGGTCATGAATGAAAGGCAGGCTTTTTTAGGATTTTCAGATTACTTTGAACTTTATTCTATTATCCTTTTAGAGCTAAACCTGCAAACTTGAATCAGGGCCAAAAATAGGGCCTGTTGTGTTCTTAATCGATCCACCCCACCCCAATTTTGTCTGTTTTATAAAGACAGAAAAAATAAAGAAAATACTTAACCATTAAACAATAGCTCCACTCCACTTATTAATTCGTATATTGCATCTCTATATAATGCCCATCACACTATAAGAAATACCTCTTTGCTTTCTGTTCTTTATCCATGTACTGCAAAGTTTCTCATCAATGCTTTATAAACCTCTATTGGCAAAATCAGGTTTCCACCATTTTTTTCTACACTCACCACAACCCAGCTTTAAGGTGGAATCTGTTTCCATGACAACACCAATAATCTCAGAGAACTAAGGAGATTATACTTTTTGCATGGTTAAAGTGACAAAGTGACAAAGTGACGTGACATACTGTACAGCCAAGTATGGTGACCCATACAATAGAATTCTTGCTTTGCATTTAACCCATCCAAAGTGCACACACACAGCAGTGAACACACACCTGGAGTATTGGGCATCCATTTATACTGTGGCGCCCGGGGAGCAGTTGGGGGTTCGGTGCCTTGCTCAAGGGCACCTTAGTCATGATATTGCCGGCCCGAGACTAAAACCCACAACCTTAGGGTTAGGAGTCAAACTCTCTAACCACTAGGCCACGGCCCCACATAAACACTCATAAGCAGTCTCTTTCCGCTACTACATACGGTTTTCCATTTAAGCTACCTCTATCTACAGATAAAAGGGGAATTGATTCCTGACTTCTCTCTCTCTCTCTCTCTCTATTTTTCAGTATCCTCATTTGTCTATTGTAGAACAAAATACCTATTACTAAGGATAGTCTCAAACATTTATTTATTTATTTTTTTTTGAATACTGTTTTTAACATAAAAATGAATAATTGTGTTTCTTAATAAAGCAAGAGAATAGGCTAGTGTAGGCAAATCATAGCCATGCTGATATTCAGACCACCAGCATGAATGCATGTGACATTAAATACAGCGATTCAATAAGCAAGAAATTAATATCCAGTAACTTACACAAAACTTAGTTTTGCACCTCCAACGAAAATACTTCCAAATCGCCAACACCAAAAATTGCAAACACTGCGTGTCTTCGAAGACCATAGTGATGATTTGTTCTTGAATGAATCAATGTGGTTGAACTGATTCTTTGAGTGAATGATTCAATAACTCACTCATGAAAGCCAATTTTATCGTTCTTGAATGAATCAGTGTTTTGAACGAATCAGTTAAGTGAATGAATCAGACAGACGAAGCATACTGACAAAATACTGTCACTTGTCGCCACCTACAGGCATAACGATCAAATATTTATTATAATTATAATAATAATAATAATAATAATCATAAAATATAATTGTAATAATGTCTTTACATTCACCTTGCAAAATCTATGAAATTTTGTAGTAATTTGAACAATATTTAAAACAAAATTATTTTTTGACATTTATTATACTGTATGCATTGAATTTTACTATTTAGTTATGTCAATGCATCTTTATAACTCTTATTGCAGACATTTACCTGACTAGAAGTCCTTTGGTCGAACATCATTGATTATTTCTGTGATGCAAATATGATGATGCAAATGATGATACAATGATTTCTAGCACATTCTGTTTATTTATTTATTTTTCAGACACCCTGTTTTAATTAATGAATGTGGACATTTACTTGCATCATTTACTGGCATCCACTAAAATCTAAGAATGTATACTTATGAAAGAAACACTTTTATGACCATAAATCTTCTTTTAAAAGCATAATCCAAACATACAGCACAGCAGTGTTTAACAGTGACATTATAATAACAGGAAAAGAGATTCTTACAAGGTACCAATAAGACAGAGGCCATTTAGCCACTGCGACTCTCTACGATTGCTGTGCTGTCGAAGAGTCCACTTCAAATCCATTTGGATTCTGAGCGAACTTCAAAGCCTGAGGGGCCTTACTGGATGAATCAAAGGCTGTTTGAGAGCCAAGAAACAGTGCTTGAATGAACTCTAGCCACTAGCTATTAAACTAGAAGAGACTCACACTCAAACAGCTGCAGCTGGACAGTATCACACATGAAAAAGAGTAGCCATGAAGTTCAGAAATGTAACATAATGTGTTAACACAGATGACCTCTCGTTTGTTTCAGGGTCATAAAGGCAAAATCCTTTAACATGCTTTCTGTGAACCCAGCAGCACTCCCTTTTGACTTCATTGCTTTCATACACTCAAAGATTTCACACACTCACATACACATACACACACTACTTGTGTGTCCCCCTTTCTTTTTCCCACACTCCTCGGCTATCTCTGCTTCTGCACATCCAAAATGCCTGTTACCGTGGTAACCACACACAGTGCCATAATATTTCCCACCTTTCAATGAGGCATCATAGGGTGATATTCACAATGCAGATATAACTTTTCAGAAAGCATCTATGCAGCTAATAATGAGAGGCAATGAATGAAGAAAAAATTAGAGAGAGAGGGGAACAAATAATAAAACTGAAAAAAATAAAAAAATAAAATAAAGAAAGAGTTCACCCAAAAATTTACATTTTCTGAAAATGTACTCACCCTTAGCCCATTCAAGATGTAGATGAATATCATTTAGCATTATAATCAATGCATCCTCTGCAGTGTATGGGTGCCATCAGAATGAGAGTTCAAACAACTGATAAAACCATCAAAATAATCGAATAAGTAATTGTCATGACTTCAGTCCATCAATTAACATCTTGAGAAGAAAACAGCTGCGTGTTTGTAATAAAACCCTTGCTTCCAAGCCTGGCTCATTCTGACAGCACCCATTCACTGCAGAGCATACACTGGTGAGAAAATAACTTAATGCTAAATTTTTTTAAATCTGTTCTGATAAAGAAGCAAAAGCACATAAATAGCTGAGAATAAGGCATAGACTAATTTAATGTTATAAAAATCCATGTCAAAAGGCACTACTAACTAACAGTAACTGATGCTGGGAATTTGACAGCATGGATTAGGTGAGGGTTTTTTTGTTTGTTTGTTTGTTTTTGTGGAGATATTTACTGTGCATGCTACAAAATATTGGTTATACATTTCTCATTATGCTATATTATAACCAGATATTGGATTCAATAAAAGGACAGTCATTTTTGACAGAGAACACAAAAGGAGTTTCAGTGCAGAACAAGGGTTAAGAAGGAAAGATCAGATAAAAATGTTGATATGCAATAAGTCATAGAAATGACATAGAAAGAAAATGTCTCAACAGTTGAAAAGACAAGCAACCAAGCCCTTTGCACTCAGATTTGACACCATTCTCTGTCCTTTCTTCTTCATCTTCTATGTCTCCATCTATATTTTTCATGAGAATATGTGTACCCTTCTGTCTTGCCCTCCTACACAGCAAGCTAGTGATGAGTCAGTCTCCTGCAGTTGCTACACAAGTTTTGGAATGTAAGATAAAAGTCATGGCACATAGCAAAAAAAAAAAAAAAAAAAAAAAAAAAAAAATCTGTCAATACATCAATAATCATATACAAAATATAATAGTCATTAATTTAACACATGACATAAGTCACTGAAATTCTTATTTTTTTTAAGTGGCAAAGTTACAGTCTACAATCTGTTCAGCGCGAATTTTTGATCATTTTGAATTGAACTGCGAAAGAAAATTGAGTTGGAAGACGTTTACTATTTAGAATTTATTTATTTATTTATTTATTTATTTATTTATTTTACATCTGCATTCATATTCAGATGTGACTTATATTATTATTGTATTCATGTAAATACGTTAGTATAAAACATGGTGTATTTGGAAGCTTATTTGAGCTATATAAGTAAGTATTTGACAGTGACTTGCAGCAGACTGTATTTTATACATTTTTATATAAAAAAAGAAATGTTTGGAATTTTACTAACCACGGCCTTTCTTCCAACGCTGAGTGACGTAACATAATCGATGAAACGTTCCATCGGCCGCTGTCCAGGGTCCTGATGCGTAGCTGTACTGCAGCGCAGCTGTCTCCGGATGTGGGTCAAACATGAGCTGAATAGTGAAATCCTTTAACTCACTGATCAGCGTACACAGAACACATGATAATGAACTGACTCTACAGTCCTGAGTGCGTATTATACAATTAAATTTGGAAGGTCGACTTTTGAAAGTTATTTCTCTCAGTTTAGGGGTACAGTTTGTTGAGTTCCGTCTTGTGCAGCCGCAAGGAAAGTTGTCTTTGCATAAATAATAAAGATTTTTAAACAAAATACACTGACTTCTAGTAGTAAATAAAACACAGATTATGTCTACTAGAGTTTCCTACTTTTTACAGAACAATTCTATTTAAGTCAATTAAACGTTTAATTCAGTGTGTGTTAATTGCTGTTTCTTTGTAATTAATTTATGAATAAAAAGTGATAAATAATGACACAGACCGTTTGGTCAAATAACCCGAAGGAAACTAAAGAAAAGCGTTCATCAGCGATCAGCGAAGGTTGCTATGGCAACTGTTCTCGTCTTGACTTGTTTCTGACTTTTGACTTTTGCCCAAGCCTAAAAAAAAAACATCTTTAAGATCTACCAACACCTTTGACTTCCGCTTACCTCTGTTTTTCTTCATTTATTAGTAGAGCTTTATAAAAAAAATAAAAAAAAAACCCTGGAGAGAGATAGAGACAGAGAGAGAGAGATGGGGCTGTTTGAAGGGGTTCATCTAAATGCGCAGCGCATATCAGGGATCATTGTGAGTCTGCGCGGATAACCGCTCAGCAGAGGAGTGTTACAACAATACAGAAAATAGCGAATTACATCCACATCACATCCCTTAACTCAAACCCTGGCTTTTCTATGTATTTATGTGCGTGTCTTTTTCATTCATTGCCTTAATTAGACGTTTGTTCCCTTGTTCATCTTTGAGAGAGAGAGAGAGAGAGAGAGAGAGAGAGAGAGAGAGAGCGAGAGAGACTACTTGTCCACAGAAGTTTTTCAGGGCGTCTTTAGGGAATGTTTGTGCACCAGCGCGCCGCAGCAGTTGCAACGCCTGTGACTGACAACGCGAGACACTCTGCGTTCTGCATCGTGTTGACACGTCCTTTCGCGAAACCATCTGCCTATTGGGACAGTAAGATTCATCATTTATTGTATACTACTCATTCTTGCAATGACCATTTAGTGAATCCTGTATCGAAACTCATTTCATTCCTTTTGCTGCATGTGTACTGAAATGGAATGTACAGTACGGATCAATAGCTCTCGTATGGATGAATTATGTAGCGAATACTTCCATTTTATACGTCAGATTTATGCATTTTACTGTGGATTTGGTGGTCGAAATGTTATTTAATGGGGTTGATTGGAGAGTGGTTTGACGACGGTCTGCGATTTACTGTGTGTTAGTAATAGCCAGCTGGGAGTTTGCACGAATGGATCATTTTTACATTTACCAGTTTAGTGCAATGTGCATTCTTTATGATAAAATCTAATAAAAAAATAAAAAAATAAAAATAAATAAATAAAGAGAAAAGAACACAAGATCAGCGTGCAACATCGCCCCGAATAAAGGACAGATCACTGTCATGGAGCTCCTGCTCATGTTGTTATTAAAATACGTTAGTAAGAGCTTGTATGATATAACACAACTTAAAGCATTATTAGCCAATAAATGATTTTACTGTACAGTTCAGCAGATCACAGAATTTGTCCACCGTATTATGATGATTTCCTATTCACGTTATTGATATATTAGTCAATGACTTACAAGACTTTATTCATCCTACATGAACTATAAATGTTGAAACCTTATTGCTATAGCCACGCCACACCCAAACTATAGTGCGATGATTATTCCACATAAAGGCAGCATCAGCTTATAAGGGAATATATATATATATATATATATATATATATATATATATATATATATATATATATATATACAGAGAAATTCTTAAAATATGTGTGTTGAATTATATACATATATTCATCCCATGAAAAACAGTCTTTTTTTTGCATTTTTTTTTTCTTTTTCTGTACCTCATTTCTGAATAGTTTATTCCTAATTATATGATTAAATATATTTAAAATATTTAATTTACATTATACATTACATTATATTAAATATATTTACATGTTTGCCAGTGTGTGAAGTCACATTTTATCTTTAAATCAACTTTTTTGTTTACTAGCCCTCGTGTTGTGATGTCTGAAAGTCTTGAGTACAAAGGCATAAAATTATGTTATTATTACTTGTTGATCTCTATTTTGAATGAACTCACCATAAACAAACCTTTGATTTAATTTGATTGCAGTGAATAGGAGATCAGCCTCACTCCTTCCTTCCTCTTTGCTTTCCCTGTTTGTGTTGGATAGTATAACATATCCACTGCAGAGCCTCTGTAACTGTTACGTTGGTATTCATTTCTATTGGTGTTGCTCTCTGGTGTCTTTTGAAACAGACCTCTCAAGTTATTTTGTTGCATGTGTATGTGCAAATGAACTGTTTTACAATTTAACTCTCAGTTCAGTTCGATGGACCTCTGCTAGTGCACCATTAAAAAGTACACCACATTAAATGGTGTTCAGTTACAACCACTCACCTCTAATGATATAAGGACTGAGGATGAACAGATTTATATGTGTTTGATATTGAGTTGAGTTCCCAGTTTAACACATTTTATAAAGAGGCAGGATATTTGCACTGCAGTCTTTTCTGCACTTGATTTAAGACAAACAGAAATTTTAATTGATTATGGCATCACTTTCAAACTACATAAAGAATTGGTCTATATTGTCTGCATGTAGTACGCCTCGATAAATAGAAATATAACTTTATGAAACACTCCATGCATTTTCATATATGAAATGGATAACTATATGCAAACAATAAAGTCAGATAAGTATACATCAACTCATAGAAGATAATCACCCTTAGCATAAAGCTATTACATATAGAAAGATAGCAGTTTTTTTTTGTTATCACTGCTATATGTTTTGTATGTATCAATATATAATCATTCATGGTCCATATATTGCAATATATTGATAAATATGCTATATATAAATAGCAAAGTTTAGATGGAAATATATTATTTAATATATTGCATTATATTTTCAAGTATATTCAAGTATGGCTTCATACATATAGAAGAGATAGCAGTTTTCAGCTTACTTTTAGTCCTTGTTATCGTGCAGCACATTTATATGTTTTGTATGTAACATGCATATAGAAAGTTTAACTTTAGTTTGTTGTTGTTTTGTGGTTGTTATTGTGCTGAAGAGTCTCTTATGATAATGTGCAATACAGCAAGAAACACACAAAACAATATTTTTCTAAAATAAGTGTGTGTGTGTGTGTGTGTGTGTGTGTGTTTTCAAATATATTTATGCACACACAGTACAATATTTTATACACAGTACGATATATTGTCACAATTACATCTGTATATTATGAAGTGTATTATTGAATATAAATGTACGTACATTACACTATAAGTGAATTGTCACATATTTTTCAATTTATGAAAATCTGCAATTCTTTATTTTTCAATACATTGTAATATACAGTATATTATTCTGTATATTTTCATATGAATTCAGTTTAATATTTTGATTGTTAATACATGTATGTAAGGAAACATATTTTCTTTGAGTAAGTGAACTCACAGAATCAACCCTGCAAAATCCAGCAGCAAGACACCAGTCTGCTGAATGCTCTCATGGCATTAGTTTGTATCATAATGTGTGCTTCTCACGTACTGTGACACACTTACAGATGTGGGCATAAACACACACACACACACACACACACACACACACACACACACACACACACACACACACACACACACACACACACACACACACACATTTAGTTTACTCAATTTAGTTATTTTATTATTATTATTTTTTTATTTTTGAAGTGACAGCTCTGATGACCTCATTATTTTCTGTGTGTTCAGCATTTTTTTGACATTGGGCATAAATTGTACATTCACATTTTGCAAGCCTGTTGTCTGCCACTGACACGCTGTTTAAATGATTGGTGCTTGTATCACATACACTACAGTGCGTCTTAATAACAAATCACTCTGATACCTGGGGGTTCATGGCACAGTAATTGAAGTCACCCCATGCAATCCCTTGTGATTTATACTGAGAGAAAAGAATAAAGAGAGAATGAGACACCAAATTTCCTAATTTCTGATTTACGATATGTATTAACTCAGTGTTTTAAAGAGAGAAATCTGACTATATGCTAATGGTAATCCCCCTCCTTCCTCTTCAAACAACAATTGACAATCTAAATATAGCAGTGCATACTTTAGTGACTTTGTTCATGACTGGTCAGCCTAGTTTGGCATTAACACACTCTAATGAGATTTATGAGGAATATTCAGTAGAGTAATGGGGGAAGAGATTTATCTTATTCATGTGCGACAGATTTTATCCATCCTCAAGGAAGAAAATGAATAAATCCACTGCATATCCCTTTCGTTCCCTGCATATTGGTCATTTATGGTCTTTTCTTTCTTTCTTTCTTTCTTTCTTTCTTTCTTTCTTTCTTTCTTTCTTTCTTTCTGGACACCAAACCTGGATATATTGTGTCTGGATATATTGTGAGTGGTGGTCTGACAAATTACTTTAGCTTCAAATGACCACTAGTGGAGCAGGGCAGATCTAATACAGCTGTATAGCAATATTGGAACATTGCAACATTGTGGTATCACTGCGCTGTGGGTGCTTTTGATAGATATTATTGTGGGGAGTGAAAACCATGGTTGTCAGCTGGTCAGACTGACATGCCTTATTACCTCTGCAAAGTCATTTGGAGTGTGATAATAACCTTGGCTGGATCTCAGGCCTCGGGAGGTTGGGGAGAGCAGGCATGAGTTGTTTTTGTTTACACCAGCATCCTATTTAGAATAGTTTTTTTTACTTGTTGTTTCAGGAATTTAATCGTTTGGATAAAAAGTTTAGCAAAAGCCAAATTCAATAGCGATTATATTTTAAGAGTCTTTCTTCCCAGCATTAGTTATGATGACTTTGACTTGCCTATTTGATATGAAAACCAGTACAAACCTACACTTCCAATGAAAATAGAAAGCCTATGCACAATCAATTTTTTCTTCTAATAATTAATACTTAGATTAAGCAGGAATGCATTAATTTGACCAAAAGTAAAAATAAAGACATTGTTGAAGATTTCAATTTCAAATAAATTTGCTGTTATTTTAAACTTTATATTCATCAAAGAATGGTGGTGAAAATGTGTCATGATTTCTGAAGCATAATGTGACAGGACTAGTGTAGTGGCTGCTTAAAAAAAAAATAATATTACTACTTTATTGTATTATTGATCAAATAAATGCAGCCTGGGTGGGAATTTACTAAAAAAGTAATTACTATAGAATACTTACCAACCCCATTTATTTTAAACACTAGTATATATGCAAAATTATTTCAAAATAGAATGTTTACCAAATCATAGAAAGATAAAATAAATCAAGATTATTTACACATATACAAAACCAAATCTCATTACTTCTGCAATGGAATGTGAAAATAAATCACATTTCAGTCTAGAATGGAGTGAAATTACATTGGATGTCATAGACCTGAAAGCCAGGAAAATGCTCAAGGAAAGGCACTAAATCTGTCACATACTGTAGGCTATGAAGTACCACCTGTCCCTGAAGTATGCCCTTCAGCTAGCCAAGCTGTCAGTAGCAGTGTTTGACCTCTAAATGCTAACACACTCCACATAATATTTTGCCAATTTAGACGAAATATCAAATATTCTAACGCTTTGGTAAAGGCAATCCAGCCTATCAGTTCCTCATACAGGACGGCCCACCTCCCATATGTTGTTCTGTCAGTAGAATCAATTTTACCTAATTGTAAAGGCATGTCCTTTTGTGGAGAGGATTTGTTGTGATTAATGTGCCCCGGGGAGTGTGCAAAGGGAAAGTGTTTAGGCATACAGCCTCTCTGTGGTCTCTGATAGCTTGAGCACACACTCTGAAATGTTGACACTCACACACTTGTGTACATACTGCCATACTATCACCCACTGAGACCCAGTTGTTTTTTTTTTTTTTTTTTGCGAACATCCTTCTCTAGCATGTCTCAGTGATCTTGAGGCATCGCTGGGGGAGTTCTCAGGCAGCCAGCTCCATTATAGCCACTAATTACAGCAAGAGCTCCAGAGCAGCTGTTTCACTCGTTCTTCCTCCAGCCCTCCATCCAGCTACGTATCCATCCATCAATCCATCACACTTATGCTCTCTTTATCTCTTTCATTCTCCCATATAACTGTACCAAAGTCTCCCCTATACAGCTCCTTCCTCCCCCTGCCTTCATGAGATTGGTGCTTGTGATGAAGAGAATTGAATCAGCAATTATCCTAGCAATACCGTGAGCTGCGTCATAAGGCTGTACTCTATGATACGGGTCTTTTGGATAAACAACTTAACAATAAAAGGCCCTATATGGTTTTCGCTGACACATGTACTGTTTGTGGTCAGTGTAGTTGGCGGCCATGTATGGTGTAATACTGTATATTTGGAGTATAAAATAGAGTCTGTTGAAACCAGCCCATTCAATCTCAATCTCAATATCATGAACTTTCCACCACAATGCCATTTCCACCATCCCAAATTATGTATATGTGTAATACCATTATGTGGTGGTAATGAGTGGTTTAATAAAAATATTATTATTATTATTTTTTTTTCAGATCTGATGGTGATTTTAAGAACTGCAGCATTTTTCTAGTGAACCTGTTTACCATCCAGCACTTTGTTGTTCCCCTCTGCTGCTGCTGATCGGTGGATATAATCACATCAGTGCTCCAGACAAAATGGCTTCCACAGTGAGAAAATGTCAGCACCTGTTTTTAGCACTCATCCTTCTCCCTTTGGTAAGCTATGTGCACATTTTATCTTATATAAACAAGGCAGATCCATTGGATTAATGGGCCTGAATTGCATGAAAGTACCACATGATGGAATTGAAAAGCACAATACATTCCTAATTGTAAAATGCAGACAGACCATCCTAGTATGTATATATATATATATATATATATATGTATATATATATAAGTGTGTATATATACATACTTTGGAGAACTAAAGGTTTGAAGGAGAGAGAGACCGTGTGGGAGAAGAAGGAAGAGAGAGAGTGAGCGTGAGAGAAATTTTATGACGGGGTGAGGTCTTGGGGAGAAAAAGAGACCCCTGCAAATCCTTTTTCATGCTCTTGCTCTTGTTATTACATTCTGTAAATAATCCACATACAATCTGTCAAATTTAGAGGCATTTATTGTTTCCTGGATGACTGCTCATTCTATACACACGGTGTCCTCTCATAACTGAAGGGAGAAGTGCCTTCTTTGTTTACATGAAGAACTATTCTCTCTTTGGTCTAGTGTCTGTACCTCCAGCTGAGGAGAAACAAACGTTCAAGGACAATTTATGTCACATACACACTGGCACTTAGAGGTTCCTGGCATCTAATGCTCATCGGCACCAGACAGGCCAAATGTAAACTGCCCAAGAGCCAAAACAGTTATGGTACAGTGAGTACTTTGAGCAACAAAGGCCATGCTGTTTTATTTCACTTTATGTTAACTCTAAAAGCTGGCAGTGCATAGCACTGCAGTAAACATTTTCTAAAGGTTAAACTTCTGCTCTGTCTCAGTAAGCAGTTTTAATTATGACCATTGCATGATGAACAGTGTTTACTTATGTTGAAAAAAATATTTGCCTTTTTATTAGTGTTGAATGAAAGTTAATAACAGATTCAAAAATATGCAAAAACTAAAGGAAAAATTATAATAATCAACAAATGAATAAAGACCAAAAAATGTGCCATAATATAAACTCATTGAAATGACTAAAAAATATAGGCTGCTATGAGCAATAGGGATATGGTAACCAAGCCATGCAATGGACAGAATCAGCAAACTCTTTGTGTTCGCATATAATTATCTGATCACCAAACATAAGTGACAAATTTAAAAATAAATCTAAAATGTAAAAATTAAAATTAAATTAAATTTATGCATTTAGCAGACGCTTTTATCCAAAGCGACTTACAGTGCATTCAGGCTATCAATTTTTACCTATCATGTGTTCCCGAGGATCGAACCCCCAACCTTGCTATCTACTCAGCAATAAATAATGTTAAAATGTTCATATGGTGATGTGGCTACAATTAACATGATACATAATATACAGTACACAGACATGTCAAAATGATAATATGGATAGGAATTTAATTGAGGATTTGTCAAATTGTTTCACAAATGACTTTTGTTTTATTCAATAATTGCAGTGTCAAGCAGTGGAAATTCAAAGGAAAAAAAAACACCAAGCTTATACTATGAACTGATTTTGATTCCCTTTATAGAAATGCTTATGGTAATATAAGATTAAAAGAAAGAGTTTCCCAACAGACATCAACTAATCCCACAGTTCACTTAGGTTTTTACCTTCCAGTTCCAGTTAATCTGGGGATTACTGATGTGATACACTGTATGGGATTATTGTTACAAGAGAAAAACAAAGGAAACTTGCAAAGACTATCTCCTCTTCTTTCCTATTTCCCTTTATCTGTTTTCAGCACGAAATGACATGTGGTGTGTGTTTTTTTTTAAAGCTGAAGTATGTGTGTGTGTGTGTATATATATATATATCAAAATCATTGATTTTTCTTTTATGCCAAAAATCATTATGATATTAAGTAAAGATTATGTTCCATGAAGATATTTTGTCAATGTCCTACTGTAAATATATCAAAACTTAATTTTTTATTAATACTATGCATTGCTAAGAACTTAATTTGGACAACTTTAAAGGCGATTTTCTCATTATTTAGGGTTTTTTTGTGCAAAAATTAGGTTATTATTTCGTGTTTTTTTTTTTTTTTTTTGAAAAATTTACCCTTATGACTGGTTTTGTGGTCCAGGGTCAGACACACACACACACACACATATATGTGTAATTCAGCTTTGTGATGCAGTCAGGGTGAGGGGTGAGAGCTTACACAGCCCTCATGAATAGACAGCCCTCATGCAGGTGCTCATGTTTATTAAATTTTACTCATGTTTTCAAGGCAATACACAAGGAGCACGGTGCTATGAGACCACTTATCGCACTAACCACAATCTCAAGGGTCTCAAATCAGCAGTATTAAGGAGGGTTTCAAAAGTGATTAGTTAATTATTTTTCATGATGTGATTTCATATTCTGTTAAATCAATTGTGTATTGTAGGCAGTTCTATTGATGAATGATTTTTCTTTTAACATGGGAATCTGTTCAGGTTTAAAGGCATATTTTACCAAAAATGAAAATGCGCTGAGAATTTACTCACCCTCAGGCCATTCAAGATGAGTTTGTTTCTTTATTATTATATCCAGGGCCTTAGTTGGGGTTTATGGGGCCCAGGTTGTACCTATGGGCTCTGTTTGAAATCATGTAAATAGAACAAATAAATAAATAGAACAAAGATAGAAATTAAACAATGTTGGGGTTTTTATTTTATTTATTTATTTATTTATTTTTTCTCAAGTTTGTAGGTATTCAGGTACAGAAACCGAATAATCAAATGTAAAATAGCATTGCATGGTCTTCACTGAATAAATGAAATATAAGCCTGATTCGGACGGTAATTGTTTCCCATATGGACGTCTGTAAAAATAAATATATGTTTCTGTAAAAATAAACCTCAGTGATAAAACTCATGGATTCGGATGGCGATTTATATACAGTGCAGGAGCGAGTTCTGTGATCCTACGAACCTGGGAACGCGCTGCTCACGTGGTGAGTCACATGATTGTCTGCTGTAAATAAAATTCATAAAATTCAAATTCAAAATTCATTATTCTTATTATTGTGTAAAATGTATTTAAAAATACTTATTATTATGTATTATGTATTATGTATTCGTGTTGTTCCAAGCATATTTTATAATATATAATCCTATTTATTTGATTATTTAAATCTCCAATTAAAAAATAGGAAAATAGATGCGCTATAGTTGAATATAATTATACACAATATATATCTGTTTATAATACACATTTTAAAATTGTATTGCATACCTGCTGCTGCCATAATAAAGACCCATTTCGAATGTTTATGTGCTTTTCCTCTCTTTCTGCTCCCAGTCGCTGTGGTCGAGCAGTTTGTAGAAGTATTGTTCTTTTAAATACATTCCAGCATTTCAGAAATAAATATGTATGCAAATTACACTGAAGTACAAATAAATCAAATAAATGCAAAATAAATCACCACACAACCTTGGTGTTTGTCAAAAAACAGTAGGTAATTTGGCCGGGGATTTTTACAGGGGTGGTGAGAGAAAAACACAAACATCCTGGATTCGGACAGCATTAAAATCACCAACTACCCCTTGAGAAACAATTACTGTCAGTTAACATTAAGGACACTAACAACAGCTAGTAAATTAGGCACGGTCACTTTAAGAGACGATGCATCCAATATGATACACATCCAATTGTATACAATGTATTTGTCCATTCAAGCGCAAGAAGAGGCAATCCTCGGTGTTCAAGGGCTGTATTCAGTCGTTTGAAATCACGGGGTGTTTTAAGGTGTTTTAACTTTAAACTGTTGCTTCTAGCCAAAATACAAGTCTGTAATAATAGCTCTTACTCTAGTGAAAAAGTCCATCACTTGTTGTCCTCTCATATCAAAACATATTTGTTTAGAACTGTTTTTGCTTTTAAACTGTGCTTGGTCTATGCATATTTCTCTCCTGGTTCAGTCAAGATGACTGGAAGAAACATTATTATAGATTTTGTACTTGTAGCTGGCCAGAAGCGATAGTTTAAAGATGGATGCCTTAATGAATTTCTCCAAAACTGTTCCAATGAAGAAACATTTTCATACATCCCCTAAAGTGTTAATATTTTATAATTTAACCTAACAAGCAAATCAGTTTTTTCTCACATTTTACTTTGACCTTTAATGTTATCTCAAAGCTTTTAAAGGGTTGTCAAACAATATTTCTAATGCACAAACATTTCTCAACATAGTTTATTTAAGGCCTTAACTATGATTGTAAACACACAACTGTAACCTAGTTGACAGCAACAAACGAGTCTTTGCTCATATCCATTAGTAAAGCTTGGATATCTGAGCGTCCAGATGTACTCAATACAGACAAAAACAGTATATCGACAAAATTCATGTAACTGTTCACCTGGATGGAGAACAACTTTCTGTGTGAAGAAATGTATGTGCTGTGGAACGTTTGTCAATTTTGTTTTTCTACAAAGATATAAGATGAATGGCCTGGTAATACATGAAGCAGGAAGGAGCGATTGTTTAAAGCGGACACTGAGAGGGAGAGATAAGAAGGAGCAAACGTTTGAATTGGCTCAGAATGTCATTCCACCCTGGGCTGAAGATATTTCATGTCTTGTGTGCTGAGTGTGGGTGTGTGTGATATTGTCTTTATTTGAAAACAGTTAAAAATTAAGATAAGCAATATTCAAGACCTGCTAGGAGTGGGCAGGAGTTTATAAGAATATATTTTTTCTCTCCTTGCACAAAAGTAAAGAAAAAAAAATAGAAAGAATATAAACCAAACCTTCTGAAAGTATGTTACTGAATTTGATATTATTCTTACTTCCCTACATATAAAATAATCTATCTCCTTAATTTCTGTTTAAAAAGACTTGTCGGGTCGGTGCCAATAGCCTCATGGGCAGCACAGCAACTTATAGCGCTGCTCCACTTTGGGTGTCCTGAGTTCGAGTCCTGGCTCATGGATCTTTCCTGATTCCATCCCCGCTCTCTCTCCCCAACTTCACTTCCTGTCTTCAATACTGTCCAATCTTAATAAAAAGGCAAAAATGCCAAAAATAATAATAAATATTTTAAAAAATTATAATAATAATAAAAAAAAACTGGTCGGAACCTATAGATCACACAATATTTTATTATATTACCAAATAAGAAAGAAAATACAGTGTCAACTTAAAAGTGATTTATTATAAAAAAAAATAATAGGTGCAATTTTGTCCAGATAATATTTTAAATGTATTAAGATTTTTATTTTTAATTTCTAAAATTTGTATTTTTAATTTTTTACTAAAACTTGCTGTATTTGAACAAGTAGTTAAAAGGTTTTTTTTTTTTTAGGAGGTCATGTCTTTTCTTGCCTATATAGGTCACCAAGTGTGCTAGAACTGCCAGTAGTTTACTCTCAAAAAAGTGATTGTGTTAAAAAGTGTCACAATTTTCACAATGTTTCTTAGCCACAACTCGATGTAATAGAGGTGCAGTGTTGTCAAAATGTCTCTGTACTGTACACATGTCTGACAAGTCTGATCCAGAGTTGTCAAACTCAAAGATGAGTATCAGTTTACGGTCCAACATTGCCAGTATTCTTACGATTTTTCTGTTCATTTAACAAAGTGAGCAACGGCCAGATGAAATTATCATTTAAATGATCATTTAACAGGTTTGAATTACCCCTGGGACAGTTAAGGATATAGGATTTTTACATCATCTCCAGTAGCCTTGCTACAAATTGTAAACGTATCCTCTTGAAGAGTCTAAGCATTGACCACATACGCGCAGCAACAAAATACTACTGTCAGTCCTATATTTGAGTACTAAATATGGTTATGTTCACACGCAGTTCGATTATGTAAAGGAATAGTTTACCCAAAAATGAAATTTTGAAGAAATTTGACTCACCCTCAGGCCATCCAAGATGTAGATGAGTTTGTTCTTCATCAGAACATGATTAGAAAAATTTAGCATTACATAACTTGCTCATTAACAGATCCTCTGCAGTGAATGGGTGCTGTCAGAATGAGAATTCAAACAACAGTGATTAAAATGCCTTTATAAGTGGATTTTTTTTTTTTTTTTTTTTTTTTTTTTTTTTTTATTTTCAAACACATAGCTTTTCAGTTCACAAGATGTTAACTGATCTTGATATCTTGGATGGCCTGAGGGTGAGTACATTTTAAGCACATCTTTATTTTGTTTGAACTATTTGTTTAAGAAAGTGACAACAGCCTTCTATAAGCAAACCCACACTCGGAAATTTTCTGGACTCACAACCAAAACAGTATTTTTGGTGGTTCATTCCTGCGTGAACAAACATTTTCTACATAAACAGCTGTTGTGTCTTACATTTCACTCTTACTCATACTGCATCTTTCAGATCTACTGCATGCACCCAGACTGTGTCATTCAGTTAGAAAAAGAGAAGTGCATGGAAAGGATGGCCATGGATGACCATAGCAGTGAACCTGAACTGGGTAAGACCTACATTTATGTGTACAACAGTCTGTGTGTTTGTATTTTCTAGTTTAGGGACACATTTGTCCCAAGAAGTCATCCATCCAAGGACATTTTTAATTGGAAAAATGGTAAAAAATTTAACACATTTTGTCATAATAATAACAATAGTCATAATAATAATACATTCACCATGATAGACAAACAGAAAAATATGTGAGTCTGTGTTTATGTGGTGGCGGTGGTACATATTACGTGTCAGACTGCAAGTAAATTATTGCTATTTCCTTATTCAATCACACAGTTTTTCAGTTGTAATTTTAGAGCCACACATACAGTAAATGCTGCCATTTACCATTTTGTTATGCAGTGCAAAGCTATTAGCGTTCAACTGTGAAGTGCAGCAATAGATTTACCAGAGACTGCTGTTTGAGTCATCTAAATATAGCATGCTTGCAGATGTTTATGATAAGAAACATTTAAAATAAGTTTTAAAATTAGTTTCAATTTAGATTATGGATTTTAGAAGTGATCTGTGTGATGAAATTAAGCCCAAAGCTTTCAGACTAAGCTGGAGAATTTAAGACCTTGTGACGGTTCACAGGAAGTGGATACTACTGTCCAGTCCTATATTGAGTACTAAATATGGTTATGTTCCACGCAGTTCGATTATGTAAAGGAATAGTTTACCCCAAAAATGAAATTTTGAAGAAATTTGACTCACCCTCAGGCCATCCAAGATGTAGATGAGTTTGTTCTTCATCAGAACATGATTAGAAAAATTTTAGCATTACATAACTTGCTCATTAACAGATCCTCTCTGCAGTGAATGGGTGCTGTCAGAATGTAGAATTCAAACAACAGTGATTAAAATGCCTTTATAAGTGGATTTTTTTTTTTTTTTTTTTTTTTTTTTTTTACAAACACATAGCTTTTCAGTTCACAAGATGTTAACTGATCTTGATATCTTGGATGGCCTGAGGGTGAGTACATTTTAAGCACATCTTTATTTTGTTTGAACTATTTGTTTAAGAAAGTGACAACAGCCCTTCTATAAGCAAAACCCACACTCGGAAATTTTCTGGACTCACAACCAAAACAGTATTTTTGGTGGTTCATTCCTGCGTGAACAAACATTTTCTACATAAACAGCTGTTGTGTCTTACATTTCAATCTTACTCATACTGCCATCTTTCAGATCTACTGCATGCACCCAGACTGTGTCATTCAGTTAGAAAAAGAGAAGGGCATGGAAAGGATGGCCCATGGATGACCATAGCAGTGAACCTGAACTGGGTAGACCTACATTTATGTGTACAACAGTCTGTGTGTTTTGTATTTTCTAGTTTAGGGACACACTTTGTCCCAAGAAGTCATCCATCCAAGGACATTTTTTAATTGAAAAATGGTAAAAATTTAACACATTTTGTCATAATAATAACAATAGTCATAATAATAATACATTCACCATGATAGACAAACAGAAAAAATATGTGAGTCTGTGTTTATGTGGGCTGGCGGTGGTACATATTACGTGTCAGACTGCAAGTAAATTATTGCTATTTCCTTATTCAATCACACAGTTTTTTCAGTTTGTAATTTTAGAGCCACACATACAGTAAAATGCTGCCATTTACCCATTTTGTTATGCAGTGCAAAGCTATTAGCGTCAACTGTGAAGTGCAGCAATAGATTTACCAGAGACTGCTGTTTGAGTCATCTAAAATATAGCATGCTTGCAGATGTTTATGATAAGAAACATTTAAAATAAGTTTTAAAATTAGTTTCAATTTAGATTATGGATTTTAGAAGTGATCTGATATAAACATGTGATGAAATTAAGCCCAAAGCTTTCAGACTAAGCTGGAGAATTTAAGACCTTGTGACGGTTCACAGGAAGTGGGGGGAAGATCATTAGCTCTGAGCTTTTCCAGAACCCCTCTAGTGCTGTCTGCATGTGGCATTGATCATAATCCTTTGGACATTCACAATCACAGTCAGTAATGAAATGCTGACATTTTGATTTGTCAAGAGCTGTCCTTAGGGAATGGATTCAAGCGATAACATGAAAATAGAGCTGCCCATAGTTTTAGGCTGTAAGCTGAAACTTAGGGAGTGGCCAAGGTAACAAAAATATGTTTAAAGAACAATTTGCAAACATTATGGGAACATTACTTTTGAATGTTCTCTGCATGTTCTGAAACAAGAAGTAACATTTAAAACATGTTAGATGAATTTTAAAAGAATCAACAATGCATAAATAACATTGTGAGAACATTATTAAAAACCAGATAACTTTGAACAAATGTTCTATTAATGTTTACTTTGAGAGAGCCTTGCCAACACGTTAGTCAAGTTAGTTCTGAGAATGTCACCTGTTAGCTGGGGGAGGACATGTACATTAAATATAACATTAAAGCAGTAAGTGCAGAAAGCACATAACGTTCTGTGGTTTGGGCTACAGTAGACTTTTTACACCGCTTTATCTTTATTTGCCTATTTTTAGCTGCTGTAAATAAGCACTGACTGGATCATTGGCTCTTTGAATCATTTATTTATTTCCTAAGTAGCCATTATTCATAAGGCATTTTACATTAAAAAACACTGTCTTGGGTGTGTGCTATAGCATAGCTTATGGCCAACTAAACAAACAAGGCTTTGGAATTTGTAGTGGTATTATTTGTCACGGATCCAGCCAACCAACCAGCGTCAGACCCTACAGCTCAACCTTCCCGTTCCTGCTCACCTGAGTATTAAGTCATTGCACCTGCCGCTGCCCAATCAAGACGTGCATATAAACCCGCACTCACAGACACCTAACCGTCTGGTCTCGTCTATCGCGTGTGTGAAGGACTTACCCGACTCCCGATCTCCAGTTCTCAGATCATCTTCATCCTCATCGTCATCGACGTCATCTTCAGCCGTTGGTCAGTGGAAGTTAAGTCTCTCGGATACTGGGCATTCACGTCCGTTCACCTCTGTGGTGTTTCCCCGGAGTATTATCTCTTCATTAAAATTCAGTGAATTCTCATCTTGTCTCCTGTGCTTCAGTGGTGCGTGACAGAAGACCAGACCACTATTTCACGAAGATATGGACCCCAGTTCTCCGACCACGTCACAACTCGATCCATTTGCCGAACTCATTAATCAGCTCCGGCAGTCACTCTTTCCTCCAGGCGCCGCTTCCTCACCTGAACTGCCGGCCGGTCCTATGGCCCTACCAGCGCCATTCAGTGGCGCGGCGGAGAATTGCAGCGGCTTTCTACTGCAGTGCACTTTATTGTTTGAGATGCAACCTCAGCGCTTCCCCACAGATAGAGCCAAGATCGCATTTATTATCTCACTGCTCTCTGGTCGTGCTCTCCTGTGGGCTAAAACCATCTGGGAACAAGCTGGGCCTGCAACTCGTACCCTGGAAACCTTCGTAACACATTTTAAGGAGGTATTTGATCAATCTGCAAACTCCCTTTCTGTACATGACCAATTATATCACCTAAAGCAGGGAAGATCCTCGGTGGCGGAGTATGCAGTGAAGTTCCGCACCTTAGCAGCTGCGAGCGGATGGAATGAGGCTGCTCTCATCACAGCTTATAGACAGGGGCTATCCCCATCTCTCCGATTACATCTCGCCATCTATGATGATAGCTTTGGTTTGGAGAATCTGATCCAACGTTCTATCCGGGTAGCCCAGAGGCTAGCAGCATGTGATCTGGGATTGCCCGCGCCTTCTACTTCACCCACCACCACTGCAGTAGCCCTATCTTCCCCAGTGCAATATCCTTCAGCATCAGCCATCGAACTGATGCAAGTTGACTCCTTCCATCTCTCACCTGCTGAACGTCAAAGACGGCTGCGACAACACCTATGTCTTTACTGTGGAGCAAATGGTCATCTCATATCTGAATGCCCCGTTCATCCACCTCGTCCAGCGGTGAGTAGCCTGACCTCTAGGGCTGAAGTTGCATCATTAGTCTACTTTCCTGTATCGGTGATCTCTGCCACAAATTCCATTTCAGCGAAGGCCCTCATTGACTCGGGCTCCGCGGGAAACTTCATTTCCAGACACCTCGTCAGCCAGTTCCACATCCCACAAATCCCTTGCCAGAAGATGAATGTACACTCCATTCTGGGGAAACCTCTCGGAAAAGGTATTATTTCTCACTGTACACCATCCCTTACCCTACGCATTGGGGTAACCCATTATGAAAGGATCTCCTTGCTGGTGCTGGATGGATCAACAGCAGATATCATCCTGGGACACCCTTGGCTTAGGCAGCATAACCCTCACCTTTCCTGGACTACGGGCGACATCCTCTCTTGGAGCGCCTCCTGCTTTAAAAGTTGTCTAAAACTCCCTATTAGACCCTCTTCCCCTACTAGATCAACCCAGTTACTCCTCCAGGCCACAACCATCGAGAGTCCCAGAGGTCAGCATGATATAGCAGTCCCAGAAGAGTATAGCCCATTCCGGGATGTTTTTAGTAAGCAACTCGCCACCCGTTTGCCACCGCACAGACCATTGGACTGTGCTATTGAACTGCTGCCAGGTGCAACCCTACCTAAGGGAAGAGTGTATCCCCTATCCATCCCAGAACAGAAGGCCATGGAAGAGTATGTAGAAGAGGCTCTTCGTCAGGGTTACATCCGCCCTTCTACATCCCCTGCCGCTTCCAGTTTCTTCTTTGTAGCCAAGAAAGACGGAGGCTTAAGACCATGCATTGACTACCGGGCCCTTAACAAGCAGACCGTACAGTACAAATATCCCCTTCCCCTGGTACCAGTGGCACTCGAGATGTTGAGAGGGGCTTCTATTTTCACCAAGCTAGACCTGCGCAGCGCGTACAACCTCATCCGGATACGGAGGGGGGATGAATGGAAGACTGCCTTCATCACACCTTCAGGGCACTATGAATACAGGGTCATGCCATATGGACTAGCCAATTCACCCTCCGTGTTCCAGGCCTTCATGAATGAGGTGTTCCGGGACTACCTACATCAGTTTGTGATCATTTACATTGATGACATCCTAATATACTCGCAGAACGAGGCCGATCATCATCTCCATGTGGCACAGGTCCTCCAAAGACTTAGGGATAATCACCTGTACCTCAAAATCGAAAAATGTGAATTTCACCACTCCTCTATTCAGTTCTTGGGCTACATCATTGACGCCAGGGGAGTACAAATGGATCTGAAGAAGGTGGAAGCTGTCCGGCAGTGGCCTATTCCCACTTCGGTCAAAGAACTCCAACGATTCTTGGGTTTTGCGAATTTTTATCGCCGCTTCATCTGTAACTTTAGTACCTTAGCAGCTCCCCTCACTTCCCTCCTACGGAAGACACCCAGGCATCTATCATGGTCTCCAGCAGCATCTCAGGCATTCTCCCAGCTAAAATTAGCCTTCACTACAGCTCCCACTTTGATCCACCCTAACGCGGAATTACCCTTCATTGTTGAAGTTGATGCCTCTACGACAGGTGTGCGAGCGGTGTTATCACAGCGGGTGCGTGTTCCACCGAAGCTCCATCCGTGCGCCTTCTTCTCCAAGAAGTTATCCCCGGCGGAGCAGAATTATGATATTGGCAATCGAGAACTGCTAGCCATCAAACTAGCATTGGAAGAATGGCATCACTGGCTGGAGGGAGCCAATCATCCGTTTGAAGTTATCACTGACCATCGCAACTTAGAGTACCTCCAGGAAGCTAAACGCCTAAACCCTCGTCAAGCCAGATGGGCATTATTCTTCACCCGGTTAAAATTCACAGTGACGTATCGTCCAGGAAAAAAGAATCAAAGGGCCGACGCCCAGTCCCACATTCATGCCCCAGACCAAGCTACCAGTCTACCAGAATCCATTCTCCCTCCAGCCATCATCGTCAGTTCCATCCATTGGGCTCTAAATGATCAAATCGCCCAAGCAACTCTTACTGAACCTGCTCCACCGGGAGTCCCCGAGGGTCTGACCTATGTCCCATCAGCTCTAAGACTGTCCCTCATGAACTCAGTACACTCTTCCTTAGGGTCAGGACATCCAGGGAGCCAACGAACCCTCTCGCTCATCCGCAACAGATATTGGTGGCCTGGCATGGCCAGAGAAATCAAACGCTTTGTTCAAGGATGTTCCACCTGTGCCATCTCCAGCGTACCACACCATCTTCCCGAGGGGAAGTTACTTCCACTGCCTATTCCTCGCCAACCCTGGTCACACCTAGGAGTGGATTTCATTTCGGATCTGGCCAACTCTAACTCCTACACTTGCGTTCTTGTGGTGGTAGATCGTTTCTCAAAGGCCTTTCGCCTTATTCCACTAAAGGGTCTGCCATCAGCCATGGAGACTGCTGAAGCCCTATTCAATCAGGTATTCCGGAACTATGGGCTACCCGAAGACATAATCTCGGACCGAGGACCTCAATTTATTTCCAGAGTTTGGAAGGCCTTCTTCCGTCTCCTAGGTGTATCAGTTAACCTAACATCTGGCTACCATCCACAATCGAATGGTCAGACTGAAAGGAAGATTCAGGAGATCGGACGCTTCCTGACGTCGTACTGCCATGGCCACCAACATACTTGAAGCCAGTATCTTCCCTGGGCAGAGTACGCTCAAAACTCTCTCCGCCAGTCCACCACAGGCCTAACACCTTTCCAATGCGTGCTTGGCTTCCAGCCACCTCTGTTCCCCTGGTCAGGAGAGCCCTCTGAGGTCCCAGCAGTCAACTATTGGTTTCAGGAGAGCGAGAGGGTCTGGGACTCAGCACATGTCCATCTGCAAGGGGCAGTTAGGAGGCACAAGATCCAGGCAGACATTCACAGAGCAGTAACACCTACATACCTCCCTGGACAGAAGGTCTGGCTCTCTACTAGGGATATACGCCTCCGGCTGCCCTGCCGCCCCAAAAGTCCCAGATACATGGGGCCATTCACTATTTTAAGGCAGATCAATCCTGTCACTTATCATCTAAAATTACCTCCAAATTGCAGAATTACCCCTACCTTCCACGTATCTCTACTAAAACCTCACCGACCTTCTCTTCTCCCTTCTCCCACACGAAATGAAATCCCCTACGAACCTACCCCTCCAATCGAACCGGAGGAAGACCCCATCTACACCGTACGTGCCATCCTGGATTCACGGCGACGAGGAGGCCAACTGGAATATCTCATTGACTGGGAGGGCTTCGGTCCTGAAGAAAGGTCCTGGATTCCGCATGAGGATGTTCTAGACCCTGCCTTACTCCAGGAGTTCCACACCAATCACCCCGATCGCCCAGCACCCAGAGGAAGAGGCCGTCCTCGTCGCCACCATCATCGGGCTTCAGGAGCTGCCCGTGGAGGAGGGGGTACTGTCACGGATCCAGCCAACCAACCAGCGTCAGACCCTACAGCTCAACCTTCCCGTTCCTGCTCACCTGAGTATTAAGTCATTGCACCTGCCGCTGCCCAATCAAGACGTGCATATAAACCCGCACTCACAGACACCTAACCGTCTGGTCTCGTCTATCGCGTGTGTGAAAGACTTACCCGACTTCCGATCTCCAGTTCTCAGATCATCTTCATCCTCATCGTCATCGACGTCATCTTCAGCCGTTGGTCAGTGGCCTACGATTCTCCTCTTCCCTGAAGTACACCAGGACTTGTGTTTTGGAAGTTAAGTCTCTCGGATACTGGGCATTCACGTCCGTTCACCTCTGCGGTGTTTCCCCAGAGTATTATCTCTTCATTAAAATTCAGTGAATTCTCATCTTGTCTCCTGTGCTTCAGTGGTGCGTGACATTATTTTTGGTCCTTTTATGATTATTATTTATTTATTTATTTATTTTGCAGCTGTTTTATATGGGTTTTATGCAGCTTCTGGAATTTGCTCAAGCACAAGCTTCTGCTTTGGTTCTGTGTTTGGCACTGCTACAAAAAAAAAAAAAAAAATGATATTGATATACAGTAAATACCTAACATGACAGACAATAAAAAGTCTTTGACAGATGTCGGTCTTTAATGGCTTCTCAGTGGCAATGTCAGTTTGCTTTAAGCATGCACCTGCCAGAGATCCATCAATTATTCATCTCAAGCTAATTTTTGTAAAAAAAAAAAAAAAAAAAAAAAGATTGTTAAACATTGTTAAATGTAAGCATGACATCATTAATATGGCACTATTGCATACTATTATAAATCTGGCTTAAAATGCAACATAGTTTTACAAAATAAGTAATGGGGTCCCTGCTCTATCTTTGTATCCATTAAAGCAGTGGGCTGAGGGGGCCTAAGCACAGTTCCAAGGGGGTTGCAAGATGGCTCAAAAAAGATTTAAAATAAAACCAAACATGTTTTTAAAATAAGCTAAAAATCAAGATGTAAGCTAATGTCATTTTAAATTTGTTCTCTCAAAACCATTTTTTTATTTATGATCTAGGGTTCTCATTGTCTTAAAAACCTCGAAGACCTGGAAACGTCACGAAAATTACTGAAATATTTAAAAGTCAAGGACGTTTTTATAACGAATATAGTTTTTTCTAGCTATGTCAAGCACTAAAATATTTTATCAATTAGAAATTGCTGTTTGTGAGAAAAAATAAGAAAAACAAATCACTAATTACTAGAAATGTCATGTAAATTAATCACATTGAAGAACATTCATTTAAAACTTCTGAAATTATTCATGAAGTTAATTATTTTATATATTTTTACAATTATTTTAATTACAAGTTATTATTAATATCATTTATCATTTCTATATAAATGGGGTCCTACAAAGGGTCCTATGTTTGAATAAGGTTTACTATTCCTGTTTTAAACGAAGGGATGCTAAAGGATTTGGAATAGAAAATTCCATCCTAAACATTCTACAATGTTAATTTTATGAAAGTACAAAAAATGTTAGATATAATAAACCAGCCAAACAATTAATTCTAGATGTTGAAAGCATTGTTGTGTCTTTGTTGCAGATTGTTATAATTCAAGAGACAAGACGTTTGAGTCCTTGGCTTGAGATGCAGAGTATTTAAAACACTCCCTCGGCCTTTTGTTAATATAAATGTTTGACATTTATGCACGGACCACCAAGAAGCAAATGTCAACCTTACGTTATTCGAATTTATGCATGTAATTTAAACTGTACACTTGGGTGATTTATTAAGCTGCAGCAAAGAGTGTTTTGTGTGAGCTTACTAATAAGAATGTAAGAATGCAAACAGACTGTGCAAAGGAAATCTCTAATGCTAACTGTGAAGCGACTAGATAAAATATATTGTTAGTTGTTTTAATGAAGTCTTTGCAAGAATGTCTGGGTAATATTTCGAAAACACTGTGAAAACATTCTAACATTTGAGGGGGCTAAGAGCAGAGGAAAAACACAGCTGGCAGATGCTGGTCTGCTCATGTAAATCAAGATCAGCACACACACACACACACACACACACACACACACACACACACACACACACACACACACTCACACACACACACACACACACACACACACACACACACACACACACACACACACAACAACCCCCCACAACACACACACACACACACACACACACACACACACAACACACACACACACACACACACACACACACACACACACACACACACACACACACACACACACACACACATTTGGAAATTCCTTTTTTTTTTTTTTCTCTGGATCCTTAATCCTTGATGGAGATGATAAGATGCTTTAGCATCACATGGTTAGTTCACTGTGAAAGTCTCCTTTCCCTCTGAATATATCACCAGAGGGATTTATTGAAGAGCAATGCCAATATGAAAATAGATAAAGGGATAAAAAAAAAAGCTAATTCTGCATGCTCATATACACATACAAAGACACACGATAAAAAGCGTAGCACAGAGCCATGCTGACAGCATGTGATTATGTGTAGAGAAAGACAGAGCAAGATAGAGAGAATACTAAAGATCAACATGGCTAAAGCTTCTAATTTTGTAACATTTAATTTAGAGGAAAAATCATTAATTTAATTAAAAATAAATATTTACTTAAATTTAATGACTGAGTTTGAGCATATTCTTTAAGCTCAAATACACTATTTTAAATTTTTAAAATGCTATGGCCTTATTTTGATTGAATTCCTATAATCTATTGCCTTATTGATAGCCTATTTTTGTCACTTGTCATTTGCGCTGATTTTCATTGAATCATAAAAGAATGGCTGTCAAGTAGCACACCTAAATATATCTTAAACTAGGCTGTTCTATTCTCAGGTGCTTTAAATACCCCAATAAAAACTGGTTCAGAGGCAGAGTTACCACTAAACTTTAATGTTGAGATCCTAAGGCTTAGCCCAAGTTTTATATATATATATATTAAAAAAAATGAAAAATAGTGTAATTTGAAGTAAAAACATATATGAAACCTATTAGAAATTGGAGCAATTTCATACATTAACATATATATGTAGGTCATATAAATGTCTATAGTATGTGTAATACACAAGTATCTGTATGAGTAATATATTTTTGAACATATATGCCATGTACATTTGTATTCATTTTAAAGCCCATCAAAACATGTTGATATTATGTAAGTAAATATAAAAGACAGACATGTATAAAAAAAAAAAAAATTCTGAAACATATATTGTTGTCATATCTGATTGCTATATATAATTATGTACATATGTACAAATGTGAAAATTATATATTGCATTATAGGTAACATATATGGCAGTACCATTCTTGCTAAAATAGTAATATATGTCATATATTACATTTTCATATTGGGTTTATTGTAGTAGTTGTTTAGGCAGAGATTTAAAGCTATGATATTCTTCTATAATATGATATTCTTGTTTATTCCTCTAGTCTGCCAATGGATGTGGGACAACCTCACCTGCTGGCAGCCAGCAAAAATTGGTCAAGTTATCTGGATGCCCTGTCCTGAGCTATTTGAGGTCATGAATGAGGAAAATGATGGTGAGTACATGAACAATACCTTAAATTGTGAGGCTTACTGAGTAGATATGATATTAAGTAAAACATTTTTTTTTTTTTTTTTTTTTTTTTTTTTTTTGCCTGGGAATCATTCCTTATCTATAAATAAGAATATCATAAAGACTAGGGTTTGTGCTCTTTTGACTTGGGCTAGTAAGCAATAACCTAAAACACCCTAGCAACCCCATAACAATGCACTACACTCAGATTACCTTAGCAACCTACATAGTCACTCTTAGGAAATCATTTACAGCACCCTAGCATTCTCGAGTTATGCATAGGCAAAAAAATAAAATAAAAATATTTAAAATGTAAACATTTATTTTAGTTATTTAAGTACCATTTATATAGTAATTAATATTTTGAATTAGCTGACTAGGTAATTTAAGAAATTTTTTATATTAATTAAGTTTTAATTTTATATTTAAGTTTTAGTCATTTTGTTATGTTTTGTATATAGTTTTTTGTATTTCGTTTAGCTTTATTTTATTGAAGTTTTAATTTTAGTAATTTTAGCACAATAATATAAATTTATATTGCACTTTCTAATGGCTCTTTATTATCTCTTAGAATATTCTTCATGAAATATGTTTGATTTTTGCACCTTTTGTAGAGTTTGGTAAGGTGAGTCGTAACTGCACTGAGGATGGCTGGTCAGAGATGTTCCCTCACTACGTTGATGTTTGTCTTTTTAATGAAAATGGAACAAGTCCAGTAAGTGTGCTTTCTGTTCCTTCTGTATCTCTTTAGAAGATTCCTAAACTTTTCAGCCTCCAAAATTTCTATAGAAATGTAACTCTATTAAGTGCATATTCATTATAGAAAGGTGGGCTTTATCATTTACTGTAACATGTTTGAATTAGCGTGACAATAATAAGCATTTCTTCTCTTTGTTTGGAGGACATGTATTATGTGACAGTGAAGGCTTTGTATACTGTGGGCTACAGCACCTCACTGGTGTCTCTCACCACTGCCATGGTCATTCTCTGCAGGTTCAGGTGAGAGGTCAGCCTGGGTCAAGAAAGAGGCCATGAGCATTCATTCTATTCTTAAGCTTCAGAGGAAACTATATGGACACATTTGTCTTAGTGAAGTGTTTAGAAAAACACCTGCATATCTGTATTAGAGAGATTTTGGGCATTTGGACACACAATTGTAAATAATATTGGAACATAATGATTTAAGTTAAGCCCTTGAAATTAGTAGGACTGGATTAGAATGTAGATTTTTGGACATTTCAATTTGTATATTGTAACATAATACTGAGCTAGTAGACCAAGATGCATGCATCTAAATATATATTACTATGCAACAGTCTGGAGTCAAATTGTTTAAACATGATAGTAAAGACAATTATATTATTACTAAAGATCTATATTTAAAATAAATACTGTTCTATTAAACTTTCTATTTATTTTTGAGAATATCTTAACTTATAAACTCAGCATATTAGAATTACATTTCAAATTTTATTAATTACAAATATACAGGAATCAAATACAAAATATATTAAAATCAAAAATAATTGTAATGTTTTATTTTCAAATATATTTTTTGGTTAATTAATTGCAGGTTTGGTAAGCATAAAAGGTTTCTTTAAAAAATAAATAAATAAACCCTAAACTTTTGAATGGCATTGTACATATAGGATGCAGTTTTGTTGTGTTTTAGCTAATATTTCTTTACTGTGGTTGGCTTTACCCTCAGGAAGCTACACTGCACCAGGAATTTCATTCATATGAACTTGTTTGTGTCCTTCATCCTGAGGGCCTTCTCAGTCTTCATTAAAGACGGCATTTTATATGCAGAGGAGGAAAGCAATCATTGCTTTATACACACTGTGAGTCTCAGTCTCTCTCTCCTTCACATCACACACAAAATACCCCGGCAGTCATGGTGATGGGCCCATTAACATCCCAGGTTGCCCATGTCATTTCTTTGAGGAAGGAATTAGTCTCAGAATGACACGTTTGTGTTGCTGTTATATGCTTTAATTTGCTTCAGATAATGAGGTCTCTGTAGTCACCTCACAGTTGCTTTTTGCTTGGCCAACTAGCTAAATGTGCTTTGAATGTTTCCCTGTGCAACAGTGTGACTCCTTTGTTTTAAAGGGATAGTTAATTCAAAAATTTACTCACCCTCATGTCACTCCAAACCTGTCCAATGAAATTATGTAAATGTAAATTATGATTTAGTTAATCACAATCAAAGAAATATTGTGATAATGTGATATTCACTCTATGTTTTTCTTTTTGCAGGTGGAGTGTAAAGCAGTGATGGTATTTTTTCATTATTGTGTTTTGTCAAACTACTTCTGGCTGTTCATCGAGGGCTTATATCTCTTTACGCTTCTTGTTGATAAGACCTTCCCTCATAAAAAAAAATACTACTACTGGTACACCATTATTGGATGGGGTAAGAGGGGTATTTATAGCTTATAAAGTAAAGAAAAATAAATTATATATATACACACACACACACACACACAAACATACATATACATTACAGTGAAATGTACACAAAAAACTATATGTATAAAATTATTTCAAATTTGTATAGATATAAAATATGTATGTATGCAATATGTAAATTACACAAAGCACACACACATACAAGTTTTTGCTATGTGATGACAAGTGTTGCAATCATGTGCAAATCTGAAATTATATATTTATTTAGATTGCCCATGTTTTCCCAGGTACTCCAACAATATGTGTGGCTGTCTGGGCAGTCTTAAGAGCTCATTTTGATAACATTGGGTAAGATGAAGTTATTTATATATATATATATATATATATATTATCTATAATTAATATGTTATTCAATGAAAAAGCTTAGAACAAAATGAGAGGGGGGAAAACCCTGATAAATGTCTGACATTGCCTGCAGTTGCTGGGATATTAATGACAATGCTGCCATCTGGTGGGTGATCAAGGGTCCTGTTCTTGCCTCTATCATGGTACGGAAAGTACATATTCAATCTCAAAAGACTTTTGACTGTAATATAAAGCTATTGCATTATTATCTTGTCTTTTTTTCACTCTCAGATCAACTTTATACTCTTTATTGGCATCATTATAATCCTGGTGCAGAAGTTGCAGTCTCCAGATATTGGAGGGAATGAGTCCAGCATTTATCTGTTAGTCATATACACATACACATACACATACACATACACATACACATACACATATGCATAAGCATACATATATTCTAAGATTAACTCCATTACTTTCAAGATGTGCAGTCTTTCTATGACATGATTGGGGTGTTTTGTGATTAACAGGCGTCTGGCTCGCTCCACTCTTCTCCTCATTCCTCTATTTGGAATTCACTATACCGTGTTTGCTTTCACACCAGAAGATATCAGCAAAAGAGAAAGACTTGTCTTTGAACTTGGTCTTGGTTCTTTTCAGGTAGAAGTCCCCTTTTGTCTTCTCATCTTTTAATCTTAAAATATTTGTACAAAGAGGCAACTTTATTTCTGTCAGGACCTCTATCATTAAAGATGATTGACACTTAGCATACAGTTTGGATTGGTGGTATGGTTCTGTTCTGGACAAAAACTCCCTGCCTATCCATGCAGCCTGTCATGAAATCAGCAGGGAGAGCAGCAATAACCCCTTTAGGGTAAACAGAACAGAAACAAATGCAGACATTAGTAATGTTCTTAATGACATTTTAATGCAACAACATTATTCAGGATAAAAGGAGTCTGATTCAATGAGGAATATCAGAAAGCCAAGTCCTGACTGTGATGAAAGGAGGAGTTGGGGATGGAGGAGAGTAATTTGCTCCTGAGCCAGTGAAAAAAACTGCTGAATAATACTGAATAGACCTGATATAGGAATGCTGTGATAGGCGTTGTATTCCTGAGAGTCAGCTGATGCAAGCTTGAGTCACGTGACCTGGCAGAACTAACACTACACTTTATTTATTTATTTCATTTATATTTTGTATACTGTAATGCATTGTATTGTCTATTTGTTATTATTAGGTGTGTACTGTATTATTTTTAGGTCATTGTCTATCTGAATTGAAAGTATTACTTATTTCACCTTCATTTATCCAATATATTATATTTAGATATCATTTATATCTTAAAGGGTTAGTTCACCCAAAAATTAAAATTATGTCATTAATGACTCACCCTCATGTCGTTCCAAACCCATAAGACCTCCGTTCATCTTCGGAACACAGTTTAAGATATTTCAGATTTAGTCCGAGAGCTTTCTGACCCTCCATTGAAAATTTATGTACGGTATACTGTCCATGTCCAGAAAGGTAATAAAAACATCATCAAAGTAGTCCATGTGACATCAGTGGGTCAGTTAGAATTTGTTGAAGCATCGAAAATACATTTTGGTCCAAAAATAACAAAAATTATGACTTTATTCAGCATTGTCTTCTCTTCTGGGTCTGTTGTGAGTGTTCACAACACTGTAGTGACACCGCTGACGTATGACGCTGCTGACGTGTTTTCTGGTACGCCCAATAACAAAGAAAACACGTCAGCAGCGTCGTACGTCAGCGGCGTCACTGCAATGTTGTGGACATGAGGGTGAGTCATTAATGACATAATTTTTGGGTGAACTAACCCTTTAAACAAGATTATAAAAACTGTTACTTTTGCATAACCAACCGTTTTTACAATTTCCATTTTTCTTCTCAGGGTTTTGTAGTAGCTGTTCTTTACTGCTTTCTTAATGGAGAGGTAAGTCCTTTAAGTGCTACAGAAAAGATAAATAATGTCTGAAGTTTGGTTTAGCATGGGGGAAAACAAAACCCAGTTACTAATGGACTCCTATGGGAAAAATCAAGATACATTTGCAATGCTTTTTTTTTTTTTTTTTTTTTTTTTTTTTTTTTTTTTTTTTTTTTTTTTTTTGCTTTTTGTTTTTTTTTTAAGAAAAACACTTCAAAATGTAGTTGCAAGTGAGGAATGTAATTATATATATATATATATATATATATATGTATATATACATATACATATATATATATAATATATATATATATATATATATAGGATATATATGTATATATATATAAAATTTTTAGTTACTAGAAAAACGTTTTCAGTTAAAATTCATTTATTTTATTATAAAAGTATTATTATTTTATTTTTTTTTTAATTTAGAAAATCTGATTTTATTATTATAAATACCAACTAGTAAAACATTCAAATTGGATTCTTTTTGCATAAAGCAATGTCTCTGGAGGCCCTTTCTCATTGCAGTGCTCATTACACCAACCATATGCATAAATTATTAACCAACTGGATTTAAAATTCAGGCTCGTCCATGACCAGCATGGAAAGAGATCTGCAGGTCTCCTCCTGTAGGATCCAATCAGTTTAATAACCCACTGAAGTTTCTCCCCAAAGGTGCAGTCAGAAATCAAACGAAAATGGCGAAGCTGGACGGTGAACCGGTACTTTGCAGTGGATATAAAGCACAGGCATCCGTCCCTGGCCAGCAGTGGTGTGAATGGGGGCACACAGCTCTCCATCCTCAGCAAGAGCAGCTCACAGATCCGCATGTCCAGCCTGCAGGCTGAAACACCGGCCACATGAGCGCTCAGAAGAACAGACTGAAGGCCAAACTCCTCAGAACTAGAGCTGCAAAATAATCTACGGCAACTTCTGAATCCTGTTTCATCTTCTGAGTCTGTATTGTGTCGGTTTAAGCTGTAATATCTGTCAACCGTCCATAGATGACAGGCTTTTGCTATGGAACTCTGAGGAGCTCACAACCATTGGTCTATTGTGTGCCAAACAAACAGATACTTTTGATCTGAACTGAAAGGAATTACAGGTCAAGGGGAAATAATGAATCCATAGCATTCTAGTATTTAGGATGTTTTCATCCAGAAAGCTAAAGGTCGTGAACAAGGTGGATATTTTTGTACATATCAACATCACATGAGTCTCTCATTTTCTCATTTCTCTGTCTGTGAAGATTTGTGAAAGTTCCAGATTCATAACATTTTATCGTCAAAGCATTGTCAAACAAGCCGAAGACAGAAGCCAAACTCACTACAATCGGATGTGGGACATGAGTCATTTTTGAAGGAGAAGAAACCACATATTTCATACATGGAGCTTAATGAATATCTGATTCCCAGTTCCTAATACTAATTTAATATGTAAATATTTTCATATATTGTAATTATAGAATGATGGACTGCAGGGACAAGTTTACGGACAACAATGGTCTGCATTGTTGACACTTCTTAAACTAACATTAAGAAAAACTAGCATTTGAAACTTCATTAAAACAGTGAGTAACTGTTTCAAATTGTTTTCATGAGTGGATTCCTCTTGTACTTCATGTGCTCCTATTTTTTTTAAACAGCCGCTAATACAAAAAAATGTCAATTTGAATACAACAATGCATCAAAGCTCATGACACATTAATATACAGTATAACTGGGTAATATTGGTGTAATAGACTTGTGATATGCATGTTGATTCCTTCCCCACACACGTCTATGTCTATTAGCTGTCACACAGTGAATTTACAGCAAAGGATGATGAACCTTTACACTTATATCAATGAATAAATTAATTTAAACTGAGTTAAATTTCTCAGTCAAAAGCTTAGCATTTCCTTATAGTTTTTTCTGACTCATATTTGATATTTTGCTCATTTTGTAATTTAATGTCATAAAAGCATTTACAAATAGAGCACTTAAGATTCCAAAGATAAGTTTTATATATATTTGACCCCTTAAGACGTCAATTTCCATATAAGTTTGCAAGTCTTTGCAACTGATGTCACTTCATACGAAGATGTTTTTTTGCTTCTTCAAAGTGCCTTTTTTTGCACAAAAGAGTCAACTGTTTGGTTTTACAAAGACAAACTGCAACACATAACTGCATTACTCTGTGAAAGTGCTTTCATTATGCTTCAGCAAACCAAGAGGGCTTCAGAGAATTCAAGCTAGTTTTTGTTTCCTTTTTCTTTGGTGTATCTTTCTACAGGCCTTCAATTTCAGTAATGCTGAAGAAAGAAAGAAAGAAAGAAAGAAAGAAAGAGAGAAAGAAAGAAAGCAAGAAAGAAAGAAAGAAAGAAAGAAAGAAAGAAAGAGAGAAAGAAAGAAAGAAAGAAAGAAAGAAAGAAAGAAAGAAAGAAAGAAAGAAAGAAAGAAAGAAAGAAAGAAAGAAAAATGTGTCATATGTAATTTGATTTGAAAAACCAATTCCAAAAACGGAAAAAAAAAAATAATAAAAACGGAAAAAAAAAAATAATAATTGTTTTACATTTAAATTTATATGATCATAACACATTACAGCTTTTCTTCCCAATTTAGTATATATATATATATATATATATATATATATATATATATATATATATATATATATATATATATATATATATATATATCCCTTTATGAAGCATTACTTTTTCAACAAATGCCTTGTTTTTCAAATGATAACTGCAAAAAGATAAAAAAGTAAATGTTTTTATATGATCAATATTTATTTATATGTAAAATTACACTGTATTATAGATTCTTTTGAATAATTATTGAGCATTTGAATTCAACTTTAAGTGAAATGTTTAGCGTTTACAATTGTTTCAAAAAAGTGAGGGTAAATCCTAGCCTGACTACATTGTAGGACACTTATTATCTTTTTACGAGATGTAAAATGACTTTGATTTCGATAAATGTAATTTTAGCATATGACAAAGAATTATGATAGCAAATAATAAACAGCTGACTAATAATTGCTGAATATTCTGTATATTCAATTAAAACGCTGTCTTTCTAATTCAATGACACGATCAGTGTGCGTTCGCATTACTCTTTGCTCAATGTTGTCACACTGAGTAAACAAGCTTTAGCAATACATTGTAGACAGATTGTGTGCAGAGAAACAAGTAGTAATACTTTTTAGTGTACTTGCAAAATAACACAAAAACGAGTTTGTACTTGTGGCCATTTCACATATCCTAAGCTGGGGTTTTATTGAAATATTAAGAATTTTAAGTCATTTATAATTGTGATTAAATAGCTCTTTGTGATAATGTTGTTTACATGTGTAGTTATCAGCATTGCTGCCTATTCCTCTTAAACAATGCATGCATTTCCTGTGATCTGTTCGGCGTTAAAGCACACAAAGAAAGTAGGTGGCTTATTATATTACAAATGATGTACAGCAATACTGTTGTTTCGAAACAAATACCACAATCACAAAAATAAGTGAGTCTTACCCATAGGGCCAACAAGCATGTGCACTTTCTTGATAACACACAAAGACTATTTTTATTAGGCTATATCCCAGGAATTATTACAGTGCTTTTTGTATAATAAGTTAAGAACAATTTAAATGGCACATTTTGGTCAAACAAACACCTCTCTAATACCTCTCATTCAAAGTAGTGGGATTGCAGTGCTGGCACAGATTCTACACAGAAACTTACCTAGAACTAGAAAGTCTGCACATTTTATACCTCATACAACATTCAACAGAAATTACCGAGCTTTCAACACATGAGCCTATAATCACCACTGCGCATTTCAACTGCTAATGACTTAGAACATACATAAAAATGGGATGATGGGAAGTTAAGTAAACTGTCATCATTACATGTGTATGGAAATGAAAATATGTGGGCTTTTATATTTCACAGCACAGATTTTTTATTTTATTTTTTTCCCTGTAAGTGAAAATGTATAATTACTAATACTGTAGAATAAGCTATGGTTTAGATGTAATATATGAAATGTTGCTTATTTGAAGATTTGTTTTTTAATGGAGGAGTATGGTTTACTTCATGTCACCTCACACAAACTATATGTGGAAACTTTGTTTCTGATTTTAAACTAACATATGACAGAAAACAAGAACATATTATTTGGAATACTAATAATACAGTGGTTTGACAGACTTGTAATGGCTAAATTCATTTGAATGTTCTATGTTAACTGCAGCTAAACTTGCTTTTATGGAGAGTTGCTGGCTTTTTATGTTTTTTCTTTGTGCATATTTTATGTCTCGGATTGTGATGTGAAATGATTTTTTGTTGGATGTATGTATGGTAAATCTTTTTGCACATTATAGACTATTCATTTTGAAACATCATTAAATGTTTTTGACAAGTGAAGATGAAGTGAAGAAGAACTTTTCTAATAATAATCCCTTACTTAATGTAGTAGGACACAATATGTTAAAGGCAGTAAAATGGCAGATGTTAAAAACATATTAATGTGTCTTTAAGACCATTATGTAAGTTTATAAATAATGTCAAGTTTGTGGAAAAATAAAGTAAAAGTAGGTGCACCTTCTTACAAAAAATAAATAAATAAAATCTACATTTTCAATGTCATTACCAGTGCCATTAAGGTAATTGCTGCACATTTACATATACCATAATAAACAACGTCACAAAGCACATCATTAAAATATTTACTCCATACATTTAACATTCAACAAAGCTAATACACATCTGAATACGTTAAGGCAGGTTGGTGAATGTGAAAAAAAAAAAAAAAATGTGCGAAAAGCATATAGAATCAGTTTAGTCAGACTCAGTATATAACTGCTCAGAGTCAAATGAACAACTTTTTTCACCTATCAAAATATATCACTACTAATGTGTGACTCAATAATATGTTAGAATTATTATTCCTGAAAATACATGTTAATATGAATTAATATATAATTTATGAATTTATATTTATAATTAAAACACCAAATAACAGCACAAATGTCGGCAAACATAGTACATCAATCAAAATATATACAGGAAGCATATATTTACAAACACATTTAGCAACAATAAAACACTTCTATCAAACAAGAAACTTTACAGTCTAGTGCTCCAGATGTGTGCACTGCAAAAGGATTCTTAAATAGGCCATTTTCAAAACAGTATTATTCATTATAATACTCATAACTATTCAAAATACTCATTATCAATATGATTAATCATCTTCATAATTTGTATTTACTGTACATTTTTAAGTAGTCTTTGTACTAAGACTGATTGTGTTTTCATGTATTTTCCAATAAAACATTTACATTATCAATAAATCATAACAATTTATTTAATTGAAACATTTAAACATGGTTTATAATGAATAAAATATCTTGAAAATACCTGTTATTCAAGAAAAATACTTTGTACACCCTGTATAAATATTATATTTCTTTATACATACCGGGCCAGTGCACTGTGCAATATGTTGCCTTGAAATACGATTTACAAAATAAAAGATTATGAATATGCATTTATGAATATGAAAATATTTTTAATTGTTAGCTGTTGTTTGTGGAGAATCCAAAATGAGGTCTCTGTTTACTGTAAGGCAATTAGCTGTGTTCAACATCTATACATCTACTGTATGCGATCTCAACTTTCAAGCCAAGCAGACAGAATGTCTCAACTGACAAACTATGGAGTGACAAATACACATGACAGAGAAATCAGTTTTATGATCATCGTTTACTAAAGAAGCCAAGCTGCTCTTTTTAGGGGTGGGGGTTAAATTGGTAAAATGTCCCTTTAATTTGGTCTGTAAGTAGTCAGTGCATCTAATTTAAATTAGTATATGAAACTAAACAACATGGTTTGTGCTTCTGCATTATGAAAAAAATAGAGAGCATTTTCTTATCAGCATCAAATTGAAAGCTTGTTTCAGTAATGTGTAGAAAAAACAATATGTTTGAATTGTTATAGCAGCCATATTATAACCTTAACACAGTGTATGAATTTGCATGAACTTGAAATTTTTTAATAAACTTAATCTTTTAGAGCATGGTTCTTCAAACCTGGCCTGTGTGTCCTTTAACTCCAATCTTAAAGAAACACACCTAAACAAGCCACTCAAAATGTTCAGGATTACTGACAAATTACATGCAGGTGAGTTTAACCAGGGTAAAAGTGAACCTCACTGAAGGACCTTTGTTAAGAGGTTTCATGAAAGAGAAAGAGAGGAAAGAGATGAAATGTAAAGCTTGATTTCAGACGGATGATACACTGTTGTGGGACTCACTTAAGGGCAGCACCTTAGGGCTGGATTTCTCTAAAACTGAGATTTGTGTGACTGTGCTGCTCTCAAGGGTGAAGAGGGTTCGTCTTCTCTTACTGTATCTCAAATAATTTTGTGTCTGCCACTTCCACAGTCTCTTCTTCAGTTCTGCTTGTACCTGAAAACACAAACAAATGTAAGTGCATTTTTGAAAGCAGGATGTACTCCCTGTTTTACACATACACTACCAGTCAAAAGTTTAGATTTGATTTTGTAATGTTTTTCAAAGAAGTCTCTTATGCTTACCAAGCCTGCATTTGTTTGATGAAAAATAATATAAAACAGCAAAAATACTATTACAATTTAAAATAACTGTTTTCTATTTTAATACATTTTAAAATGTCATTTCTTCCCGTGATGGCAAAGCTGATAACTCCAGTCTTCAGTATCACACTTAATAAACTGTAACTGTAATTGAAGTATAACAGAATTCTTTCAGAAACATTATACAAATCTTAATTATTCCAAACTTTTGACTAGATTACTTATTTACTATTAGAAAACACTTGTGGCTTACCTCTCCATTGAGAAAACAGTATAACAGAGCCACAACAAAACCCTGAGATGTACAGAAACACAGTATAACAGTCAATTACTCTGGGTACATTACAGTACAGCTCAATTCAGTCAAACATCTATTAGTTGGCATATATACATGTATAGCTCTCCATGTATGGCTCTTGGCCCCGCCCCACTCGTCACAATACATTACAGATATATATTAGACATTTACTTAATGTGTAGTATATATACATATTTTACATATATATGACACATATATCATTTATAATCTGATATCACAAAGTATTGCTCATCAGACAATTCCACAATTGATGAGCATTAGTATTCCATAGATGCTGGGCTGTACACACCTGAAAGGGACCCAGGCCGAGTTCAAGAAAGTGGCGAGCGTTTTCTCCTGTGTTCTCTGGCAGGAAGGCAAAAACCATGTAGTGCATGCCAAACAGAGGAATCAGGAAAAGGGTAGACTTGGCCAGTCTCCTACAAGTATGCATAAATTTCAGCTTTGCCTCAGATTAATAACAAACAATGAAAGTACATTTTGGAGGGAGTTTTTTCAGTGAGCAACTGTGATGGCTGTAAATTAAAGCAGCCTAAAACAGCATGCTGCATGTGGGAGTAAATAAATAAAACTCCTTGCGACTTATGAATTTCAACGTGGCAATGATACATTACTACATTAGCATGTGCACAGATCTTCAAGTATTTGCCAGTTGTCTACAGTATGAATCAATCATTTTTATATTATTTGCTGCCTTTGTTTTGAGTGTGCTTTTTATTCCTTACATGAAGTGGTTGGTATCAGTTCCACCCATTCCTGGAGACTTCAGCTTCTGCACAAGAATCCGGATCACATTTATGAAGATGAGGAAATTGATCTATAGATCAAAAAATTAAAAGAATGTCTTTCTGTATAATAAATGAAGGCAAAAGTTAAACTAAACACTACACATTAACATACTGTGTGTTTAAATATTCAGAAAGAAACAATCAAAATGACTAGGCCAAAAGAAAAATGTAAGTATTTAAGAGCATTACATACTGTCTTACATAACTTTTTAGCTTTACTTTCAGATGTTAGAAAATGTCATTTTGATTTTGCACAATTCTGGCACATGAAAAAAAAATGTGTATTCTACTGCAACCAGCTTTTTCCATTATTTTCCAGATGTGGTCTTATATTAAATCAGCTGTATTTTACCAGGAGAGACACTGTGATTGGTCCTTTGATAATCCACCAAAAGTAAGCAACATCTGTGTCATCCCAGCACCTGCAACATTCACATGAGCTTAAGATTATTTATAAGAAGACCAGTAACTGCACTTTCGCAAACAGCAACTGAAATGTATTTTTCGGTATTTATCACTATAAATCAAATATCAGTAACACACACTAGTTTAAAGGCTTTAGATCAATCTGGACTTACCCTCTGTTATCAAAAAAATTCCTTGCTAGAACCCAGATGGTCAGTATTAGTGTTGGTAGACCTACAGGATACAGACAGCCAAACTAAATGAATAGAATTTCATCAAACTGTAAAACATTTCTGTTACTATGCTGACAGAATCAAGAAAAGGTGTCATGTATTCATATCTAATCCTGAGATTTCCTATAAAAATCCATGTTTAGGGGGTAAAAAAAGTTTAATTTCCATCTCATCCCTACAGGTGTCACCAATGGAACATAATACAGAAGGCCACGATTACCTAAACTTTTGAATGGTAGAAAAAATGATTTCACAATATTACTATTTTTATATATTAAAAGAACATAATTATTCAAAACTTTTGACTGTAATTTTAGTGTAAATTAGTAATGTTTCATCACATTACATATCATATAACAATATGTTCCTAAGTATCTTCTATAGTACCCACACTTACCCCAGCCAATAAGTATGTACCACCAGTAATACTTCTTTTGTGAGACAAAAGTTAAAGCTAGAAGAGTCTGTAGATACATTCCCTCAACCAGCAGCCAGAAGTAGTTAGCCAGGATACTGAACTGAAAGAAAGCCACTGCCGCCTTGCAAGAGGTCTGAAGAGGAAAACATTCAGAATTCAGTATTAGTGCTATATTTGCTCTGTCAAGATGTACTGTATGTTCAGAAGATATAAAAGTACACATACTGGCTGAGTGGCAATTGCCACAGCATGTAGCAAATTTTAAGACCTACGCATTACAAATGAAAGTATGATATTGTTGCAGTGCTCAGACATTTAATTTTAGGGTAGCTGAATTAATAGTGCTGATAAGAAACAGCACAAATGGCATCACAGAGAAGTGGAAAGAAGAGTGTTAGCTATGTAAGAAGTGTTTTTTGTTCTTCAAAGAAGGTGTTTGTGAGTTCTAGCGTAGGCAGATCTTGAAAAGTGTGCCTTTAAGGCACTGATGAGTCGGATGATACTGACAGAGGCGGAAGAGAGGATGAAGAAAATGTGAAGCTAGTGTCACTATGCTGACAGACACTGGTGTAAAGCTTAGATATTTCTTTGTTGTTCCAGATAGATGCTGCAGCATCATACATTGTGACCTAATACGTTCACTGACCACAAGACTGATTGGGAACATGAGCTCTGACATGTTGAATAGCATGCATTAGCTTATTCATTGGAAGGACGTCTATAAAAAACAAATTCTGCATGAGCCTGTGACAGCTGGCGAGTCTCACTGTTGACATGAAGCAGTGGTCCAGATTCTCATCGGCAAAGAGAACTGCATCTTTGATGAAGATTGCACTGGCTCGCAGGATGAATGAGGCAAAGAGATTGATGTGAATGTAGTTTCTTGTGCAGTGGAACTTCCTGTTATGGCGAGAGTAAAACAGATTGCCAAATGGTGAAAAACCTCTCATTGATTCATTTATAAAATGTGTTTGGTTACATGAGTTTTGTGAGGATTCTCGATGTACCTGAAGGCTGTAAACACAAAGATGGCAGAGATGAGGGAAATCAGAGAGGTAGCATATCCTGCAGTGTAGACCTGCCTGAAAGTGGTGTAATATGTGGTCTAGAACATAGAAAGAAATTTAAAGAAAAAAAAAAGGAAAAGTTATAGAATTATTTCCAGGAAAACATTTATCAAGAGATATTATAGAGAAACAGCAAGTCTTTTCAATTTGATTTGTGCACTTCAACACATTTTTTGTTGTTCTTAAGGCTTATTCTTGACACACAAAATTTCTGTGTAGATTGTTCATAAATCTATTCTTGAATAAACTGTCCCATTGAACTGAATGTGATAGTTTGATTTTGTGAAGCTATATAGAAATGTATTTTGCTTGTTGTTGCACAACTGGTGCTTTGACTTGATGAAATAATCTTACATTAAAAATGCTGCAAAAAGAAAAATAATAAAATAAATAAAAAACTTTTAACCACAGGCTTATTGGATCTTTGATTCTTAATCTAATAATTCCAAACCTGCAGACTTCGTGAATCATGTATGAGAGTATAAGGCTAGATACCATAAGGTCTATGAAATTTCATGGATCTTATAACAGATTTTTTATTTTAACCAATTATAGTGTGCAGCAAAATAAATTTAAAAAATTAATATGAAATAACACAATTTCTTCATTCCGTTGCTTGTTATTTGTGCCACAACCTCTAGTGTAAAAAATGAGAAATGCCCAAAACCATCAAATATAAATAGTCATGTTGAAAGAAAGTTACATAAAATAATAAAATGTATAAAAATGTAAATTATTTATTAATGGAAAAAAGGCCATTTTAATGTCACCTGGTGAACCGCATGCAAAGGATTGAGGGATAATGTAGGAAATGAATGACTGCTTATAATGCCAAAATATCTGTTAATAGACAGTATGAAATGCAAATATTATATTGAGAGATCCCTATGATGCGTTCCAATCTCTGCATCCTGCATTTTTCAGGCATAGCTGTTATTAAAAGCAGGTCATCTAGTTCAGGGATTACAGCAACTAACTATATTTCAGGTGCATATTTAACCCCATTGCTACCTCCCCTGATGCAGGCACAAGTGAAAGTCATTATGAAAATAGAGTTTAAGTGGTAAAGATTAAATTTAGCACTCAGGAGAGAGTATTATGTTCTTGTATGACTGATTCAACTACTGGTTAATAGCTTGTTCACATTAGGAACACGCTCATCTATTAACCTTGGACTGCTTGTTTGTGTGTGTGTACAAAACATTATCATATTATCGCTCATTTTTCATTCAAAGTACTGTCTCTATTCTCATTACAATCTGACTGCAGTCATCTGCCACGAAAAACAAAAACAAAAGATAATATAAGGGAACTGCCTGACAGAAGAAAGGTTATTTATGCTTTAAATTCAGTAGCTATTTTCACTGAGGATGTGTACAGTATCGCATGTAGTGAAGTTTTCACCTCGGTTTCTGATTCCACATCTTCCACGATCTTACAAACATTCTCATAGGATGGGTAGACTTTGGTCCAGCCACTCTTGGTGCAATTCCTAATTATGAAACCTGTATTAAAATAATGTTGAACACAATGATCAGCATGCAACGTTTTATAGGCTAAATTTTGAAACATCATTTTGCAAAGAGAATTGTAAAACACCAGATAGCAACAGCTGCTCATTACATTGCTTGTAACAGATACTAGTCCTTTTCGTTGTAATTCTTTGTACTTAGTCACAAAAATTAAACACACGTTTCATTTGTTCTAGATTTTATGCCACATTGTAAAATGATCTATGAAGCTACTGTTTAAGCTCAATAACTTCAAATCTTAGTTACCAGTCACTCTCTGCTACAGTGATGCACAGGTCCTTCCTCTCAGTAACATTTGACGGTAAAGGGATTATGTGTTTATTAGTTTGCTTATGCCTTTCGTTACATTTCATGAAATATAGATACAGTATGTGGATGGAAAGCTCAAATTGTGAATAAAAACAGAATGCAATGATGTGGAAGTTTCAAATTTCAATATTTTATTCAGAATACAACATAGATGACATATCCAATGTTTAAACTGAGAAAATGTATAATTTTAAGGGAAAAATAAGTTGATTTTAAATTTCATGGCATCAACACATCTCAAAAAAGTTGGGAAAAGGCAATGTTTACCACTGTGTGGCATCCCCTCTTCTTTTTATAACAGTCTGCAAACGTCTGGAGACTGAGGAGACAATTTGCTCAAGTTTAGGAATAGGAATGTTGTCCCATTCTTGTCTAATACAGGCTTCTAGTTGCTCAACTGTCTTAGGTCTTCTTTGTCGCATCTTCCTCTTTATGATGCACCAAATGTTTTCTATGGGTGAAAGATCTGGACTGCAGGCTGGCCATTTCAGTACAAGGATCCTTCTTCTATGCAGCCATGATGTTGTAATTGATGCAGTATGTGGTCTGGCATTGTCATGTTGGAAAATGCAAGGTCTTCCCTGAAAGAGACGACGTCTGGATGGGAGCATATGTTGTTCTAGAACTTGGATATACCTTTCAGCACTTATGGTGCCTTTCCAGATGTGTAAGCTGCCCATGCCACACACACTCATGCAACCCAGTACCATCAGAGATGCAGGCTTCTGAACTGAGTGCTGATAACAACTTGGGTTGTCCTTGTTCTCTTTAGTACGGATGACAATGCGTCCCAGTTTTCCAAAAATAACTTCAAATTTTAATTCTTCTAACCACAGAACAGTTTTCCACTTTGCCACAGTCCATTTTAAATGAGCCTTGGCCCAGAGAAAATGCCTGCGCTTCTGGATCATGTTTAGATATGGCTTCTTTTTTTGACCCCTATAGAGTTTTAGCCGGCAACGGCGAATGGCACAGTGGATTGTGTTCGCCGACAATGTTTTCTGGAAGTATTCCTGAGCCCATGTTGTGATTTCCATTACAGTAGCATTCCTGTATGTGATGCAGTGCCGTCTAAGGGCCGAAGATCACGGGCATCCAGTATGGTTTTCCGGCCTTGACCCTTACGCACAGAGATTGTTCCAGATTCTCTGAATCTTTGGATAACATTATGCACTGTAGATGACGATAACTTCAAACTCTTTGCAATTTTTCTCTGACAAACTCCTTTCTGCTATTGCTTCACTATTTTTGGCTGCAGCATTGGGGGAATTGGTGATCCTCTGCCCATCTTGACTTCTGAGAGACACTGCCACTCTGAGAGGCTCTTTTTATACCCAATCATGTTGACAATTGACCTAATAAGTTGCAAGTTGGTCCTCCAGCTGTTCCTTATATGTACATTTAACTTTTCCAGCCTCTTATTGCTACCTGTCCCAACTTTTTTAGAATGTGTAGCTCTCATGAAATCCAAAATGAGCCAATATTTGGCATGACATTTCAAAATGTCTCACTTTCAACATTTGATATGATATCTATATTCTGTTGTGAATAAAATATAAGTTTATGAGATTTGTAAATTATTCCATTCCTTTTTCACTCACAATTTGTACAGTTTCCCAACTTTTTTGGAATCGGGTTTGTATATATCTTAATTTAATTATATATAATATATATATATATATATATATATATATATATATATATATATATATATATATATATATAAGCCGATTGGTTTGATATATATGTATGCTCTTTATAAGTTTTTGTATGCTTTCTCCAGCATGGGGCTTACTGTGTCATACAAATCACAGTTTAATGACAGTGTGCCCCAGTCTATGGTGACAAAGAAATAGACAGACACAGAAAGAGTATGTGGAATTAAAATAGGAATCTGGGGAATCTGAAATGTGCTTTTTTTTCTTCTTCTATGAAATACAAGCTAGAGAGTTTTTCTTTAAAAAGTAAAAACAAGTAACAAAAGATCGAAACATTGATTAATTCAGCAACAAGTGGCTGTCTTTTTGTAAGTTTGTAAATCATTCACCAGACAGATTCGTTCAAAAAATGCTGTGTGTTTCTCAAGTTCCTCAATATTACTTAAAATATTGTTCTTAAAATAAGTAACATCACATTCTATTAAATCAGGAGTTGAAGTATTGAGGCCACCTGCCACTCAGGGACACATTAAAACTTGGTCAACCTGATAAATCTGATTCTGCTGAGTCTGTGTACAAGTGGGTTATGTCAGTGTTTAGGTTGTAGAAATGCCCAGTCACCCATGATTAATTTGTTCTGTTAGTACAGTGTCCAATTACAAAGTGTCCTGTCTTTACTTTGGTTTCAGTCATGCATTGTTTCATGTTTTGACATTTTTGTTTATGTCATGTGGTTACCCAATAGTCTTGACAAGTGTTTCCTTGTATACTGAAGTATGTTAAGCTGTCCCATGTTATCGTTCATATTTTGTTGCACATCTAGAATTTGGCTCATATGCATGTTTGTTGGATGCTTGGGTGCTATATGCCTTCGTCAACATCTGCTTCCCGCCAGCTTCAGTACACTACGCTTCTAAAAATCCTAAATTAAAAATATGATATTAATATGATAAATATCAAATTTTCAATCTTGTCACTCTTAAAAATGTTTTACAATAAAAAAAGCAAAAGGTATGATGAGGAATAATTAAAAAAAAAACTAGTCTAAAAATAAGCTCATACTTCTGAATGCATTTGCATGGCATACTTCATTTGGACTATGCTTTAGTTAACTCTGTAAGGCTTGATATCACAGCTAACCTATAACCTCCTGTCTCCTCACCTACACTTATCTTGGCCATTCTGAAGGCCTGCTAAGTGGGTGGTTCATAGCTAGCTTGCCAGTGGGAGTTCATTCCACCCGCTGTTTCTAGCATTACCATAAAGCGGAGTTCATCATGTACCATAAGTCTGTTTCCCTGAAGCCACAGTGGGGGAAGACAGAGTAGTGAGGACCTGACCGCTGCTGCTTTCTGTGCTAGAGATGTCAGGCATTGGCCTAAGGGGATTGAAGAGATGGAACAACCAACGCTAACAGCCACTGCTATAATGCCTGCTTTAACCTGCTTTGATTTTTAATATTTTTATTATTTCTTTGGCACATTTTCAGCAAGATTTGGAAGAGAGCGATGTAGATATCTGCAGGTCCATTGTGTACTTGCGTATTCATAGAGGTGTGTAGGGGGATGGAAGAACAGCATGATGCAGATAGCAGTTGTGTCATTTCTTAGCCTCCACAACCTTTCTATTGATTTCTAAAAAGCCCTTGAGCAGATATGCTGGGTTCATGATTTTTAAATGTTTTTCAATGCCAATTTGTGTAACTTATGTCTATCTCCTATTTCCTATTTTGGACTGAAAAATAAACCCCTTAAATTTGTTACAGCCAAATTTTTGACTGCACATAGAGAAATACATTCATTGAAAGTAAAGAAATAATGTTTAGAAACACAATTTTATAAATCAATGAGTTTTCCCATTTTTTTCAGTGTACCATACTTAAAATATTTTCTCCACACATGAACCAAAATGTTACTTAATGTGGGTTAGCTTTTTTAATATCACCATAAACAAAAGCTAGATAAGTTATATGAAAACCAAATTTTATCTTAAGCTAAAACTAAAAATATTTTACGGTTAATGTTTCATTTCGTTTACTTATTAAAAATAATAACAACTTCAACAAAATAGGCATCATGTTTTGTTATGTACTAACAAATATGAATAAATAAAATAAAATAAACACCAGAAAAATGAATAAAACCCACAATCATTTGTGTCAAAATGCTATTTTTTAACAAAAAGTTTTTTGTTTTTTTTTCTATGGTGAGTGTTATTTATTTATTTATTTATTTATTTAAAAAAAATACATTTAAACTCTAATTTTCTATTAGACAAATATAAAAATGCACTCTAAATAAATGTCACGGCCATTTCATGCAATACAATAAAGTTAATAATGATAACTTTATTGTCCTCAGGGTAGCTCTGCACACCATGAAATCTCATTGGCCCAAAATCCTGCTCCTTATAACTAAAATAACCCATCCAAAATATTGGGAATAGTGGTGATTATTACATCATACAGCACCTTTGAGTTCAGGATGGTAAAATTGCTTGAAATCTTGTGACAGATTAGGACCTCTGACATGTAACATACAGTAGGTTAGAAATTGTAATCTGTAAAATGTGCTTTCATAACATTCATAAGCCATCATGAGTACAATTTTATTGCTCACATTTTAGAAAAACTTAAATAAAAATATCTACCCAACCTGTGAAAACAAACACACTCAGTTTCCCTTAGCAACTATTAACTTTAGTTAATATGATATCTGGATATTCAGAGCTCTAGCTATGAATTTACAGAGCACTCATGATGTTTCTCTGTGTGTGTGTGTGTGTGTGTGTGTGTTTGCCTTGACACTTTCATTGCCTTGGGTTGGTTGTCAGAGAAGACTGTTAAACAGTTTGTGTCTCCAATCGCTGTGCCTCAGTGCACGCAAGAGACCAGCCAAAGGGTGTGATCTGGCATTGAATGTGCTGTAAAAAATGAAAGTGTGTGATTTTTGGCAGTGGTTTAAAATGACATGATGTTGTCTGCTTCTTAGGGTACTCATAATATTGTCTATGTTGTCTGCACTGACAAAAAGCTCCTGAACCACCAATGTGAGAATCCAACAAAACACCATTTTATTCAGTCAGTAAATTCAGTCTTCAAAATGAGCTTTTAAAAATGTGTTTCTCGTTTATATTTCATAACAGGCACACACACAAAAAAAATAATAATAATAAAAAAAAGCTGCATAAGATAGAAGTAGCTTACCATGATTAATCGCAAAGAACTGAGACACTTCGGGACAGGAGACATTGACAACCTGTCCGACCTCTGCCCTGTACCAGCACCAAAAGACATCCCACTCAGTACGACACCCTGAGATACACGAAAACAAATGAATAACTATTAAACAAACACATCAAATATTTGTCAAAGCATAATTACCTTAAAACTTGTTCTGGAAGATATTTTAGTTATTATGAGACAGACAGACAGATAGACAGACAGATAGACAGACAGACAGACAGATAGATAGATAGATAGATAGATAGATAGATAGATAGATAGATAGATAGATAGATAGATAGATAGATAGATAGATAGATAGATAGATAGATAGATAGATAGATAGATAGATAGATAGATAGATAGATAGATAGATGGTCTTCTGTCAGACTGACAGGAACATATGCACAGGAAAGCAGATGATGGACATTAACATGGCAAGAGAGAGTGAAGGAGGGCATAGACACTCAGGCACTGAATTGATAAAAAGGTTTAGATAAGCTACATTCTTCACGGTTGAGCATCTGTTTGAGGAATATAAGAGAACTGTGGAAACCGAAGCTGGATGAATGAAGAAGACTTTGAGCGTAATGAGAGCCACAGGGATCATATTTGGTCATGACTACATATGACTGTGACATCTAAGCAACGGATATTATTTCTGCTGCTCGCAGATCTATATCTTCAGTATATTATACACATGAACACTGCTGTTGTTATTGTTAACTAAAACTGTACCTATTAAAAATTGTTTGCATTACTCAAACAAAGCTGAAATAAAATAAATATAAATATTAAATAAAAAAAACAACAACTAAAATTTGAAATGTTGCCTTGGCAACTAACTGAAATATATTCAGTTTAATTACTAAAATCAATAAAACAAAAACTGAATTAAAAATAAATTAGCTAAATAGAAATATTTATCTTTATATATTTTTATAAAGATGTATAATAGAAATATTTATCATATAATAGAATAGAAATATTTATTATATATCTTTTCTGAGTTTATTGGTTTAATGAAAATGTTTTAAACAAAATAAAACTATTAAAACAAACCAAAACAATTCTAAAATAGTATATAAATGATACTGAAATAGCCCTAATGCTGACATATAAACACTGACAGACTTAAACTAAATAGATATTTATGTAATTGAAGAACAGATTCATCCTCACTGAAAAACTGTTGCTGACTTCCAGCAGTTCCACAATGTATATAAAAATTTTTGACTGAACTAAAGTCTGCTTCAGGTTTTCAAAGCATTTTCTGATTTAAACCAACTCTATCCACGCTCCTCCCAAACCTCTGTTCTGGAAGTCTGTACACAGCAACAAATTCACTTGTACAGCTATCCAGTAAATTTCCACTCACTTAATTGTAGGGGGGTCCAAAATCACAAACACACACAAAATAGAGTTGCTTTTAAAATATTTTTTAATTTCAGTTCAATTTTTGTATTTTTACTCACTTGCTTCTTACAACTACTTATCTCTCTTTACTATATTATCACTTTATGCATATAACAATAATAATAATAAGTTATTAAAATGATTTAATATCATCATTGAACACATCCAAGTAGACCACAACAACACATGCCCCCGGCCTTTACAGTAATGGAGAAATATTTGAGAGCGAGATAAGACTCATCATATAGAGAGAGCTGAAAAAAGTATATGAGAACGAGTGTGAAACTCTCTGGCACACACAGACATTTATGGAAGCTTGGGCTGGTCCCCAAAGGAACGAGAAAAACTTTGAAGGCCTGATGCCATCTCATTAATGTAAGCATTATCAAAGCACTACTGAAAAAAAAAAAAAAGCTATGCATTTATTTTTTATGGCCAGCCCATCTGACTGCCTGTGTTGTCTTTGACAGGATAAGCAGAGATTTATCAAATATGATTCATGAAATATAAACTTTTGAAAAGCTCATCTTCAATGTATATGTTGCAGAACGTTCTGGACACCTATACTGTATATCTGAAGCTCTAACAGCTATGGATTGGATACATTAATGTCATCAATGTAACTGAATCAATCTTAACCCTGTGGGAGAAACTGCAAGTCAAAATAATCGCACACATAATTCAACCAAATTCACTAACTGCTTTAGGCTTAGAACTTAGTGACTGATAATGGCATGAAGCTCTCAGTAGTTCATTTCACTAAAATACGGCTAAATGGCTGTGCCTCCTATGTGTATTCATTCAGTGCACTGACACAGACTCTAAGTAAAAACTTAATGCATTGTACTAATATGATATTATGTATTGATCCTGATATGAAATATGTTATTTTCCCTGAACTCTCATGTTCACTTTAATGTGATTCATAACTATTTATCTTTCAAGGTTTTTTTCTGTCTTTTATTGTCTTGCTCCTGTATCTTTTATAACTGCATTTGTCTTTAGGGATTCTTTATTTTATTAAAAATAATGTATTAGGTTACTCCGAATATGTACCAGCGTCCCATGATCTAATACCAAACATCTAATTCACCACTTAAACCCTAATAATAATACCCTAAAACAACAAAGCACATAAAAAATATTCCAACAATTCCAGTCCTGCTTGTTCACTGCCAGTTGAAGATAGATATTGCAGTAACAGTTTTATTGTTATGATCATTTTGAAATTAGTATTAAAAAAACAAACAATCAAAACATATTCCCAATTGCTTTCAACAGCTTGACAGAATGAACATGGCCTTCTATATGATATTGATAACATAAATACCCATTTTATTTTCACCACAGACAATGATGCCTCTCCCAGCGAGATGCATTGTGTAATGTGGCATACAAGAGCAAGATGTAAAAGCTATCAGGATGAATAGAATCTAAGGGCTCCTCTATCACTTCCAGTAGATCTTGACATGTTATAAATAAGAATTGTGGTCACTGATGATTTTTTTTTTTATTGCTTAATCTGTTGAGGGGCAGAAAGGTCCACACAATGGAGGACATATGTGATATCTGATTATCACTGATATTACAGTTACCTGAACTGGTCTTTCTATTTACTTTTTCTCTCTACCATTTTCATAGTATAATTTTCTCATTATTTTATCATATCATATTATTCTCCATAGACAGTAATTTCATGCAGGGAAACATGCTGTACTGAACACCCACCTGATTGGCTGACTATTAAGAATTGGTCATAAGTCCTGGCATGCCTCTTTTCTCTCTAACTTAGTGTCAAGCCTAGGCTGCTCTGTAATACATCAAAAGAGGGACATGGCGCCTGCCCTCCTCCCCTCCGTAAGATCGGTGTTAATTAAAGTCTACGTGGATCAACAAGCAGAGCAACGTGGGTTTCCATTAAGAACTCAAGGGCAGCACTTACACCTGCACTGATTCCCGGTATGGACTTGTAAAAACCTCAATATTTCTAAACCACATTTACCAGTGCTCTGAAAAGTCAGTCAAGGTGGAAACGAGACATCATAAAGCCATACTAGCCCAAGGAGGTCTAATACCTGGAGAATGATCTCTGTTAGCCTTCTCATTTATCTCAATCCCGGCTCAGTTTTTCAGCCAGCTTGCTTTAAGGCACTCATCTGAGGCAGGAATGTGATAACTGACTCCATAAAGTTAAAGGAAATTATTGTCATGACAATGATAATTGGCTGACAGCACATCAAGAAAGTGCACAGTCTTGCAGGAGACAGGGAAAATATCCACAAAGTCTGTTTTTATACACTTTTTATAGCCCTCTAAAACAAGTTGGGTACTATATATATACAGTATATATATATAAGTTATGTACATATTTGTTTAAAAAATGTAATCATTTATTTAGTCAGAATACACAGATATGTTGAATGACCATCAACGGAAAATACACTTTTTTACACTTTTAAGAGAAATTAAAGGGGTCATATGATGCTGCTAAAAAGAACATTATTTTGTGTATTTGGTGTAATGAAATGTGTTTATGCAGTTTAAGGTAAAAAATAAAAAAAATAAAAAAACCTTATTTTCCACATACTGTCCATTTTTGTTTCTCCTCTATGCCCCGGGGTTAGGGTTAGGGAAACGCGTCGATTTTTATAAGGCTCATCGCTCTGAAAAGCGAGGTATGCTGTGATTGGCCAGCTATCCAGTGCATTGTGATTGGCTGAATGCCTCAAGCATGTGGCGAAATGTTACACCTCTTAACATATTGTGATGCCATGTCCTGCCAGAGTGACAAGACATAAACATAAAACCCATTATAAACTTGATATAAACATAATTTCCAGTCGTGTCTTCTTTTGGAAGGCCAAACAAAGTAGTTTTGCTTTCTTAATGAAACAGTGTCACACACCGCGGCCTTGAGTCAGTGGAGGTTGGAGGCCTAGAGTGAGCTGCGGTCTAGAGTGAACCGGCTTGAGTGAGCAGAGGCGGGCGGCTTGAGGGCGGATTCTACGAAGGAGTGTACCTTGTGCTTGCGGCAACCACATGTGACAACCCCGGGCTGGACTCCACTTCGTCCATGGTGAAAGCCGATTCGGCGATCCACAGTGCAAAGTTGATATTTCCACAGCGACCAGCACGGATCAGCCCCAGGCATGAAGAAGCGGATATCGTCCTCTTTTGGAAGGCCAAACAAAGTAGTTTTGCTTTCACAGTGAAACACACAGCGTCTATATGACATGGTGGAGGCGGCAACAACAATACTACAATGAGAATAAAAGGTACGCCTTCTTGCTTTGTGTGAACATCCAGACGGCGTTATGCAAATCTTCCCAAATACTGACGTAGAGATGTGGGGGCGTGTTAGAATCTTTGGTTTGAAAGAAAACAGAGCATCTGCGCAGCGCAGCTGACACAGAAGAGCGTACGCCGCCTGCGTACTGCTCAGATTTGCCAAAATGGCGCTACGCTGATTTGGAGAGACAAAGAGGAGAGGAATTGTTGAATAAAGTCGTTATTTTTGTTTTCTTTGTGTACAAAAAGTATTCACTTCATAATGTTACGGTTGAATCACTGATGGCAGATGGACTATTCCGATGATGCTTTTCATACTTTCCTGGACCTTGACACTGTTACTTACTTGGCAGTCTATGGGACAGTCTCAAGCCTATCGGTTTTCATCCAAAATATCTTAAATTGTGTTCCGAAGACAAACAAAGATTTTACGGGAATGGAACAACATGGGGGTAAGTGATTAATGACAAAATGTTCATTTTGCGGTGGAGTAACCCTTTAAGCGTGCATCAGTTGCTTTTATTAGGGTTCCTACGGTCATGAAAAACCTGGAAAAGCCATGAAATTTTAAAACCACAATTTTGGAATTTCATTTCACAAATCTATGTAGAGTTATATTTAATCAGGTCCTGAATTTTAGTGGGGGAATGTGTGTATATCCCATAGTTTTATTAATTATGGCAGCTTTCACGTTTATAATGAGGGAAATTCCTGCAAACATTTATTCAATATAGTAGGCTAGATAAGAAAATAAATCCACACATACTATCAGATTACATCAGTCATTTGAAACCAGCGTGAGCGATTCAGAGACTTTCGCTCGCGTTCCGGGACAGATGACAGACTGTTACTGGACTAATCGGATCACAGTTGCAATCGTCACAAAAATGTTTGCACATCTTTTTAAGTCTTTTTAAGCCATTCGATACTCGTGCGCTCCAGAGGCAGTTTTCTGTGTGCTCACAGCCAAAGCGTGCGTGTATAAAGCCACCTCGCTAGTGTCATATTGAGTTTTTCATCCTAGATTGTTGAGTTTAAGCAGCCAAATACACACAAAATTTCATAATAATAGATTTTTCATGAGATATTATATAATGTGCACGCTATGGGTCAGCACAAACATCTTTCATTGGTGCGTGAGGAGCCAAAATGAGGTGCCGGATCCAGATCTGGATTGTTCCAGCACAAATTAAGCCCTGGGTATGAGACAGCACTAGAGTCACCTCACGCTCTGCCAAAAAGAGTCTCGTGAGAAACTGGAAGATACATGGTTGAAATTTCTGAAATATTATTTTGCTGCATTACAAAGACGGATCTTCTTTATGGGCAATTTGTGGTCGTGAAAATTACTGGAAAGACAGGAACATCAATTTTCAGTGTAATTCATAAACCCTTGTATGAGTTTAAACTCTGCTAAATATAGTTTAAATGCCAACAGTGACTAATGATAATGAAACTCATAATATGAGGAATTTTAAATGTTTAGTGCAATAAGTTACTGTCATTTCAAATCCAGAGTTTGAAGGCAGCTAAGCTGAAAAGAGTTCCATTTATGTTTAATAAACAAATCTGAATATTAAACAGCAATGAATATGCATGTGCTTAAGCCTTCCTGCTGCTGTGATGTGTGTTTAAGATTTGAGAGCATTTGGGTGTCCAAACCTGTCTACAGAAATAATTTCATTAGCTTACTAAGAGTGGTACAGAGGTCACCATTGAATTCATGGAAAACGATATAATACTCTGGGGAAGTCTTCAAGGAAGTCCATTTGGAACAACTCATATGTATACAAAGTGATGAAAATATTTAATATAAGGTACATTTAATATAAGGTTTTAAATGGACAGTTTCATACAAAGATCCTGCCTTTTTAGGTATTAAAATGTCATCTTTTAAATTGGAAGGGACTAAGATTGTGTGTCTTATAGAAATATTATAAAAATCCTCCAATTAGAAATAATTATTTCTCCATTGTAAATTATAGGGAAAGTGTTATCAAATGTGAAAATATAACATTTAGAAACTTGGGAGAAATTTGTTGAGAATATTAATTTAAAAATTGTATTGTGTTTTACAATCAGTCAATCTATCTATCTATCTATCTATCTATCTATCTATCTATCTATCTATCTATCTATCTATCTATCTATCTATCTATCTATCTATCTATCTATCTATCTATCTATCTATCTGTCTATCTATCTGTCTGTCTATCTTTCTATCTAGTTTATTTATACTGTTATTTGTCTAACTTTTTAAAAATGTAATATATTTTATAAGTCTAACCTTATATTTTATTTATGTTTTGTTGAATGTAATGTAAACCAACAAAAGTAAAAAGGGAAAACCATATACTGGAATAATTGGAAGAGTTTAAATAAATAATCCATTAAGTTTCCCTTAATCAGAAACAAAATCTCCTGTGTTCATCTGGTAATATATATTATGCAAAAAGTGGTTATACATAACATGCATTTCAGATTATTTATAAAACAAGACAAGACAAATAAACAATCTCCCTGAAAAACAGTAAACCTATGTCTAGACGAATATTAACAAATACTAACAAATATTAAGTTTAATGCATCTTAAAACCTTAGTGAACAGAATCATGCCTAAAACATTATGATTCATTATCCTTTGATCACTGACAATGAAAGCACAATACAAGTGCTGTATTGATCCTTTTTACTGATCCTCACCCTTCATCAGCAGCCAGAATTGAACAGCTTCTGTTTGAATAACTGCCTTTAATCTCCTAAACCTCTACACATGATTGCATCATTTAAATACCTTGCCTGACCTGGCCTATATAGGAAAGTGTAACGCTTAAAACTGTAAACCCAGTTTTCGGCCCGCCGGTCAATCAGAAACACTCTCAGTCTGCGAATCATGTTCATCATCACGTTCATCTAAACAAATGCCCTATTACCAATCAGCAATCAGCAAATGAGTAGACATTAAAGACGCAAAGAGATGTAAAGCAGTAAGGATTATAATAGATCAGATGGGTGAGCTCACCAGTGATATTGTTGCTGTTGAGGGCCTCTTGTCTTTGAGTGTGAATGCATTGCTCTCGAGCCTTCATATGCTCAGCCACCACAGCACATTCTGGATGAATCATTTCCACCTGATGATGTAAAAAAATGTATGAGGCAAATGAAAGTACAAACTACAGCACATATTAAGAAGCTGCAAAATTAAAAAAAAAAAATGCTGAGCCCATTAGAAAAAGCTGATTAAAGAGCAATTTCCCAATTTCAGTCACTTGCCATTAAGTCAAATTGACAATCAGGAAAAATTCTAACATTTCAAATATTATTTGCCAACAGCTTGAACATTCATTTAACTAGCTTTGTGTACAACAGAAGAAAGATCACATGGGTTTTGAAAAGGTAAAAGGGTGCAGAATAGTTATTTTGGGGGTTAACTGATTCAAAATACACTTTATATCTATTTAATTATCTAAATATTTATCATAATGAGACTTAGAAACATCTCGTCTAGAAACCCTAGCCACACAGCAAAATTAGTCTGTAAAATCTCATTATCTCTGAAGCACCCATTGAACCAATTTGAGCCTCCCTTGCCATCATTTACTATAATTAAATGTATTAGAGATAGAAATAGCTATAAAGAGAGAATAAACATATAATAAAATGTGTGGGATGCTGTCTCATTGACAACATAAAAAGGAAAAGTTGCTTCTGTTTCACCTTTTTGCTGCATAAAAAGACCTGTAATGGCCGCCCACTTATTCCTGAGAGGAATGAGAGAGAGTCAGAGGTGGGTGACTGCTAATGATCCGATTAAGCCTGAGGTTACGGTGGAACGAGCAGTAGAAACAGATTCAGAAGTTCCTGAAACAGACCTACGTACCTCCAAAGAAAAACAGAAATGGTGAATCATAACAATACCAGAAAATAGGTGAATTGTTGTATTTATTCTAGAGGGACGTATCAGGGGTCTGTGTGTCATATCGTGTAAATTGAATCAATAGTATGGCGTCAGCATGGAAATCAAGGATAAACATTCCAGCTATGTTGATTATTATTCATCCAGTGGTGAAGGATGCGTTTATGTCCCCTTCACTGAGCTAACAGGCAGAAATGAATGTTCTTGGGACACAAGTTGATGCAGTTAGTGAGAACGCCTATGCGAATGTGTTTACGGCTGTTTGTGTTTAGAAAAAGTTTGCATGTTTGCTTGTCTATTTGCCTACGAGTGCTTGTTAGTGCTTGTGTTCTCTCCAAATTCAAAACCAGAACAGATGGTTGCACTGTTGGTTTCGGTGACCTCTGTCGTCTGCTGGCAGGTGAGATAAGAGAGGAGGGGCTGGGGATGAGTTAGGGAAGTTTTCTCAGGGTTAGATTCAGTTCATATGTACAGCAAAAGAAAAGACAGTCTCACAAACATGTCTTGCATATCTCAAGCTGAATCTGAATCTTCAGGGCGGACAACTGATTTCAAATACCTAGCATAAAACACCCATCTGATAAAGCAGAAAAAACATTAATAACTTAATAAATAATAACTGAGTGCTGTTAACCTGCCATATTTTAAAAAATGGTATTGATTGACACTTTGGATCGACTCACAGGACAAATATCCACGCCCACAACACTACTGTGGTACTATTTCCACCGATTATATTATATAATTTTTCCTATATAATTTAAAAATCTAAGTATAAGTAATCCATTCGACTACTGGAAAATATAAGTCATTAGAACATTCAAAGTGTCCCAATTGGTCACAAGATATATGATAGTCAATGGAGTTTAAAGTTATTAACATCAAACCTGGTGGCAGGTTTTGAGTGTGTGAATGAGATTTGAAGGTTATGTCAGAAAGGAACCTTTTATATGGGTTTGTAATTTTTGGAATGCAGTTTGGACACATTAGTATGGACTTTTTATAGAGCTTTTGTTATTTTGGATCCTTTTTTGTTCCATGGGCAACAGAAGACTGGGTTTCAACCAACATGATGGTAAGTAAATGATAAACCCTAAAAGTTTATTCTTGGATAATCATGACCCCCCCGGATCCGGCTGATCATTTAAAATATAGACCCGAACCCGTACGGGTCCCGGGTCGGGTCCCGGGTCGGGTCCCGGGTCGGGTCCCGGGTCGACGGGTCTCGGGTGCACTGTGAAGACCTCTAGCTCAGATACAACCTGACAATTATCATTTGAATGTATACAACGGAAAATTATATTTTCCATTTGCATTCTATAAAAATATGATTTGCATAAAAATAGTAGGCTACTTGGTAAAACTGCACTTTTGGTAGTTAGGGGATAAGATCAATAACACCACACTGTAAAGTGACAACTGTTTAGTCAATTCTCTCCTAAGAGTTTGCATTTGTGTGTGTGAGTATCTATAAAGAGTATGAATATTCAAAAGATTGATGGAGATTTGTGTGGGAAAATTTGGCAAGACAAACTGCTGCAGTTATTTAAAAATGTTACACCGCTGAATGCTAATAACCTCATTTCTTATATTTAAGTTGCATGTAATCAGCACATTAAACCCAACCAGAGACTACACATCTCCCTGGTATATTCTCAAGCCAAGGACAAGGCTCAACTTGTATGCTCCCATGTGGCACTAAAGGTCCCCAAATGGTCAAGTCTCCTATCTCAGCAAAACCAATTATGGCACATCTGTTGATAAAGGGTGTCCAAGGCCACTTCCATATGTCTTCCCACAAATTTGCACTATAAAATTTATCATTGGCACAAGAATGATACAGCAGTGTGCTAAAAATCCCTTGGCTACATATCTAAATATCTCAAACAGATAAGTAAATAGACACCTGTTGTCTTGAATCACTCTAACCTGAAATGCTCTATTGACCTGATCAGAAAAGTTAGCACAGATAAAGAAGAAAAATAACTGACTGATAAGAATCCTGTTATTAGTCAGATAGCATCCAGTGGCCCTGAGGAAGAGGCTCATGAACACATGTCACATGGAATCATTATTATAGGAAATGAACCTCCATTCAGGAAAGGAACGCCATATCATTAGAGGAAGTACCAAACAACAACTACATTTAATTACAACATTGATTTGTGCTCTTCTTGTGGAGTCTGTGTTCCTCAGAAATTGGAATGATGATCCACCTTTGCATTTGCTTAATACAAAGGTTTGGTAAACCTGGATAGAGTTTGTTTTGGAGGCCAATTAGTCACATGAATTGCACGTTTAATTTTCATGACAGGAACCTAATTTTGCCGCTCAGGTTGAAACAGGACAGTGTTCCTGTACTGGAAATGGTCATCAAAACATCATTAAAAGGAGGCCAGGATCTCAGGTCAGTTCTGCTAATCAAATCAACATCTGTGACACATCAGCACATTAAATATAGCACTGGACTGATCCCTAGAGGACACAGTGGCAATCAAAGAGCATTGATTATACTTTCTCTACATCATTGGCTCAGTATGATGGCTTTTAAAATATATATATTATATATATATATATATATATATATATATATATATATATATATATATATATATATATATATATATATATATTTTTTTTTTTTTTTTATATCCATTTATATTTATTCTCTCTCTAAAAACATTTCACCTAAATCTGGAGGCAGTGCTATTATAAACTATGATTTGTCACTCAAACAGCATACACTAAACATTTTCTAAGTCAGTGGTGCAGTGCGATGCCTTTTAAAATAAATATGTAAATCTCAAGAAAATCTCACCTGAATCTGGAAAAGAATGTTAATACACTTTGATGTCAGGGCCATTATAAAACACTTTAAACTTGAATGATGTGTCATTCAAACAGCAAATATACATATCTCAAGGAAATTTCACCTGATTCTGAAAGCAAATTACAATATTTGCCATGAAATGCTTTAAGAAGTCGACATATTTGGTTTGTCATGCTATACTCAATTTTAAACAGTATTTGTTAATTATTTCATAGTTATGTATGCAGCATAACTATGGTACCATATATATATTTGTACTATTAAAAATGTATTTGTCATACAAAAGTTTATTAAAAATAGTGATAATGTTGACTGCTTAGATTGTAACATTACATACATTACATAATATATTTTAACCTACGATTGTTTTACTAATTGAAATAAGTAAATAAATAATCAATCAATAAATTAATCAATCAATCAATCCATGGACATGTTCTACAACTAGCCTAACAAATTGTAATGTCATGGACATAATAACACTTTTAACTTTTATCATTCCACTTCTTACATAATAAAATATTTTTTATATATATTGTTTTCCCATCCTACAGCCCACAACAGTAGCCACTGGCTACACTGCAAATGATCAGACTGCAAAGACTTTTCGTGAGAAAATCATGAAACTTATGAAAAAATAAAAATAAAATAAAATAAAAAATAATGAAAATAATAGTTAAGAGCATAGAATCTCACATAGATAACTTACTGCTTTCCATGTGCTCTGCTGAATCCCCAAACTCAGTAAGACGGCGACCAGTCTTACAGTTGACCAGGTTTTGAAGAGAAACATAATTAAGACTCCGGTATAATAGTAAAGAATGAAGCTTGTTAGTGTCTAACCAAATAACGCAGGAGCCTCTGTTAGATCTTTGGATGTTTTCCAGAAACGATGTCTCCAACCATACTGCTCGCTGCCGTTCGGCACAAATGCTCAGTCCTACATAATGTCTTATGAAGCTCGTAATATTTGTAATTTAATCTTGTGTCTCTTCCTCATAACAGACCGTAAACAACCTGTCGCTGTGAGTTCCCAGCACACAGTGCGCAGGAGAGTGGCGCGCGGGGAAATGAAGGCACGGTGCGCCTCCCCTTTACGCACAAAATGCCAGTGTCCTTCACTCATTATATAAACTCTGATTTCAATTCATGTGATTATTAAAACCTTTTCAGAGTAATCAAACCAAATAGCCAAACTTGTCTCGAGAGAATGCAACGCCAAGCGTAGAGGCTTACAGTTATCATGAACTCCTGAAATACAATTATTATTAAAATAGTAAAATATTACTCTTTATAATAGATATATTTAATTTTGCAATTTACTAATGATTTCCAGCTCCCTATCATGGGCTATTGTTGCTAAACGTGCTGTACAGACATAAACGTAAACCATTTGTTTTGAGGACTTTATAACTTTATAAAAAACAATCACTTGGACCCATTTCTAAATAAGTCACTGTATCAAAACTCTTCACATAGTTCTGATTACCATCTTTCTTGGCACAGCAGTAATTTACTTCCAGAATTTAGTAAAACTTCTAAAACACTTCAAATTTAAATTATCTAAATTCATGAGCAGTATAAAGAGTGACCAAATGAGAGCATAAATTCCTAACAAAAGCTCAGGTTGGAGCTTTTTTTGTATTTTGAGGAGGAACAAGATAAGAGATAAGCCCCTCACCTCATCTCAATAATTGGTCAGTTAATTATATAATATCACATTTTGATAAATTATGCATGCCTCTCACAGTTTTATTACTAATGATGGTCCCTATTGTCTTTTCCCTCTGTACCCAAATTATATTTCTTTTCAGTTATCAGGTCTTTTCATTGCCCTCTTTTAAATTTCATTTTCTGGACTGTGATTTTCTTATTTAAATGGTCATTTTGCATATTTAATGAACAGCAGAGACTATCACAATTAAACTTATGGTCACAAGTGAGCATATGTGTCCCTTAGTGAAACGACAATTTGCATATGTATTTGATGTTTTTACCCAGCTAGGAAAAAATATTTTCTTAGCTGGACAGCAGACCCCCATTGCTTCCAGCTGCCTTGTCATGCTGAGAGAAAGAATGAGAGAATTAGTTTTAAGGACAGATCATCATAAACATTCATTTCCATGACAGCTGTCTTCAAAAGAAACCAGATTTAAACATACTGACCAATCAGACTGTGTGGTAAACACCCACTGTGCTGTATGAGAAACATTCTGTGACTGATGACCAGATTCACTTTCCATATTCCATAGAAAAACAGAGCATTATTCTACTTCTCAATCTCTTTCCTACTTTCACTCTTACCCATTTGTTCTCTATATAGCAAACAACAAAAACATCTCACTCAGAAGAAGATCAGAAGATTCCATAAAAATACAAAGGTATTGACATTTCAAAAAAAATGTGAGGAATGAAAAAATATGGTTTTTGGGGTCGCTGATTAGTTTTAATACATTACAGCATACCCTGTTGAACTTGTACATCATATTATATATATATATATATATATATATATATATATATATATATATATATATATATATATATATATATATATATATATATATATATATATATATATATATATATATATATAACCTGGTGATTTGCATAATCAGGTAAAGTTAATATTTGTGCAGTCTTAGTTACCCAACCCACAATTTTTTTTTTTTTTTGGTACAAAAACAATATGTGTGTTTTAATATTAATATGTAATAGCATGTGCAAAAGGATTGGGGCTGTATTTATTTATTTATTTATTTTTGTTTAACAAAAAAATTGAAATATTAAGATCTAATTTGAACTGTAATTATGCACAATAATTTGTGGCACTCTTGTATAAATTAAATGTGGGACACAGAAGAGATTCGGTGGACAAAGACAAGTTGAAGATGTTGTTTCCCGCACAAGATGCAAACATCTCAGAAATGATAATTAAATTCATTAACATTGCAGATAGGCAGCTACCTCAACAACTGTGTCATTATTTTAAGTAGATGTCTTGCAGTGGGACTCTGCCAATGTTTCAGAAAACAACTCTAAAATGATGCTTTTAATTAACGAGAAGAAAGCAGATTTTATTAATATTCTTCGTATTTTGAGTTTAAGGTGTTTGAAAACCTATAAGTCAATTTATCTGTGGATAAAAAAAAAGAAAAGAAAAAAATCATCAAAAATGTGCAGTGCTGTGGAGGCTTCATTAACACTTTGAAATCCCCCTAAAATGAGGATAATGTACATTTCAACTCTAGCGTATTATGAGACCAGAGAAACATCTATTCTATTGATGTCCTTGACCTGTTCTCATCATCAATTTAAAATGATTTTCAGACCTTTTTGAATCTCTCACTTTGTTAACAGTTCAAACATGCACTTAAATGCTATTACCATAAAATCAGCACTTTTTCGTTAGATAATGTCAGCATTTATTGGGATGTGTGCAACAAACCGATGCATGTGCTCCTTTTATCAGTCTCTTGACTTTCATCTTCCTTCATCTGTGGAGTTATTCTTTATGCACATTAATGGAGGATGTGTTTGATGTCCGTTAAATATCTCAGCTTATGATCAGCAAAACGAGTGACCTCTGCTGTGTTTAGGGAGATTGTGATGTACAATATAATGCTCTATGTAGGCTTTTACTGGAAACAAAATCTGGTCAAAATGGATTTTAAATATTTGTGAAATATATGTTGTAAATGCTGAAAATATATTCAAACCTGTCAAAATATATTACAGTACAAGATACACTTCAAATGGCAGGATAACAATCTTAAAAGACATATATTACAATATATATATATATATATATATATATATATATATATGTTCATTATAGCTATAGTCACTAGTCAATCTTGTAAAAAAGTCTTAAATATCTGTGCAAATAATATGTTAACTGTAAATGCATACTATTTAACATCAATAAATTGTATGATATTTATATCCTAAATGTCATTCTATCTGTTTTTTTTTTTCTGCAGCTGTACCTGTGAGGCTGAGCAGCATGTATTCACTGGCTCTTTAAATGAGCTTAATTTAACAGAAGGGTGTAATGGAGCCACTGCCCTTTGACTTGAGCTGAACCAATACCTCACTAATTTGATTCCTGTAACACAGGCTCACATACATGTACTCCTGACATCCACATGCCCAGATTTTTAATGGAGAACATAAAAGACAATAACATTCCACAAAGCAGTGCAAAAAGCAAGGACGCGGGGAGGGGTGGGAGAGAAACAATGTAATTAAAACATGCATTCAACACCAGTAAAGTAAATGTCAATTCATGTGTACAGTATGAAGCCATTCACTAGGTAAAATGTAATTATCTCTTGTATATTAGATGAATGCATGAAATAAGACATCAGTGACTTCATGCCTGAAGTGCAGATGGTGTCATGGTAACACAAGGTAATTGTCCATAAAAGATACAGTACATTCCTGTGGAGTTGCAGCTAAGTTTGTGTACACAAGTTGGGTGCATACAAAAGCAAAATAAATAACCTAGAGAAAGCAAATTACTAAATCTTTGATAATCAATAGAAACCATTAAACGTCAAGCTTTGCTAGAAAAAATAAAAAAAATACAAATCTTTATAGAAATGAAAGAAGAAGAACTTATGGGTAAGTGTGCTTCTATGTCTGGTACTGCATAAAAATTCCCAAGGAACAAATTTTCTTGGTTTTAGGGTCTATTTGATTAATAACGGTGCAGTATTTTAAATATATAATGCATTAAGCAACACATGTTGTTGATATGACTGTGTGTTTTAAACAAAGCCACAGCAAAATGAACTATTTAGCATTGAAATGAATGCATCAGTATGAATGAATGGTCCAACGACTCACTTGTTGCCACCTACTTTAACTATTAAAGTAACAATATAATCTCTTAAACAATAAAATCTATAATCTTTTTTTTTTTTTTTTTTTTTTTTTGTGCCACAGATGTAAATGTCATTTGATATATAAATATGAAACTATGTTGTTGTTTTTTTTACATTTTATGTAAACACCACTTTACATGATTGTGGTAACATGAATTATTTTCTCTTCACATTTGCTTTTTTTATTTTTATTTTTTATTTTTTGTTTGTTTTTAAAGTAATTTTGTGCTATCTTTTTTGCTTTTCTGTTTTGTTTTGGAAGTATAGCCTTTGCATGCTTTGCTCTTCAGATTCAAAGAATGGCCCTAATTATTGTCTTCTTTTTTAGCAATATATATTAATTATTGTAATGTAACAACAAACATAAAATTATCCACAACTTGAGACAAATGCAAGAAAGAATAAAATAAAAAAATAAATCTCACAACACTTTGAAAACATATTATCATCATATTAAATAAAATTGACATTAAATCCCCCACAACGATGTTCACATCTTTCTTTCAGTCTGTTACTGACTCCCTAAGAACAGATTTAGAATTCCTCTACCGTGACTGATCAGGATAAAAAGACAGCATCTAAGGACTTGACCAAGAATGAGAATTGAAACAAGTAAACATGCACAACACACCTGCTCGTCCTCCCTCCTACACATGCAATTATTCCAAAGCTGTTGACATAGCACAAAGGCAAGATCCTGTTTCTGTGTCTAGCCCTCAATTACACCAACACAGCAGCCATGGTCTGAAGCAACACTCTACACATCAGTATTTGCACATACCAGGTGTGCAGTGTAGAAAGTGTCATACTCATTAATGATTGCTTTCTCCATATAACCTGTTATGCAACCTCAAAAAAATACCTCCTTGATTCTAACCTCAGCAGTGCCTTGTTGAATAATAAAGGACAGTTGTTTTGTTCAACATGTTGAGGGTTTAATGGGGTTTTCATCCTAGATTTGGTTTTGAGACCTTAAAGCATGTTATTAACTCGTAGATTCGTATAGCCAGACTAGTCCTCACTGTAACCAATTCTGGTCAAGAACTGCCTGCTTTTTGAGACTGAGTGTGTTCCTGTTCCAGCTTAGTTTTTTTTCTTCTCTCTCTCAATGTTTTACGTTAAAGTAAAAAAGGAAGAGTTCCCCCAAAACTTTTAATTTGCTGAAATTGTTCTCTCCCTAAGCCATCTAAAATGTAGTTCCTTTCTTAATTAAAACAGTTTTTGGAGAAATCTTGCACTATATCACTTGCTCACTAATGGATCTTCTGCATTGAATGTGTGCTGTCATTAGAGTCCAAACAGCTGATAAAAGCACAACTCCAGTCGATCATTTCACATCTCGTGAAAGGAAAGGAAGTGGGTTTGTAATAAACAAATTCATCATTAAGACATTTGAACTTCAAACAGGAAAAAATATCCCATATCCATACTATTGCTTTCTCCAGTGAAAAGGTAATCTGAATCTGGATAGAAATTTGCAAAGATCAAGCACTGTTTATAAGCCAAAACAGTTCTAAACAAATATGGTGGTTTTGAAGTGAGAGGACAAAAAGCAAACTTTATTATGGATAATAGACTGTGGTATTTTAGTCAGAAGCAATGACTAAAAGTTAAAACGCCATAATGATGCATTTCTTTCTCACAAACGCAGCTTTTCTTTTCACAAAACGTTAATTGATCGATTGGAGTTGAGTGGATTACTAGTGGATTATTGTGATGCTTTTATCAACTCTCATTCTGACGGCACTCATTGGTGAGTAAGTGAAGGATTGTTACATTTCTCCATATCTGTTCCAATGAAGTAACAAACTCATCATCATTTTGGATAGCCTGAGGGAGAATGGTTTGGTCATTGCAGGGCTTCTTCAATTATTTTTAATTTCACAAAATTTTTCCTCTTTGAGAGTCATAATCCCCTCTGGGTCCCCTTAGGCCCTCAAAACATAGATGTCTTATTTAAACAGAATTAGCCTTAGAACATCTTGTTGTCCAATATGGGTTGTGTGATAGAATCAGAAATGCTAGAAATCAGATTTTACTCATAAATAATTCTTTAGTGTCGCAGCAGTCATGTATATAGGAACCTAAGTGACATTAATATGTGAGTGGAGTATCTTCTGATGGCATAGTGCAACCCTTGTGGCTTCCCTGGTAACTTCTTTTCGCTAGACCATATTCAGTCTTTAATTCATTTTTAATTCATTTTCATCAGGGACCAGCGCTCTCCATCATGCATTAAAAAGAGATTGTGTGTAAAAGTACTTCTGATTCAATTAAGGCAAAGAATGTCACAACACATGCATTTAATGCAATGAACTGATGACACAAATTTGCAATTTTTTATATCCTGGCACTATTCTGAACAGGTAATCTTATTTAACTGATTGACTGGATTTGTCGGGTGAAATCAGTTAAAATGGACTCTAGCCACAGTGCTGAGCTCTGTCTGCATAATGAGGTCATCACGCACGCAGCACTTTATTGATTTAGAGTCAGGCATTAGTACACTCACTGTGCCTGCAAAGCAGTATTTGCTGATCACAGGTCTGCTCTTTCCTGTGTTTTTGACAATGCTTTGTGAATTCAACATGTGTTGGCTGTGTGTTCACACATTCTCTTTGTTCTAAACCAAGTCAAGAGGACTCACAATGACAACACTGATATGAAAGAAAAAAAAAGGAGAGAAAGGAAGTGCATATAAGAACATGGTTGACACCAAATAATTAGTTATTAGTTGTTTAACTAAAATAAATTTCTCATCTTTAAGATATAATACACTGTAAAATGTATATATATATATATATGTATATGTATATTTATATATATATATATATATATATATGTATATGTATATGTATATATATATATATATATATATATATATTTCAAAGTTTTTAAAATGATTAGAGTATATTTTACAAGAAAATACTATTTCAGTCTTTCTTCTTAAACATTTTACATTTAATTCAATTATACTTGCTGTTTATATGCAATAAAATTATGAAATATATGAGCAATTATATATGAGTGAAAATTGTTTCTCTACCAATTTCCCAATACAATACAATTTTCTTTTTTCGCATTCACAACCAATTTTGTTTTCATTTAGGAGTGGAAAAATGTGGGATGCAGAATATACGTCAACAGTTATTGGTCTGTATTAAAGATTTTTTATTTATATTTTATAATGCATCATATCGAACAATTTTGGATTTTTAATTGCGCCATTTATTTCCACTATTTAGATTACATTTTTTGACATCTCACTCCAAGTAATACTTTATTTTTATACAAATAAAAATTCCCATACTGCACATTAAATTGTGATGCCTAAATTCACTTTTTATTAAATGTGATTTAAATCAGCAGAACGATTCAAGTCAGGAAGTCATTTATCTCAATATGGGAAGAAAATAAATATTATAATTTAGTGTAAATGTTTACAGTGAAGCCTGTTGCTTAAGGCACCTAAAGTGGCTAAATCCAAGTGCAGCACAGATAATTCCAAATCACTTTTACTTATCCAGTCTTAAAAAAAGATTTCAGTGGAAGTGTTGTTGTGAGTCCTTTCCACCTCTTGCAGTCTAAACAACTGTTCCATCAGTTACAGTTTACATTGATGTAACGAAAAACACAAACATGCAAAGTCTCATCCAGGTTTATCCCTGTTTGGTAAGGGAAGGAATGTAATGAGCTGAGATCTAAGTCTCTCACACAAATACACACCGGGGGAGAGAGAAAGAGGACATAGAGGATGTAATTACTATCAAGACATATTTATTTTTTGGTTGATTTTTTTCATTGGAATTAAATCAAATGCAGTAAAACAAACAAATTCAAGAGAAAGCATAATCAAAATACTTTGACGGATAATTGATGACGCAGTTATTACATACAGTATTGCTCACAATATTATTCAGTAGCCAGAGAGCTTCATACAGAATAAATGGACCTCAAGAACCAATATAATTAAGTTATGCAAGTCATCAACTTCATAGATCTTCATAGTTATAGAAAAAAAAAACTTTTTTTTCTTTTTGTCAATTTTAAATGTAAACAAACATGTCTGGACCCCCTTTTCTATTAACATGAATTAGGCAGCAAGCTACAGTAGGTCTACTCACAGTTCAGCAATTCGCAGTGGAATAGAAAATATAAAAACTCTCCATTTTAGTAAGATTAGAAAATGATAATATTATTATTTCTTATATACATAAAAGGTACTTTGGCAATTTGAGTAGTTTAATTCAAGTCTAAATCACTAAATCAAGGATATCCATCTTCATCCAGCATGTTTAAAAGAGTATGCACCACCCACCCAAGCAATGCAATATGGGAATGCCATACAGAAAGTAAATAATTCCAACAGAAAGTGTAAATTTTTGACTGATAAATGCTCAAATATGGAACAGAAGCATATCATTTCATGATTTCCCTTGAAAATAACATTATTAGAATCCATTACTAAGCAGACCTAGCCATAGATAAACAGATTGCACATGTTCAGTTATTGATATGCACAGACATGTATGGTACGTGTTGATTTACTCATCGATATAGAGACATGGTCCTGCTCTGATAAAGGTACATGTAACCATCACAGAAGAGTCGCTTCGCCACACCTTCCATCTCTCGAGGGACTTGATTAGCCAGCTGAGCCAGAGGCGTATGTAGATACTGGCCAACCTCAGGACATGCCCGCACTTCTGGGATATTATAGCCATCAATTTCACCTACAAACAGGTAAGTGTATGATCTACATGTGCAAACCCTACCAAAAGTATTGAACTCAAATCAAGCACACATTCCACACACAATTACTTACCAACGCGGTCAGCCATACTATCAAAGAAGATCCAGTCAGTATCCTGAGGTCCGTATTTGACGAAAGAGACATAGTGGCTGGTCTCTATACACAGCACAGCAAACAGCTCGAGTTTCTCCTGTGGAGGAGTGCGGCGATCAGACCCTGAACTCTGTGAGTAGGAGAAGCCCTGAGGAAGAAGCAGGCTGCTGGGGTTGTGGCATCGACGCTGCTGGTGAGAGTGCACCTACACAAACAAATCAGTTCCAAGGCTGTTAAACATATTATGTTGGATTTAAATGTACAAACTATATAAAGTTAATGATTTATGATATATACAATACATGATTTACTTTACTGTACATAATCCCTTTTAATAATCAGTCGAATAATTTAATAATAATCAAGCCTATGAAAATACCCCTAAGAAAAGACTGCATTTATGGATTATACATTTATATTTAAAGAATATTCCAATAAATGCATGTTTAACAGCCTACCTGAGCGGAACATTTCAAACAGAAATATTTGAATCCTGTATCACCAAACACTGTCTCTCTGAAGCACTCAGCACACTCCTCATTTGCTAGCTGACCACACAACACACACTGCTGAGGACCTAATGAGCAAGTAAATATATAACACACACCTCAGATGATTTAATAGAACACATAGAAAGAAGGAAGCACATTACTATGAAACCCCCAAGTCATTAATATTTGTATAGATGTGTAGGACAAGTTACCATCCGTGAGAAGACCAGTGATGTCCAGTTCTGTAGAGGGAATTATTTTTGGAAACATTTTGAAACTCTTCCCTGAGCGAGGCATAGTAAGAATCAGACAGGCAGGCACCTGGAGACATAAAGAAAATAAATCCTCTGAGCAACAGCTAAATCATACAAGATTGTGGATCCATTTCAATAAGATATTAAAGAAAACACATACAGGATGTACAGTATATTCCATAGGTCTTTGCCCTTGCTCCTGGGGTTGGTTCAGCTCCAACCCTAATCACACACCTGACACAGTTGAACACACCTGAGCCAGCTAATCAAGGTCTTCAGGATCACTTGAAAAGTCACAGGCCAGGTGTGTTGAAGCAGACTGGAAATAAACTTTGCAGGACAGTGGTCCCCAGAAGCAGGGTTGAAGACCTTAAGTAAATTCATTTGCATCGCACCAGAAATATTTAAGTAGAGAGAAACAGTACCACCTGCAGGTCAATCATGGAATGTCCAACCAAAATAGTACAAATGAAGAACTGAAAGCAGAATCTCAAACAGACAAACAGAAGGAAGAATGATACCTCTGCTAGTTTGAGACTGTTGCTGTAAAATGAATGCTCCAGTAGCTGTTGAACCGTCGGCAGGACTAAATGGTGGTTGTAATCCATAAAGATTTGGTAGTAGTAACAGCTTTGCACTTTTTGTCTACTTCCTGATTGGCTGCTAAAGGCAGATAAAGTGATAAACATATATTAATGCATGAACTCCAAAAAAAAAAAAAATTGATTTAACTAGAAGGCATTCTATTAAAATGGCAAGACATAATACCAAAAAAAATAAAATAAAAAAATACAACAGAATAATTTTCATGATGTTCAATTTGGGTACAGGTTCTTGAATGTCAATCTTCCGCCTTGGCAAAGAGCTCATCATGCTAGAATATTTGGACAGTGTTTCCATCGTGTAGTTAATATACTTGTGTGTGTGTGTGTGTGTGTGTGTGTGTGTGTTAAAGGGATAGTTCACCCAAGTTGAGTTTGAGTATCTTTCTTCTGTTGAGCACAAAAGAAGATATTTTGAAGAATGCTGGTAACTAAACAGTTGTCAGAAGCCACTGAAAAAAAAAATACTATGAAAGTAAATGGCTACAGTCAAATATCTGGTTACCAAGATTCTTCAGACTATCTTCTTTTGTGTTCAACAGAAGTAGGAAATTCATACAGGTTTTAAATGACATGAGGGTGAGTAAATGATGACCGAATTTTCATTTTTGGGTGAACTATCCCTTTACATGGTATAATAGTTTTATAATCATTTTTTGGTACTTCCTCAAATTACTAAGAATAAAGAGTGAAATCACGAAGAAACTAGAATAGCTAAATTCTTTGGACTCATGTCCCTACTGAGAGGAAGAAAAAAAAAATCAATGAAAAAGCTCTCTACCAGAGTTTGAGTGGTGGATCTAGAGAGAGAATCTCTTGCATGATGAGAGAGAGGAACTCCTCAGGATCTGCACACATCAAGAAAAACACTATGCTTTGTGCAATTCTATAAAACAGCCAAGATCTCTTTTATAGATAATGAGATATAAATAATTTGTGGAAACAGCTGTGTAATATTTTGGATCTGCATTTTGATGACTTGAAGAGAAATGTAAAGTTGGACATTTTCCTTCAATATTCTGTTTGAAACTTGACATTGTTAGCAGAATATGGCTATGACATAAAAGATAGCGTACCCTTCTCATCTGTGGTGTAAGTGGGGCAGTGTTCCCGTTTCTGTAATTGTTTCCGAAGATTCATCACACTGCGCTCTGATACAAAACCTTGTCTGTAAATGAGAGAAAATTAGGTTATTCAATGTCTCCCATATAGTATATATGTACAATAAGGGTGACTGAAATGTCTGCTTATAATGACTTAAAAATTATATAAATACAAAGCCAAATACAGGCCACAAGCTCACTTGCGGAGAGGGTTGACAATGTTCTTTAGAAGAATGCTTTGAATGGTTTTTTGTTCGGTAGACTTAAAAAGCATAGAATCCAGAACTGATGAACAGGAAAACACACTGGATAAAAAAAAAATATATATATTAATTATACTGTATATACTATATATATATATATATATATATATATATATATATATATATATATATATATATATATATATATATATATATATATATATATATATATATATATATATATAGATATACTTTATTTTACACTTTTTTTTTTTTTTTTTTTTACAGAGATTAAATGTAAGCTGTAAAAATAAAATCTCCATGTATACCGTGTCTAAGATGAGTTCTAACCTGAACAGGGCAGAGTCCATATAACAGGAGTTGTAGTGACCCTGAATGCCTTTCCTCTTACCAATCAATCGCTTTGACACATCTTCTGTTTTAATAGGTGGTACATTCTCTTGTTCCTCATATACAATTGCCCCATTATGATCTGTTACAAAGAAGAAGAAGAATGAGGTACACATGTAACGTTCCACAAGTTCCACTACAGTAGGTGGCAACATAATATTTGTAATATTTGTGGATGTAATCTACCAGTGCAGTCCATGATAAGAATTTCACTGCTGAACACCTGACACACACACTTTAGATACAGTACATTGTAATTTCACAAAAACTGTATCACCAGGTCTTACCAGAATGTCCATTAAACTGCTGCTTCTTTGCACCAGAAAAACGATCATCAGGCCGACAAGATGATAGTTTCACAAATAAACCACAATGAGGAGGACAGTTAAAGTAGCGTTTTCCTTTATATGTTCCATCAGTCACACCGGCACTGCTGTCCTCCTAAGAAAAAAAATACATATATTACAGTATTTAAAATTAGTTTAACAAATGGTGAAACTGGCTTAAAGTTTTTATGTCATTTCAGAACTACAGGAATTTTTGAAAGATGACAACAATTTAACTGGTATATAGAGAACATACCAGTTCCAGTCCAGCAATCTTCTCAAGGCAATCAGGTAAACAGCCAACCCAGCGGACAATTCCATAAGATAGCTTTTTTCCCAGGATCTGCACTAGAGAGCCAACATTAATTTCGTCAAAATCAGTAACACCCCCCATCTCGGAGCCCTGAGAAGTGTCCATTTTTTCAGTTTCATCTGAAAAACAAAACAAAACAAAACAAAAAGTATGCTATGAAACAACGTACATCAAACTAACAACACAATATTGAAAGGATAGAATAAATTGTTTGCATGAGTGTTTCCAAGTTGTGCTACTATATGTACGTTTTTCTGTGTTATAAGTACATAAACCTGCACTAACACATTACCTTTATTTAATGGCTCCTCTTTAATTATAAAATCCAAAGGGACCAACATCTCTCCCCCTTGCTTCCCCTCTTCATCCCTATCCTGAGAAAAGGAACATTTTAGGATATTATCATTACTATAACTTTGTACGATAGCTCATCTTTGTGTAATAGGTGAACTCACTATTGCACAATCATCTCTTCATACTGTTTTGTTTTTTCCTGTACATACATCTTTACTTATTTAATATGTAATACTCATATCTGTAGCTATTTTTAATAATATTTATTTAGCTTACCTTTTTTTTTTTTTGCAGTTGTGACATAGCAATTTCCCTTGTGGGCTCATTAGAGTATATGTAATTTAAGTCTAAGTCTAATTAGAGATAGAACTTTATTGTGGGGCTAGTATTTACAGTATATGAATACTTAGAGATTAATAATTTTTTTGGACTTGTTTCTATTATCCTATCGATCCAGTTTTGCTTTTATCTTTAGATAATATTTTTATGTATTTATATAAAAGCAAACCTAACAAGCAAATCTAACCTGTATGCTGTTTATTTTATTCACTCTAAAAAGAAGTCAGTACTTACAGTAGATATGAGAACCATTTTACCATCTGGGCTGTCCTTTATATCCATAATCATGCCATGGTGATCATTTATTTTACCAAGAAAGGTAACTCTGTCTCCAACTTTGAGAGGTTCAGTAGATGTCATGGACAGAGAAGACTGAGTTGGTAGCGGCGGTCCTGATGGTTTATGATCCACTGGTTTGATTCTTGTAAAAGGGGCAAAAATGCCTGAGTTTTTAGGACATGTGAAATATATTTTGTGGAGGTAGGAACCATCATTTTGGCCTTTATTTTTATCTCCCTCCTGAGAATAGAAGAGAATTTTAGACTTATTATAAGAACATATTACCCTTAGTGGGTTGTTGGTATTACTCTACCTCTATTCTCTCTTCAGCGATACTACAGACACAGTCTCACTGGTTACAGGTTACTCACCTGCAGTTCCACCCCAAAGAAGACTCCTCTTATAGGATCAGACATACAAGATGAAGGTGAAAGACCACCAACGTATCGAATCACACCTTTGAGCCATTGCCCTTTATAATCTACGTAAACCCGACTGCCTTCAGTCAGATTTGAAGCCTCCTTTAAAGCCTCAGGATCTTTCAGTGCCAACAGTCGCATTTCATTGGATTCAAGAGCCAGCAGTAATTCTGCTGATCTGGGCTTTAATTGCTGCAGAAGAACTTCATTAAGGTATACATCGAATGGTGTGCCGATACAAACTACAGGTAAAATCTTTGTGTCATTTCTCTTTTGCCATAAATCAAATTGCTGTTTATCTATGAAGCAAATTTCACCAGCTTTTACGTTGCTATTTGGTGAAGGTGGATTTGCAGTTATAATGAAGTATATATTGTTGTCAGCTGAAGCCATTTCTTGAAAATGTCACTTGGAAAACTGAAGTACGTCGGGCTTTCTGGTTTACACCAGTGTTTCCAGTGTGGGCATGGGCCTAAAGCATTGGAGTCACTTGCTCACTTCCTCTAAATAAAGCATATTCCTCTTCTTGATCATTTAAACACCTTCAAACGTAAACAATTTAAAACATCTGCGCTGGTAGATAGAATGAGCTGCGTACACACCCTCTGTAAAAAAGCCAACAGTTAAAGTTAGTGCTAGTAACTTTTGTTTGTTATTAGTTTATTGATATATTGACCTGGTAGACTATATGGCTATTAAAACGATTTTTTTAATAAGTTAACTACTACTCAGAAGCGATTTTATAAACTTAATGATTCCCAATTAAATTGTGCAAACATTAGATCTGATTATGCGAAATTCCTTACCAATGTCTGTAGTACTTTCGATTTCTGTATCCCCAAACGAATCTCGTTAGAATGCAAAACTGTCAGTCTTCTTCCAACACTTAAAAGGTTATTAGTATAAAGACAGTGATGTGATTATCAGAAGTTTATAATGTTGCTCTTAATGAAACTACTCTCCAGAGACAGTTACAGTCGGTCTGTAAAGTTAAGAACAACTAGACGTAGTTCAGCTCAAAAACAAAACGATAGAATCATCTGTTGAGAACTGTGTTTTGATTGGATGGTGACTGTACACGTAATCACAGGCGTCGTCGCGGGTTTATGACATCTGTGTTTTGGTGTGAAGATGGCTGAACGTGAAGCGCTAAAGAGAGAAATAGAGGAATTGCAAAGTAAGTGTGACTGATTTATGAATATGGCGATCTTCTAGCGTGGTTCAAAGTGATTTTAAGCCTTTCCCAAAACCCTCCGTTCGATATTAGTCACGTTTACCTCGTGAATGAAGTATTCAGTAACAACGTGGCTGACCTAACCGTTCACTTAAGCTAAGATATTCACTCATTTTGAGATGTTTATATGTTTGTAATTTCTGACTTATCGCATATATAAGATCGTTTGTCTTCATTTTTCATCGTTGTTGGTACTGGTTCATTGCTGCTTGTTGTAGAGCAGGCTCAGAGATGAAGAAGTGTCTGGGCGAAAGTGACAACCAAAGGGACAGAAATGTCCCACATTTTTGTGTGTATATATTTTCAAAAAAATATTTTATGATAACAGATACCTTGCATTTGATTGTACAGTTTTTACTATATTACAATCATTCATATTAATAATTACTTATTATAATAAGAATACTTATTGGAATCATATATTTCACTTATTTAAAATTCTAAATATTTTAAATTGAATTAAAAATGGAATTGTAAATGGGCACACACACACACACACACACACACACACACACACACACACACACACACACACACACATATTGCATTAACTGAAGTCCATTTTACTAATTTTAAAATAATCTGCTCAGTTCAGTTAAGTCTCAACATTGCCTTACACACTTATTCTTTACATTGCAGACCTCATTAATGACTATAAAAGTACTCATGGTGACGTTCCCTCAAGTTCCACCCAGTGGGGTCGTGCCAGACATGATTCAAGGAGGGGCCGGGGCCAGAATCAGGGTCATGACTCACACTACACACAGTCATATTCATCACTGCCACAACCGTATGTGCCTCATTCTTCTGGCAGCTGGAGGAAAACATACTCGCTTAACAAAAAGACCGACAGGACGGTTGGGAGGCATGTGTCTCACCCAGCTGTGGACCATCTGAACCAGCCTCACCACCACATCACTACACCTGGAGCCACTGCTACTGGGAATAGTGCTGGAACTGTAGGAATCAACAGTATTTTATTAAAAAAGTTATCAGCTGAGAAAACCGCAGATAACTCTACAACGTCTTCACTCAGTGTCCAAAGTGGGACTTCAAAGGAGAGGAAAAGTGAAGCAAGTGGAAAAAGGACTGTGCTTTTATCTTCAACAGGAAAAAATGATCATGGCTGCTCATCTACCCATGCACTAACGGACTTTGCTTCAACATCAGACCCTGAAATGAAGATAAAACCCACTTTGAAATCATCATCAGCTAAGAACTATCCCTCTATACCTTCACCTGTAAAACCTCCAGCTCTAGTTCAAGTCAAACCACACCTTTCAACCGCCGCCTTATCCAATAGGACTGTTGTAATGCCAACAGCCAATAGAGATTGTACTATGGCTTCTTCTGCTTCTAACCTTCAGCCTCAGGCTTCCTTGAGTCCCTCAAAGCTCCAGCTTAAGCTAGACTCAACTCAGACACGTGTAGCCTCACCGTGTCATAAGAAATCTCAGTTTACTTGGGTGAAAAACCAAGAGATGGTAAACATAAAAAGCACACTTAAGCCAGTGAGCTCTGGATGCTCTCCTGGGATAGCCACTGTCAAACAAGTTTCCAGCTGCAATAAGAGGTTGTCTCGCAAGCCTAATCTTTCCCTTGGTGCTCCTAAGACTTCAAAATACACCTGGGTGTCTTCCTCTTGCTCCTTGTCAACAGCTGGCAAAGCAAACACTTCAACGAAAACGCCACGCAAGCCCCTTTCACCCAAATCTCTTAAAGTCCCTGTAAGAACATCTCAAAGTGGACCGGAGGGACCAAAGAAAGAAAAGAGATGTGCCACAACTTTACCAAAAAAGTCTAAAGCTACAGGTGCCTCCACATCCCATGCTGGCCATGCCAGCCGCTATCGCTGGAAGGCGGCTGGACAAAACACAACAGCAAATGCATCTAGCTCAACTTCTAAGACTACCCATAAGGGCACAGTCTATCGATGGACAGCTAACAAGAATGGTCAAAAAGGGGAAAAGGGATCTGTTCTGTACTCAAACCCCACCCATATGAACCCTACTACCACTCCACTGTCAGCTGGTGCTTTTAAACTCAGAAGCCGAACCAAGATCATTAGAAGATCTGCTAGCAAGTGAGACTTCTGCTTTGTTAAGATTGTGATGTGTATATATACAATTATGCCAGGGGATGTGAGAAGTCAGAATTAATTTTAGGCATGCATTAATATAAAAATTTTGATCATGCTATGGCCAAAATCTGATAAATTGTTAATATGAAAATGTTATTTACTTAAAATACTATTTTGTTTAAAATAATTGAAAAATAAAACACTAAAAAAAAAAATCAGTTAGACATCACAACATTGTAATTAACAATGTTATTTATCATTGTTATTATTAATTTATTTACTTTCTAAACTTTAAATTTATAAATTATATTTTTTTTAATAAATATTTTTTTAACTAATTTCTGTTTATATATAACCCTAATTCGTAGACCGATATCTTTTTCTACATGCAGGAGTAGTTATCGTCCTGTTAAAAAGGACAGATAATGAATAATAGTACTTCTGTGACATGTTGAAATGCATGATTTATTAGTGGAATTATTAAACACAAGAAAATTTGAAACGTATTCATGACACATATTAAATAATTTGACTACTGACATTCTTAATTCTAAAATTGACAACACACACACACACACACACAAATATAAAAAAAAAAACATGGAAATGTTCTGGAATGTCTTTGGATTGGATTTGGATTGCAAACGTCACAGCTGGTGGCAGTATTGTTCTTAAACTGTCCTCTAGATGGCAGCACATAGTTTGTTCTTTAAATTTACTTTGCACTTCATTTGAACAAAATAAGCAAACTTTTACTTTTTATTGACTTCTGTAACAGACTACACATCATATATATATATATATATATAATTATTACTTTTTTAAAGAAATTCTTATAGCATTTTCATATGTTTTATATATGTCTATATGCAGTCCCTCCTTAGAGAGAAGATACAGCCCCATTGTGCAGACTTCAAGGAGCAGGTATTCTTTGCGTAGACGGACACACACTCAGGTGAAGACTCCAACCAATGCCAGGGTACCGCAGCCCAAAGTGCTGGTGTCATTTGGCAGACACAAGCTCCGCCGTCTCTCTCTCACCTCCACCTCGCCCGGGACCTCAACACCAGGTCAGTTACTATGACTACACATTCACAAAATGCTTTGCAACTCTCAAAACACAATGCAACTCTACCTCTGCCTTTTTAAATGAACTGATTGTTTTTACCCCCTCTGTGACTAATTGGTTTAATTAGTAATTAACAGAAAACAGTCTCTGGAAAATTAATTATCGCTGCTGTGTTTGTATTCCTCGGAGAGAGGTTGAGATGAGCTTTATGTTCCCATGGAAACACAAATCTGCAGCAGAGATGAACAGAACACTGGGTATTGTCATGAAAATAAAATCATAATATAGATGAGATCATGGAAATCTTCCTGTCGGTCACAGATACTTTCCTGTTTTTTTTTTTTTTAAGTTTTATTTCTGATATGTACTTTTAAATAGTTTAATATACCATCTATATGGCCCACATTTATGTCTATTGTCTTGATATTGTTTGCAAGTGTGCACACACACTACAATAATTTGTTTAGCCTATCCTTTTATTATTCTTACTTCTTATATAGATATAGACTTCTTCACATTTCTGTGTGAGTTTGTTGTGTTTGTAATGACACGAAAGTATGTAGTAGTATGTGATCCTCAGTCGTAGTGTAAGATGCCTATTTTGTCCTCCATAGCCATTTACAAAATTCTGATGCCTTGTGTTTTAAAGTCTCTTTCTGTAGTGTATTCCAACCTTTAGATTGAACATTGGATAGACACCCCGTACTTCTATATCTCACAGCCACATTTTTATTCCTGTCAAAAATTAAACATCACAATCCCCTGACTAAGGTCTATTGGATGTTATAATCTGATCAGAAATGGTACTGTGATTTGAGAGCCATTAGATCAGGGGTGTCAAACTCAATTCCTGGAGGGCCGGTGCCCTGCCAAGTTTTATTCCAACCCTGCTCCAACACACATAGCATGTAGGTTTCAAATAAGCCAGAAGGACTTGATTAGTTGGATCAGGTGTGTTTAATTAGGGTTGGATCTAAACTCTGCAGGGCTCCGGCCCTCCAAGAATTGAGTTTGACACCCCTGCATTAAATTATAAGCCATCACTAAGCCCGCATGGAATTTTGTGAGAATATAATGTGATATTGCTGCACAGTTTCTCTGCTTCATGTAGCTTTTTAATTTGCCTTTTAGTAGACTTTAATACTGTTTAACACATTTTACCTGTTTCTTTGTCTTTTGTATTTCTTTTGTCTGACATTTCCTAATTATGGAAGATAATGAATAAAGTCTATTGGCTATGACCATACACCTCCAATAGAGGGCAGCATGTTCCCAGCAGCCTGCTGGTTTAAGAGGGAGTAGGTTTGGGTGTGATGGCCCGTATCCCCTGGGGATAGGAGGAGTTAATTAATTGCCCAATCGAGCCATGATGGTGTACATGTGCCGATAGCGGGTAATTTGCAGCAGTGGCATGCCGAATACGGCTACACTATCAAACCCTGCCAGCGCTCTCGCTCAGTAGATAAAAAGGAGCTAATGCGTAATTATCTCTTTGCAAATTGGATTGTTTTAACGAACTGGAGAATATAAGCCCAACCTGATGGAAAGCAATCACTGTTTTTACAGCCAGCTCCATCCCATCCACAATCTCACTGTAATCGCTTGCGGTCTGTTTTTGCGCACATTAGAATAGCAGTATTACCATAAAGCTGTCTTCCTTTTGCATACCTGTAAATTGCCCATGTCTCTTCGATATTATTCCTACCAAGGTCTTGTAATAGGAAGTTTTGTCTTGGTCCAGCCAGGTAATGCTTCTATGGGTTGGATGTAAAGAGAGAGGGGGCGAGCGGGAAAGACAGGGCGGGTGATGGAGGGGTTAGCCAGAGGGACTCTGTGCAGGAGATAAGAGTGGCTAATAAAGAGCAAATTGAATTACTAATGAAGAGAAAGAGGGCAGCCACGTTAAAAACACTACTAACTGCCTCTCCTCACTGCCATGGCCACCGCCGCGTTCCTTCTCTGATGAGTGCCCACCACATGTCTCTCTTTCTCTCTCTCTCTCTCTCTCTCTCTCTCTCTCTCCCTCTCTATCTGTTTACCGAGGCTGGTTGGTTATCTGTTGGGGGATTTAAAGGGGCATAAACCTAAGTGAGCAGTTAGGAGCGTAATGAATTGCAGGCAGGGGAGAAGCGCCTCGATAATCCCATAAAATAGATAAATGACAGAACACAATAGTGAGGAGATGAGAGGGAGAGAGAAAAGGAGAAGAGAGGAAATGAAGCCGCCTGAAGCGTCTCAGCAGAATTTTGGCTTGGGACTCTTGAGGGTTCATAGACAAATAAAGGCAATTTAGTGTGGTCTGATTAGTCCTCACTCTGTACAGAGCAGCTTCATATATTTGTGGATGCATTTACACCCTTACAAGGTCTTCCCATGATTTGCTGTGGCTGCATGCTGTACTACGTACTTGTTTTTTTTTTTTTTCCCAGCTTTTCACAATCATGAGCAGTAGTTTCACGATCTTCATTTTTTCTGTTATTTTTATTATTATTAAATTATTTATTTTTGCTTAGTAATAATTAAAAAGGACATGAAATAATAATTAAAAAAATACAGGATACAGCCTGATAAGTTCATCAGCAACATCATTGGTCAACAAATTTGAACAACCCAAACGTGATTGTGCATAGGTTGTGTAAGTGAAAGATTCACTGACAAATATTGCCGTTCAAAAATTAGGGGCTGATTATTATGTGTTTATTAATTAATCAATTATTTTATTTAAAAATAATTAATGAAATACATAAAATGTATTAAATAAATAAAATGGATACAAGTGTGTGTTAAATTGATCAAAAGTTAAATTAATAAATACACTTATATAAGGAGATACATTTATAATGTTACAAAATATTTCTATTTTTAATAAACCTGTTCTTTTGAACTTTCAAATTCATCAAAGAATCCTGTGAAAACAAAAGCATCACAGTTTTCCACAAAACCTTATAAGCAGCACAACCATTATCAGCTTCAATAATAAGAAATGTTTCTGGAGCACCAAATCATCACATTAAAATAATTTCTAATGGATCATGTGGCTGCTGAAAAATCAGCCTTGCCATCACAGGAATAAATTACAGTTTAAAATATATGAAAGCAATTATTTTGATTCCACAGTATTATTGTTTTTGACTATTTTTGATCAAATAAATGCAGCCTGGTTAGCATAAGAGACTGCTTTCAAAAACATAAACATCTTTGTTTGACATGACAAGCAATGATAAGCATTTTATCATCTGCTTCAAATGCTATGGCTTTTTGCTGGGTTGCCTCATTTGAAATATCTCCTGCTTTTGGTGTTTATTTATTTATTTACCGTACTTACGTAATTATTTATAAATCAAAATTGCTGCCCAGAGGACAATTCAAAATTCACTCAATTTAAAAGAAATAATAAATAAAAACTTTAATGGCCCCTTTTTTTGGTAGACATTAGTATTAGTATAGTATTAGGAATAAGTAGAATCTTCATATGGGTTATTTAATATACATAACTGACTGTGGCTTCAGATCTCTCGCTCGTGTGTTTGAGCAGGCAGCCTTTCTCCCATGTGTTTAAGTGATTAACTTGAGAGAGACTTGCCATGGCTTTATTTGGTATGCTGTATATACACCTCCAACCTACCCCTTCCATTCCACACACACAAATACACACTGTTAGGTCAAAGTTTTAACATCTCCTCTGCAAACGATTGGTATTTTAATGTGTGAATCCGAGGGCAGCATTTATCTTTTTCAGCTCATGTGCATGCACATGCTGACCTGCTCAGGGACTGATATGGAAGGTTTACAATTAAGCTAGAGTCGGGTATGTCACTCTTCTCGTAAATGCATACTCGCATAGTCATGTTACCACAATTCCACAAACACGCCCATATACACACCTTAGCCCTGACTACCTCCCTAGGGGTCCTATTACTGTACAATATTTGCACCTTTTTATTTGCCCATAAATCACTTGTCCGGTCTTTCATAGCTCTGATCTCACTGTCATTTTCCACTTGATCTGATGGTGCCGTCCCTCTCCAGCTCACTTAAAGTTTACACACATGCAGACGGTGGCCACACACGCAAGTGTCAACAGCAGCTAAATATAGGCTTGCAATGTTAATCTTTTAGATTTGACCTTTTTTTGTTGTGTAAGTTTTGTGTTTTTATGTAAAAGAGCTTTTATGATCTGTGGTCATTTACGTCATTAACTCGCATTTTATCCTCCAAATCTTTACAGTTTTGGAGGAGCTGTGCAGAGCTATTTTAATCTATTTATAGCTGCAGCCTAATTCACAGGGTCCTCCCTACATAGTGTTCATTGCTCCCTATACAACAAGCAAGGTTGTCTATAGAAGTTCAGATCATTCAACAAATTTTGTTCAGTGGTGTCAGTTAAGTTTAGCATGTATTATGTTTGTTGTGAATTGCAGTGTAAAGAAGGTAATTTTAAGAAGGGTGTGTGTATGCTCATCCTGTATCATCTATTTTTCCCCCAATGTTTATCTTCATGCATTACAAAATGTATTTTGTCACTTTATATTGGCAGATATTTTTAAAAGTATTAATTTCTTTTAAAAAAAAAAAAAACCTTACTGACTCCAAATATATATTTATACACGCATACATACATACATACATATATATATATATATATATATATATATATATATATATATATATATATATATATATATATACACATACATACATACATACATACATACATACGTGCATAATATATAAATGTGTTTACACACACACACACGTATGTGAGTGTGTGTGTATGTACTGTGCATACAAAGCTGGATGTTGGAGTGTACAGGAAATGCAATGGACTGCCAAAAAAACTGCCAATAATTTTTTAAGCATTAGTTCTGGAATACCATTTTGTATTATCCCGACCTAATTAAACCCCCCCTACTGGCAACACGCATTGTAAATTTTAGTGGTGACAGCCAGTGCGTCAGTCTCCTACTGTCCTTAAACGTTCGTTCCTTATGTGCTTTGTTTGTTTATTTTAGTTTGTTTTTTGCATCACTCACTAGTTCACACTTCCTTCAGTTTCTGCCACTTTTTTTCACACCAATGCTGCTCCCTCATCTGCCGGATCTCATTCCCGGCTCCACCCCCAAACCCCCCCCCCCCCCCCCCCCCCCCCCCCCCCCCCCCCTGTTCTTACATATGCCTCTGCCATATTGAGTAAGCATCCCAGCTCCAGTCCAGTAATATATACCCTGTTTATGACAAATGTGTGTCGGCTGGCCCTGGTTTACTTGATCCACATGCCCTCCTGACCCTAGGTTAGCGTGTGGTGCAAAACGGGAACCCTCCCTTGAAACCTTGTGGTGTAGTGTTTTTAGTTATGGATGTGCGGTTATATTGCATTTGCATGAATACAACAGTTTCGTTTTTTGTTTTTTGGACCAAGTCTGTGTGTAAATGGAGAAATCCAATAGGGAGACTAAGCACAAATTAAAGCAAATATAAAGTGAATGGCGGATGAATCTGAACGTAAAAGAAATAGGAGTTATTTACATGGGCCAGCATAGTGTCTTAACTTCTCTCAACTGTCACCCGAGATATAGCTGCTCTAAATAGCACAATGCCACAGTGGTTTCATCAACTGTGTCAGTCACGCTTGTACTCGCACACCGTCGACCCTCAGTCTGTGGGACGAACATTCTGCTCATTCCACATCACTTTCTCATGCCCTGCATGTCAAACAGATGGGCCAACTTGCACTTTAATGGGGTAATATCTCCCCTCCACCAGCGTCCACTGGATAAACATCCAACTACTCAGATTCGTGCTCTGTACGGGTCCCGGCACGCACACACCAACCTGTTCATAATGTGTCCAGCAGGCCTGTCTTTGGGAGGACCACCCACCACCTGTTAACAGCTATTGTGTGTGTGTGTGTGTGGATGTTCAGTATATCTCAACTTGTCTGTCCCTCAGCTGTCTGTTGTCAGTTCCTCTCTGTCTGGTTGGTGTTGGTACAACTGCCAATAACTTTCACCATGTTCTCCATCTGTAGCTCCATTTATTTTACTTTACCTAAAAGGTGTCATCCACAGTTCAAGATTTGACAAGCTTTTGCGAGAACTAATGTAGAAAAATATAATTATAAAGGCCATTGATACATAAATTGCATTTAGTGTGATGTGAAAAAAAGTGCTGTACTGGCTCTCAGGACACATTGGTAGTACTGGCTGTTTATATGTATACTTAAAGGGATAGTTCACCCAAAAAATAAAATTTGCTGTTAATTTACTCCCCCCTCAGGGCATCTAAGATGTAGGTGACTTTTTCTTCAGCAGAACAGTAAAGCAGGTTTTTAGGAGAAACCATTATCCTTGGCAATTCATACAATGCATGTCTATGGCTACGGTTTTTGAGTGTCAAAAAAACTAATCAGACAAGACCAAATCAATACCCGTAGCTCCTGACCATACATTAAAGTGTTATAAAGTTAACGATCGGTTTGTGTAAGAAAATGAACATTATTAACAACATTATTACCTTTACTCCACAGCCTGGGCAAACGTTTCATCGCATTCACGACTGTCTGAAGCGCGATCTTCCCATCACATAATAGTCTGGGTGCATACTACCACTTGAGCTGATGCCACTGTTTGTTTACAACAGAGGGAGAGCGGAGACTAACATTAGCGTCAAGCTACATAACACAATTTCTGAGATTAATATACATTTTTAGTGTGTATACAAGAAATATTTTTTGAACACTGAATCTGCATATTAGATGGATTTCTGAATGATATTGTGACTGCTTCATCACATGAATAAATTACAAAAGTTATACAGCAATTACTTTTAAATTGTAATAATATTTCATGTGTGCTGATTGGCATCTCATAGATCCAGTATTACTATATTTAGGCATGCACAGATTAAAAAAATGCAGTTACAGTGGATATTAATAAATAGTTATAACTATTATTAAAAATGAATAACAAATATTAATATTATAAAAATAAACAAATATGACTGATTAAGGATATTCAAACAATCTGAAGAATTGAATTGGTTTACCATGCCATTTTGGCAATTGACATCATAGAGCACAGAAAATCTTTTAGCAGGGCAGCTTCTGTATATAAATAGTTGTTTACAAATTGTTTGGTCAGAATGTTGTAGCATACCATGGTAACACCCAGTATACAACTACAGGACAACTGATCAACCTCAAACTCTTTAACGAAAAGACCCCTGTGCTCGACATGGATTCCCAGTGTGTAATTAGTGTACAGCCACTGACAGAGAGACATCATCCAATGCTCTTGTGCCTTGCCTCTCTCTCGCCTGGGCCTCTGGCTGCTCCCTTGTCAAACTGTCAGCTGGCCATAATTAAAGCTTCTCACCGCTCGGCCTTGCGTGACACACCCAGGCAGCAACGCAACTAACAGCCACCTGCCAGGCACACCCGTCCCCTGCGCTTATGTGTAAACTGCATGAGAGCACCTGCAGATTAAGTGGATGAAGATGAGGCCACTTAGTTTCACTTAGTCACATGGAAATGTAAAAGTAGAAGGAGAAATAGAAAACGTGTTTATTGTCAAACTGCAAGCACACATTTTCACATTGGAGCTAGTTTTGAGTTTGTGCGGTAAAGGGTTTATGTGTGAGATCATTCGATGAGTGTTTGTGCCAGCAGTTGAAGTGTAAGTGATGAAAAGTGTAATCCAAACGCCAGTGAAACGGGACACTGCACTTACACTCTTTCCTTCCCCGTTTTGGAGGTAAATGTTTTCTTGATATCCTGAGGGGTCTCTGGTAACTCAAGGGACAGAATAAATCAGAAACCTTAAACAGGACACACCTGCTAATTATTTAAGAACATGCACGTCATTTACCACCTCCAACACATTGATTGTTTGGGTATGTGTCCAGTTTCTTGGGACTTAAAAACATGCTTGTCTTTACGATTTATTGGTGTTGTGTCTTTCCAATTATAGCTTTCCTTCACTAATTAATGTTGACATGTGTGAACGTCATCATCTAGTTTCTGTAGTGATTAATAATTACTGTACATCTATTACAATGACCAGTAATCACAAAAAATAAATGCATATTATTATTGTTGTTATTATTATTATTATTATTATTATTATTATTATTATTATTGATATAAATGTAATATTGTTAATTATTAATAAATGATACATTATTTATTTGCCATTATATCCAATAATTACTTTTAATGTATAATAACAACAATAGAAAGCATTTATTTAATAATATTATATAATAATTTAATATTGAGTTGAATAATAATAATAATAATAATAATAATAATAATAATAATAATAATAATAATTATTATTATTATTATTATGTTTTTTTAGTATTTGCTTACTACTTACTACTACAACTATTACTTTTAGCCCTAATATTTTAGAGCACACTGCTCCCCTTGTGTAACTGTTATTCAAGTGTACTTTTTGGACACTGAACACTGTTGCTTTTGCGTCAGTCTTATGTAGCACAACATAAAGTTCACTTAGTTGTTTTAAGACCATGGCTAGGTTCCTACAAATGGCACGTTATAATATTACCTCTTGCCCAAGCCCTTTAAGTTTCCCCTTTCCAGTAATCTGATCTAAGCAGCCCCTCCCATGCTCCCTTCATCTGTCCACAAGGCGTGAAGTGTTACCATAATAATCACAGTAAATTGACATTGCGTGGGAAGCAGACTCTGTGGTCTAAGGCCAGCCAAACACACCCATAATGAGTCTTTTTGGCCTTCTTTTAGAGTGGATTGGAGTGGGACAGGTTCTTAGGGTTAAAGGTTTCCAACTGGGAGGGGGCAGAAAGAGGGCCTAGAGATTTTACTTTAAACCAGTAAGACACTCCTTTCTCTGGAGGAAAGCTGATGAAATCACAGAAGTCGTGGTTATGGGCTGTTGTGCTTCCAGTAAAAGACACATCATTCACCATTTTTTTTTAAATTGGTTTTAAAGATAGCCTATGATGTTTTGTTTAGGTATATTGTCACTCTGTGTTGAATTTTACAAGAAAAATTGGTCACTTTCCAAATTTTTTACAGTACTGACTATATCATAGTTTTTGTAAATCTAGCTTCTGTACAATTTAAAGGAGTCATCAGATGCCCATTTTGCACAGGTTGATTCTTTAGGGTCTTAATGAAAAGTCTGTGACATAGTTTGGCTAAAATTTATCAATGGTAGTGTAAAAAACACCTTTTTTGTCCTGTCAAAAACAGCTCTTTTCAGAGTAAGCCGTTTTGTAGCAATTTCCTTTAAATGTTAATGAGCTCTGCTGACCCCGGCCCCCTCTTTCGAGCAGCTCTCAGAGAAACTGTTTACTTTAGCTGCATTCATCGTGAAACTTGCTAATTAGCACATTATTAGGAAAAGCGATTTGCAAAGATTCATAAAAAAAAAACTTATACTCACTTTTTCTGTTGGTGTAGCTGGATAACAAATGATTAGCACGAAGATTAGACGCATTTAGGTAGATCAGGGTGCATTCCCTTCAAAAACAAACGTAATCCACTGCGTGTTCAGCGGCTCAGATGTCAGGAGTAAATGATGACTTCTATGTTCATTATTACATTTAACAAAACACCTCGTTCGCTTAGGAGACATTCTTGTCTACATCTACTCTGGTGGTGAATCAGTGGCGGACTAATGACAGCTCACTCAGGGCGGGTCTAAGCTAAGACGCCAGTCCAGTCTGTGCTGAAACACTACTGTCAATCAAACTATCATGGGAGGGGCCTGTCTGTGTGACGTCACAGAGACAGGCATCTGAGATCAGATCGATTTGAGAAAGGGATAAGGATTTTAGTAGATTAAAAAAAAAAAAAATCACTGGGTGGATTTTTATCATTATAGAGTCAACACACATTTTAGTTCAAAAAACTTCTAAAAGTGCATGTACCATCCGATGACACCTTTAAACATGTAACTTAAAGCTGGAAAAATCTGCACAATGTTCGCTCAGATTTTGTCCCCCGATTTACCGTCTGAAGGAGCTGCTGCTACATTAGTTGTCGAAAGACAGAGCCAGTCTGCAGATTTTTGGCCGTCAGAGTTGACCTATTTTTTAGAAAATTGTTTAGTGTATATTGGGCATAGACTATGATTCCATCCAGTCAGAGGATAAAAAAATTGTTTGATATTTTGAACTGATTGTAGAACACACATTGTTTTTATTTGTCATGATGCCCAGTATTTATGTGTAACCATCTACAAAGTTGGCAAGTGTATGATGCTTTGTGTTTTAAAATCTGTTCGGATTAGGTAGTGTATTCCTCACCTCTTATTTCATAGTCAAGATTATTAAGAAGATTTTTTTCAAATTTTTGCAATTTGTAATAACATCACTAGTTCATTTATAGAATATGAGAGAATATGCCGATGACTGTTGAAAGACAGATGTATGCAGTGTAAGAATTAGGTAGACTGATTAATATCCATTTTTATATTTGGCTGTTATGTGAGCCCACATATGTTCATATCATTTTTAGTAACCATATCCGAGAAGAGTTGTAATACACTGCAGTCAATAACAGGTCTTGCAGGCATAGTATAGCCATTTACACCACATACAGGTACAGTCTTACTCCGTTTGAAAGTGTCCTTTTCTGTGCCTCTAGTGAGCAAATGGATTTGCAGAAGGTTTATTTATTTATTTATTTATTTTTAAACGTGCAACTGCTCTCTTGTCAGCATTGTGCAAAATGTTTTTTTTTTTTTTTTTTTTTTTTTAACAGAAGACATTTGAGATAAAGTTGATGTGTAGGTGAGAATGTTTTTCTGTTTTCTTACACAATGTTTATATAAAGTTAATATATTTATTCATCAAGGTTACATTACATCTAGCAAAAGTGACAGTATTTTTATTTCAAATAAATGCTGTTCTTTAGAACTTTCTATCCTACGGAAGTTCTAATTAAGGCCATGCATTATTATTTTTTTCCCTTCTTGTTTTCTCGTGATTACGACTTAATTTTCTCATTCTCTCGTGATCATGACTTAATTTTCTCATGATCTCAACATTACAAAAGTTGTTTTCTCGTGATCAGGACTTTATTTTTGTTGTGATCTCGACGTAACAAAAGTTGTTTTCTCGTTATCACAACTTATTTTCTTGTGATCTCGACATAACAAAAGTGGTTTTCTCGTTATCATGACTTATTTTCTTGTGATTTCGTCATAACGAGTTGTTCTAATTTACAATTAATTCAAACTGTGCCAACAGGTGGCAGTATAGAACTACGATTGGGGAGTTGTATACTGTATCATAGCTTACTCTATGCGTTTGGGACAGAGGGCTTTCTTCATGATAAGCTATCTATAATTTTTGCCGTTCATTACTGAGATTTAATTTAACTTATAAATGTTAAATGCTTGAATAGATATGATCATTTTGCTTTAAATTTTCTGTTATCATTATTGTTACTGCTGCACGACTCATCACTGTTTCTCATTTACAACGACGTACAGCCCATTTGTAATGTGCATCTTTTTTTTATTTTTAATCTTTATTGTTAATAAATGTATATTAATAAGAAACGTGATTTCCATATGTGTATAATATGTTATACAGTGTTGTAGCCTAATCTTTTGTATTTTCTGCATTTCTTTGTTATACCACACACACTCACACATAGCAGCGTCCAGGCTTGTAACCCACATGATATCACAGCCTATCCTACATGACTAATAAAAATCACAAACAAATATATACATATTATACTATAATATATTTTTATGTATAATTTTATTTCAAACGAATGAGGAAAATTAAGTGAGTTTAATCTAAGCAGCGTAGCGAAGCTCTGGGCAAAATCAGCAGTGTTTGATTAGCCTATTCAGGCTATTTTTATTGTATACATCATTTCTATGTGAAGCAACATTTGCTGAAATATCCACAAGACATAGAGCACACGGTTATCTATCGATCCTTTGCGCCTCAAAGGGGGCATTCCAAAATGCTTAACATTGCTTAATGCGTTAAGAGAGTGTTTTTAAAAGACCAAACTCAGCCTAACTGTTTTCTATGGGTAAAATGCTTAACGCGTTAAACGCATTGCGTTCTTATTGTGGGCTTATTTGCTTGACTGTGCATAGAATGCTTTATTAATTATGTGTTTACTGAGTTTGGTCTTTTAATGTAGAATAAAACGCAATGCGTTCTTATTATGGGCTCATCTTCTTGTCTGTACATAGTATGAATAAATTGCATGCGATTGTCATGCGCATCTCATAAAGCCAGTTCTGTGATTAGTAGTAAATCTCCATCACGTGCATTCAGATGGAGCGGCATTTAATACACATAGCCATAGTTCGGTGACAAGCTACGCAATATCGCTTTTATAATCGAATGCAATTCATCTGGATTATGAACATGATATTGCGTAGCTTGTCAGTGAACTACGGCTCTGTGAGGTAAATGCCGCTCCATCTGGAAGCACGTGATGGAGATTTACTACTAATCACAGAACCAGCTTTACTGACGAGTTGCGCATGACAATCACATGCGATTTATTAATACCGAGTTTTGTCTTTTAAAAACACTCTGAAATAACTCATAAAGCCAGGTTAAAGGTGGGGTAAGCAATTTTTTCAAAAATGCTTTAGAAAACTGATTCGGGCCGAGTAGCAAAACTAACTTGTAGCCAATCAGTAGTAAGGGGTGTGTCTTCTCATGATGTGGAGGAGAGAGCGTTCAGTGCACTGGACGGACATTAGCCGAGCGACAGAAAGATAGAGATGGCGGATAAAAAATCGACTGTATAAAAACACGGACTTAGTGTCCATGACATCACCCATTGTTTTCTGAAGAGCATTTTTGAAGCTCAAAGTGGGCAGAGCGGGTCGTCGGCATCTTGGCATCATCACCATCGCGTCACTCCTGGATAATCGTAAATGGGCAAAAAGGTGGGAGCTGGTTGCTGGAGCCATGCCCACCTAGCTCGATGGCAGAGTCAGCAGCAGCAATCCACCTGTCACTCAAGTGGCCACACCCTTAATTATGCAGAACTTCAAGGCTTAATATAATTTAAATGGATGAGTTATAAAAAAAAAAAATGAACCAGGCTGTAAACGTTTTTTTCTGCTGTAAAGTTTTAACATGGGGAGTCTATGGGATTGACTCCCTTTTGCAGCCAGCCTCTAGCAGCCAGTTGTTGCCTGCGATCGAGGTTGCTTTGTTTCTATCTGATAGGTGAGTAACACTGTGTCTGCACCTCAACAGCTAAAGTCTGTCTAGTACACTGGATGCGACAAAGCAACCATTGAAAATCATTTGAAATTTGTGTCAATACGTCATAAATGGAAAACAGCAGCAGTTTTCAGTCTGGGATTTGTCGTGTTGTGCTGCGTTGCATCCAGTGTAGACCATAGATATGTATATATAACAATGTCGTAGACAGCATCACTGATTATAATGAGTTCTATCATATTTTGTCGCATCGGGTGTAGACATGGTGTAACATTGGTTTTGCTTTGTTTTACAGAACTAATCGTTGCCTGGGTTGTGTACGTATGTGTGGGGCGGAGCTATCAAAATAGGGCCGAGACCCTTTTGGGGTAGGGGTGTGTTTGTTTTGGTGATTTCAAATGTCAACATTGCCTACCAGAAATCACTTACCCCACCTTTAAGCATTTTACTATAATGTCCCTGTCACGTTCATTACTATAGCAACTGTAGACTAACGATGCATTGTGTTTTAAAAATCAAACAATCATTGTTAAAAGAACCACTTTTGTATGTCAAAATCATGAGAAAATTAAGTCGTGATCACGAGAAAACAACTTGTAATGTTGAAATCACAAGAAAATTAAGTTGTGATAATAAGAAAACAAGAAAGAAAAAATTATAATAATGCATGGCCGCATAGAACTTGCGTACTATGTATCAAAGATTCCTGAATTTTTTTTTACTATTTTTGGGACAATGTACCACATCAATATTAAGTGAAGATTCTTGTGTCACTGAAGACTGAAGCAATTGCTGCTGAAAATTCAGCTTTCATCACAGGAATAAATTATATTTTAAAATAGATTTAAAAAATATATATTTTAATAACGTAGTAATATAAACGCAGCCTTTGTGAGATTAAGATTTTTTTTCAAAAACGTTTAAAAAGTGTTGCCGACCCCAAAACTTGCCGACTGGTAGTGTGCATATAGGTTTGTGTTCCCATATTGTGTTCCAATATGCAAAATATTGTAAATCTGTACTTTCAATCCAGTGCATGTGAGGAGGTTGATTGACTTGTTTACAATAAACAAACTTGACCCTGTGGCCCTAAGCATATTCTAGAATAGCGTCATTTCACTGCACATATGAATTACACTGCTTGTGGAAAAGAAAAAGGAAAATCAAAACAATCAATAGGAGGATGTCAATAAAACAACCACAGTTCAGTTCAAGCAGAGCTTGTGTTACTCTCATCGCCATCCATATGGGCTTGAATCAACTTCTGTGACCATAGACTGATGGTATATTTCTGTCCCTTCCTCTCCCTCTGTCTTTCCTTGTCTATGATGGAGTGATGAAATTCTCCTAATTAACTGGCTGGCTGTAGCTGTATGCTGGCCAGAGAGGCCATCCAGGGGCTAGAGTACACACATACCTCCCAAACCCACAGTCCGCTCCACCTGGCCCACAGCCCGTGACGAAAGGGTGAACTGGGAAACCTGACCCTAATCACTCTCAACTTTCCTTTTCTGTCGAAGTGGCTCAGACATTGGAGCTCACGCTCTATTCTGGGCCTGAGAAGTAAGCCAACAAACCATGCAGGCATCGCTTCATTCGCCTTCCCCTTTCCCTTCCATTTTTAATCTCTGACCTTGTCCATTTTCTGTCCGTAAAGCTGCTTTTTTTGTTTGTGATGGGCTTTTTTGGCACAGCCCAAAGTTTCACTCCTTCACATCCCTTTTCTATGTCTTCCCTTACTCTCACTTGGACTCAATCTTTATTTTGCTCTCAAGGGAGCAGTTAAGTATCTTCAGGCCTCTCAGAGACTCCTGGCCACGATTGGCATGCAAGTTCCCTGGCTCAACACCCCCTATCCAAGTAAGCTCCATAAAACCTGCGTGCACACACACACACACACACATACACACAGACACACACACACACACACACACACACACACACACAGGCTGCTGCAACAGGCTATCTTAGTCATCCTCACAGGTGGCTGTCTGAATTTAAAACCACAGGCATGCTGTGTGTGTTATCCTGGGAAATGTGTGGGAGCTTGTTTAACACACAAAGCTCACAGACTGATGGACAGATGAGATCTGGGACGTGAATGTTGTCAACAGAATGCCCCTAGCTTTCTCTTTCACTTTCTCTTCCACTTTCTCTTCATCCGATCTTTTATTTTTGGCTTCTTTTTCTTTTGATTTATTACTCTTTTGAGCAGTTTTGTTAATTGCAATCTTTCATTCAGTGCAGTGATTCTCAACTTGTTTGGCTTCACCCAGATTTTTACATGGGACATCAAATGGCAACTCAACACAGTATCATAATTATTGTATATGATTAAAATAATACTGTATATTACATTGTAAATTAATATACTAGATTTGTAATTTATCACCTTGACGTTATAAGCTGCAAAGTTATTAACGGTTTAAAATGATTGACTTGTAGAAAGATTGACCAGTTTGGCTACTAAATATCTTGTTATTCTTTATTTTCTCGACATATCTCGAACCTCCATCCCTTTAAAAAAAGCTTTAAGCATTTATCTGGATCCAAAAATTAATAAGACTGTTTACTGAGTGAAGATGTGGGCATATCATGAAACCTGTGAAAGTTAGTTACTTACACCAAATGACAGATCAAAGGATTTTATACATGTTTTTCTGTTTCCAAAAATAAAATATAATATTCTTATGTTTTTGCCATCCAGTTGAGAACCACATTTAATGTTAGTGATGCTCCAGTATTTGAGTGTTTTATCGAGGAGAACAATATAATCAATGTATAACATCCATACTTGTTATCAAAAAATGGTATTAGTTTATTCCTAGTTTACTTAAATGCACCCCAGTGTGTGTGTGTGTGTGTGTGTGTGAGAGAGAGAGAGAGAGAGAGAGAGAGAGAGAGAGAGAGAGAGAGAGAGTCCCGTTTAATTATGGATGATTGTTTGTGTTGGTCTGTCAGCCTGCACTGTTGTTAAAGGACTTTAAGATAACTGCTAATTCCACTCCCGGATTATCGATCGGCTGGGATTGGTGGGTATAGTTTTATAGGCTCCCACTCAGGCTACATAATTAATGCTTAGCGTATTTAATTAGTAAGATTTGCTCTGAGCTAAGAGAGTAATTGAGTCCAGTCTAGTAGCAGGGTCAGTTCTGATGTTACTGTTGGGTTTGTGTACATTTTTGCCTTACACTGGAATCCTGACTCCATGCACATGTGTTCAGGGGGATGGAGGTTTGAGTTGGATGTCTGGATTCCATTGCCTTTTTTTTAAAAGGCAAACTGGAGTGCTAGAGTGATTTTGCCACTAATGCAGCTCATCTATTGGTTTTATTCCCATTGGCAAAGTCACTGCACCTGTCTCAGGACAGTGTTACGCATGGTTCCTGTTGCTATTTCTGCACCTGTATCAGTTCGCCGCACAGCATGCAGACATCGGCACACACTAGGTCAGGGAAATCTGCCAAAACAATTCCAGATCCTCTTTCATTTCTCTGAGTGTCTCTGAGTTGCCCATTTCTTTTTATGCTCACTGTCGCCATGCTGCACTTTAAATGACCCAATACATTTGGCTTCATTTTAGGTGTTGATTTTTTTCAGTTTTTATGTCTTTTCTTTTCTTTTGAAATTAAGCTCATCATAGGTACTTCTCTTTTAGATAAGAACATATGTATTGTGCATTTCTGTTATATCCAGTATTACCAAGTACTGTATGAAATATTTTATATCAAGGCTTTTTTTAAGAAAAAACTATATTCTTATGTTTGCTGAGATCTTTTTTTTTTTTCATTACTGATCATCACCTCTAGGGGGAGCCCTTTTACAAGGGCCCATTGATCATTTAAACCACTTGATGATTTGGTCAGTAGTACACACACAAAGATTGTAAACTTCATCTGTTGTATCCTTTAGTAAATTTGTCTTCCAGAGTTACTACTTAAATGTTAACAGACAAGTTTCTTTACACTGATTATTGAAACATGGAACAAACATGTCCCAGAGTGGCAGTGTGAATGATAACAGTGTGTCGTAAACACACCTGTCTTTGGCTGAGAATTGCACTGAGGGTCTTTCCCACACCTGTGGACTAACAGCGTTCTTCTCTGTTGACAGCACTCTCATATCCCACACACACTTATGCACCATCCAAATAAAGAGTCTCAGTAATTAGAGAAAGACATTACTGAAGCACACATACATGCATGGGAATTTAGAAATTGTGATCTATATAGTCTTTGTCACCTTTAAAATAAACTGAAAATATTTTCATTGTAGAAACAATCTTCACTCAGAAATTGCTAGTAAATTTCACAAATAAGAATGAGTAACAATGAATTAAATGTGAAATTTTGATATAGGAAGTCTTTAGTATTTTCTAGTAAAAATTTTGCTTTACATACAACTTTGAATTTTTTTTTTTTTTTTTACAATGTATATTGGTGTCTCTCATATAATAAAGTTTACTGCTGTACATGCTTTCATTTAAAATTGAGAAATACCCCCCCCCCCCCCCAAAAAAAAGGAAATGATGTCAATTACTCACTCGCATGTCACCCTTAAACTGCATCAATAGGTTTTTTTTTCTTTGCTGCTGTGTCTTTTTCTCTCTCTACCCTCTCTCTGTGGAATATAAAAGGAGAACCAACCATGATAGGCCTAAACATGAAAATCTGCACGAAAATTCTTCAAAATATAATCTGTCTGTCATGCAGATTTGAAGCAACATCACAATAAATACTGACATGAAGATAATAACATAATTATAATTTTTGGGTGAACTTCCTTTATTGTAGAAAACCAATCACTTTTTAAGATTGTTATTGTGTAATATCTTATGAGTGGGAATTTTATAACATTTGTAGATTAAAAGAAGAGAAAACTCCAACCTGTTTATTTATTCATTTCATGTGTTGCTATGATTTTTCACATCATGTTGTATGTTACAATATGTGTGCATTTGTTTTTGTTTCCTCTGTAAGCAGCACCAAAGTACAGAGAGAGAGAGAGAGATGAATGATATTGATCAGGGCCAGTTCATTTTCTGTTGTCCCCGGTGAGTTGCTCTGTGGGAAATAGCTAGTTTGTCTCCTGTCATGGTGGTTGTAGAGCAACTTGGGTTCCATTCTGGTTAGTGATAGTCACTTATGTGGTCAGGCTTTACAAATATACTTTCTATACTGTCTCCTCCTCCTACTGTCTGCTCATTATTGTTGGGCGGGTGACTCCAAAATTATAATGAGATCACTAATAACTTCACTCACGTCACACATTACATATGAATTTACTTAATTCCTATAAATTATATCAACCATTAACATATAAAATCAATGCTGGTCATTGCCTTTTAATGGCGTATACATGTAATAAACCAGAAGATTTCTTAATCATCTTAAAGGAAATTAACTCTTTGTCCACTTCTTATTTACAAACCTCAGCAAGAAATGTGTAATGTGTGTAATAACCTTGTATTATTTCTTATTGGCTAGCATTTAGACATCATCACAGTAATCTTCATGAAAATCATCTGTTACAATTTATGTAAGTTGTATTTGTAGAGTGGTATGTATTTGCTATCATGCTGGCGAACGGTACACCATTGATCAGTGCAGTATGGTGTATTTTTGCCTGACACAGACTGATAGTCAGGCTGGCTAAAACATTTATTCAATATCTTGGGGCCATCTGTATGTTTAAAAAGTGACAGCAGATCCCATGTTAACATTAACGCTGGTTCCCATGTGTGAAGCACTGAGGCGGAAGAGTCTCGCTTTTAGGGACAGCGGATGGCATAGTATTGATTGTGTGTAGAGGACAATCGGTCTTAAACACTAGTGGCTTCAGTGGTTAAATGTTTTGCATTTTCCCTTACTCACACCACTGGTGTGCGATTCGTTGTTAGAATCATCACCAATTACTATTTAATTCTTTATTGTGCATTAAACTCAATTTTTACCAAACCAAATTTCTTTAGTTATTTTTGGGTGTTATTGATTTGTTTTGATTTGGTGTATAGAGCATTTGTTAATATATCTGAGCTGTTTAATAAATATAGTCAGGCAGTCTTATCGTAAGTCCTATGGCATGCGGCAGTCACCCAATCTAATGTTGCATAAGTCATGGCCTTTTCAAACGGAGCACCAACCGCAGATTATAAGAAACCATTGAGAGAAACAATTTATGATCTTCTTTATAACAGTCCTCAACTTGGCAGGTATGAGTATCGGACGGGATAACGAATAGAAATATTTATTTTGTTTCATGCTGCATATTGAGTTAAAATGTTAAATACACTTGTTAACTGATTGTGTGATGTGTAATAAAACCTTTTTATGGTCTAAACTGATAGTGTTCCTTAACGCAGCTGTGCGGTTAGGGTTAGTTAATACCAGCTGGCCTATTTTAAGCACCAGTGATTTGTCCCTCTCTCTACCCTGCCAGGGCACTTGTCATGTCCCAGATCCCCTTTCATGGCATTCTCCACTTAACGAGTTTGTGGATATTAATGACCAACTTGAAGCGAAGCCTCTAAGCTTACAACAGTGACGAGACACTCTAACTCTTTCTTGTTCCCTATGAAAATGTGGTAGATTTGTCATTGCCTGGCACAGATCCTATGCCTGGCAGGTGCCCTGGTGAGAAATCTGGTAGTAACCCCTCCCGAATGACACGCTTGAGGCCAGCTGTGTGAATAAACTGAAGGTCAGTGGCTTACCCTTTTTCAACGCCCTTGCAGTTGTCCTGGTGACATTGAGGGCAGCTGCTCCAGCGGTTAGGTGCTCTCCTCTTTGCATATTCTGAACAGATGCCTTTCATGCCAGCCTTACCCAGAGGGATCAATTAAGCTTACAGCAACTGCTGGCATCAATGCCAGTCAGAGCGGAAGGTGGAGTGTGAAGTGATGAAGAGAAGTGAAAAGACTTGAGATGAGAGGGACACTACAGTGTCTTGTACTTTCTGTCCTCTTAACACCTGCTTGACACTCGAAGGTCTGTAAAGATGGTAGGGCTGGGCGATATAGCTAAAAAATGTATCAACGATATAATGTTTCATATCGTTCGGTATCGATAAATATTGAATTTTTCTATAACTTTTTTTTAAAACAGAGCAATAGAATTATTTTTATTTTTTTATTTAACCACTGTATTTTTAAATTAACCCAACTTGAGACAACCAACAAATATATATATATTGTTGTTGTTGTTGTTTGTTTCACCAGTCAAACACAAAATAAAAATTAAACAAATATGTAATTTCTAATGTTTTATATGCAGATTAAATAGGCCACAGGAGGGCGCAATGAGCAAACTAGTGCAGCGCATTAAATTGTCAACTCAAGGAATAACTATCTATAAAAACATGAATTTCATCTAAATTAACTCTCATAAATCAAATATAATTTTGTAAATTACATAAACAATTATGAACAAAACAGCAACATGTATTTATGCATTACTTAATACAATAACTAATTCTCCCTTCACACAGATTGCCTTTAAAACAAATGAGATGCAGTGAAAAGAAATAAACCTCCACAAATTCGCGACATGTTTTCTAAAAGTTTAAATTGTTTTAATTTTGCATGGCTTTCTAAACATCTCGGCTGTATTCCAGTCCGTTTTTTTATGCCCTTCACTCGCAAACTTCCCTCCGTCTCATTTACTCATTTATTGCATGAGTGCCCACTACTGGCGGAACCCTTACAATGGGCTGAACTGGAACATCCTAAGCCCTTGATTACTTAGAATCAGCTATTCAGTTGGTTTATTGTTTACATTTTTCCCCTTACGAATTTGTTTGGTGCAGCATTCTATATGTAAACTGAACAAAATTATAAATGCAACTAGTTTTGTTTTTGCCTTGTTTTTGGGATTGTTTTGAACTCAAAGATCTAAGACTTTTTCTATGTACAAAAAAGGCTTATTTCTCTCAAATATTGTTCACAAATCTGTCTAAATCTGTGTTAGTGAGCACTTCTCCTTTGCAGAGATAATCCATCCACCTCACAGATATTAAGATGCTGATTAGACAGCATGATTATTGCACAGGTGTGCCTTAGGCTGGCCACAATAAAAGGACACTCTAAAATGTGCAGTTTTATCACACAGCACAATTCCACAAATGTCGCAAGTTTTGAGGGAGCGTGGAATTGGCATGCTGACTTTCGGAATGTCCACCAGAGCAGTTGCCCATGAATTGAATTTTAATATCTCTACCATAAGCCGTCTCGAAAGGCGTTTTGCTCACATTCGATGGTGCTCCCTGACGCTCCACTTTGGAGAGGTGTTGTCTTCATGGATGAATCCCGGTTTTTACTGTACAGGGCAGATGGCAGACAGCATTTATGGCATTGTGTGGGAGAGCGGTTTTCTGATGTCAATATTGTGGATCGAGTGGCCCATGGTGACGGTGGGGTTATGGTATGGGGAGGCGTATGTAATGGACAACGAACACAGGTGCATTTTATTGATGGCATTTTGAACGCACAGAGATACCGTGACGAGATCCTGAGGCCCATTGTTGTGCCATTCATCCACGACCATCACCTTATGTTGCAGCATGATAATGCATGGCCCCATGTTGCAAGGTTCTGTACACAATTCCTGGAAGCAGAAAACATGGCGTATACGACAGCGTGTTCCAGTTCCTGCTAATATCCAGCAACTTCGCACAGCCAAGAGGAGTGGACCAACATTCCACAGGCCACAATCAACAACCTGATCAACTCTATGCGAAGGAGATGTGTTACACTGTGTGAGGCAAATGGTGGTCACACCAGAAACTGACTAGTTTTCGGACCCCCCAATACAGTAAAACTGCACATTTTAGAGTGGCCTTTTATTGTGGCCAGCCTAAGGCACACCTGTGCAATAATCATGCTGTCTAATCAGCATCTTGATATGCCACACCTATGAGGTGGATGGATTATCTCGGCAAAGGAGAAGTGCTCACTGACACAGATTTAGACAGATTTGTGAACAATATTTGAGAGAAATAGGCATTTTGTTTACATAGAAAAAGTCTTAGATCTTTGAGTTCAGCTCATGAAAAATGGGGGCAAAAACAAAAGTGTTGCATTTATAATTTTGTTCAGTGTATATAGGTATGCCTGGGCTGTTATAAAAGTAAAAAAAAAAAATTATTTATGTATTATAGACTTGTTTGGGGTGGGGATAAATGAAACGCAATGACGTCATAATCTTGTTCGAGGGGGTCGAGGGTCTGTCATATAAACTTTCCCGTCCACTTCGGGAAGTGGAACGCAATTCAAAATGGCAGCGGGGATTCCCTCGAGGGGAAGTGCTTAGGGAAGTTCATGAGTGTGTGTCTAAAAGTGGAGTGGAATGCAGCCCTCTTGTGTGAGACGTGAGTGCAGCAGTCGTATTTGTCCGTCTAAAAAATGCGCTGAATTTGTGTTCTGTGTGAATGGCTTGGTTTCGGTTTTAACCTAATCAAGATCTTCTACGCATTGAGCTACTATATTTCTCTAATATTTTGATTGAATAATGCAGCAACCGCACATCTCGTGGGCTAGACTAACAAAACATTAAAATGCAAAAACGTCACTTACATTATCATCATTGCATCTCGTGCACCACTGATGATGCTCCCTGACGCACACCTAATATTTGATTTTACTATTTTTGCATTCAAATGCAAATGTTTATTTTAAATTCAACTAATTCAATTTTTATTCACAATCTCCTCATCACAGGCAGGCACAGCACTCAATTCAGCATGTGTTCGTGTTTGTGTGTGCTGTCTGCATCACTCATAGCATGTGCCTATATTGAACTTTTTCTATCGTTATCGAAGAAGGTGTACCACAGGTTAAACATCGATACCGTTTAATCACCCAGGCCTAGAAGATGGGTCTTTGCAATCACTGAACCTGGCATCCACCACTGACCTTTCCCTTGTGAACCCTAACCTTTGATTAGCTGAATGTGGATTTAGATTTTTGCACCTTTTGTGTAAAAGCATGTTGAGGAATTGAAGGATAATCATGATATTGTTATTACACACATATATTTAAAGAAATAGTTTCCCCCATAACAAAAATTCTGATACCATTTAATTTATAAAGTTATAGGGGAGGTGGGTTGTCAATGTCCAAAATTGCACCCCCCCCCCCACCTTATTTATTTATAATACAGTATGTATTTGTTTATTTATTCTTTATTTATTTGTTTATTCTTTTGTTTTTCTTTATTTTTAATTATATATATTGTGATGAGTCGGCTGCCTCACCCCTTCTTATCATCATCACCCTGTCCCTTAATCGCTGTCCTTCGCCAGGCTCCCGACAGCAGTGGGTGCGTGAAAGAGGAGGAGTGCTGAAATAGCCAGGGCTGGCGGCGTGTGATGAGGCACACCTGAACCGAATGGAGCCTCATCACCGCCACTGTTTAAATGGCAAACGCGCCTCTCCTCGGGAGACTGGTCTCTTCCCCGTGCATGCATGCTGGTGTCCTCATGGGTCCAAGAAGGGTACGTAGAGGCACTCCCGCGCCACCAAAGCCATGAGGTGCCGGACCCCCCTGAATATATGTTCACGTTTTTAAACACCCTGCCATTCAAATGTTTTGGTCAGTAATAGGAATATGTGCCACGACTAATTTAATTTATGTTTAAATGCAAATGCTAGTCAACTACAGTAAAAAAAAATAAAAAAATTTTGTTTTATATTTTATTTTATTTTTGGTTGTGTATCTGGCTGTATGCAAACAAATTTTCTGTTAAATTTATGAACATTTCCTTCAACCCTAAAACACAATGCAATGCGTAATTCAAAATACAGGTCAGACACCTGCAAAAAATCTGAAAATTGGCTTCATATTAACACAGCTCATTGGGCTGTATTTTCACGCACTCTTTATTTCACGTCTTCTGAACTGTTGACAACCAACACCCGCTTAGCCCAATTAAAAGGCTCGGAGGGGCCAGGAAATTTTTAATATACCTCTGATTGGATTCTTCTGAAAGAAGAAAGTCACATACACCTAGGATGCTTTGAGGGTGAGTAAAACACAGGCTTATTTTCATTTTTGGGTGAACTAACCCTTTAATTGTTTAAAAGACTCAATTTCTTCTAAGTCAAAATACTCCCTCACCTTGCTCGTTTTCAGAGTGTACATTTCTCTGAACCCACCACATGTGAAAAGGAAAGAAAATCTGTTTTTTTTGTTTTTTTTTCAGATTAAACTCTTAACTGTCACCCCGTCCTGTATACGGGATGCCTACGTTTACTTCACTAAATCCTTATCTAATCATAACAAACTATATATCGTTGGAAAGGTCTAAGACTCCTAAATAGATATTTTACCAATGTTTTTTGTTAAAAATTATGTAGGACAAGTAATAGATTAATTTATGACAAGAGTGCACCCTCAAAAATCTACATCATAACAGGAGTTCTGACCTTGCAAAAAAAGTCTCCTTCGTTGCCCTTTTTTCTCTGTCACACTTTAGAAATAATCAGAAATGATATATCAACTGAAAACTTAAAATCTCAAAATTCATCCTTTAAAACCCATTTTAAAATTGCATTAACACAAAAATGGTACATCAATATCATGTTATAAAATGTTTTTGTTCATGAATTATAACAAATTTAGTTTGGAAAGTGCACTTTCAAGTCTATGTTCAAAAATGTGAGTGACAGTTAAGGGGTTAAACAAAGAATAATGGGCAGATTAATGATTACCAAAATAATTGTTAGTTGCAACCCTTCTGAAACAGTATGATAGCTTAGTGTGAGGATCCGTTTTATTAAAATATGGTGGCTTGAGACACAGCAAGTATCAGTGATTTTGAGAACCATTGATGTTTGATGTAACTGATGTCAAACTCGGTGTGACACGGAGGGAATATTTCGAACTCTATAGAAGGACAGGTGTCATTGGATTACAGGTCTCATTTGGTCCAATTGCCATAATTTACGATCCTGCTTAGTTGAAACTCAGCCCTCAAGACCATCTCAAGCTTCTGCCCCTCCTACTAGGTGAGTGTTTACCACAATGACATTTTCACAACCTCAATAAGTCACTCAGGGAGCCATTGACACTCACAAGCGCAGGGTTACTGACTGTTCGCGCTCAATGTCTCACTCAGTGAGTGGAACCCAAGTTTTTTAGTCAGTCGAATGTTCAGACTTGATTGAGCATGGACAGCCAAACACCAACTCCTTTTAGCAGCACACTTATTCACACCCAGTGATTAATGATGCTCTGCAAGAAGAATGCCGCCCAAGGTTTTGTCCAGTCTCTTAGGTGTCCTTGATAGCGGACAGGTGGCTGACAGGTGAAGTGTATGTTAGAGTTTGTGAGAGTGGCTTCTGCTCTCAGTGGACATACTCACTTAACCCAGAATGCATCAGTCTTGTTTATTCACTCTGTCACCACACAGGACATGTACACGACACAAATGCACCCATGTATGTTACCCATGTTCATTCTGTGAATAGATGTAGTTCTGCTGTCAACGCATGGCGTAATCACACCCTTGGATATCTAGTATAATCTTCTGTCTGCTAAATTTGTATTCTCTATTTTTGCGTGCCTTTTAGATGCTCATGCTTCCATGCTTTCATAAACATGCCTCCATCTCTCAAAAGATATGCAGCTCTCAGCCATGATGGGCATGGTTTCAGATCCCCTGTGCTTTATTTTGTGCTGGGCTCCTGTGCATTAGACGCATGCCATAAATATGTAACTCTTTGAATCTTTGGCTCAACTGACACTTGTTTCTTCTGACCTAGTCACAACCCTGAGGCACTGCCTTGGATTGTGAATCTCATGGGACTTAATGTTTGTCAATGACAAGTTGATAGTTTTCTTTGTCTGGATCTGTTAATGTTTTAAAAATATATACACACACACACATACTTATATACACACAATTTTAATAAATGTATACACACACACACACACACACAGTATCCTGTCAAACGTATGGTTTATTGCACAGTTTTATTTTGATAGGAGTCCAGTGCTCACAGGCTAAGGGCAAGGTCATAATGCTTTCAACTAATCTCTTATTCATGTCTTTAATGCCATGACTTGATGAAAACAGCAGTACTGTATGTAAGGAAGCTGGTGTCATTACGCATTCAAGATTTCCTGTTCGGTCTCTAACCAGCAGTGACACACAACATCATGCATGTGGAGAGATAGCAATGCTGAAATGCCAAAGGACTAGCAATATGGAAACATTTCCATGATGTAGGCTCTGTGGTGTTGACGGCCTATGAAAGGCTTCTAGCGTGAATCCAAAAGTAACTTAAATGTTAACACACAGTAAAATTACAGCAGACTTGTGAATTACGACTGTCAACCTCCATTTCTGGCTTTTAAATCGGTCAGGGATGCTCACTGCAGATTGTGTTGCTCTTATTAGTCCCGGCCATCTTGGGTCAAGTCATCAGTTGATTTCCGTGACGATAGCATCGTACCAATGACTGATGAGGCCTGGCCTTGTGGGCGACACTTGAGCCTTTCCAGATTTTGGCTGGTATGGCACCACTGAGCCGTCCACTGGTCCTTGGTTCATGGTGAGGAGGTTCTTCTTCTACCCTGTCTCTCATCGGATCTCTCCAAAGAACATCAACAGTCTTGCTGCCCATCTTGCTATGTGTCTGTCTACATTAGCAGATCCTCTGAGCCTCAGAGGGCTCTTCTTATATTTCTGCACTTTAAAACTTCCCAAGGTCACATCCCATCCATAACACATGCACAAACACTTGGCTGAACAACAGGTCTCAGAGGTGGGGAAAGATCTTTGTTGGCATGCTTCACCTAAAAGCCGCAGACACGTACGTTCAGATGAGCTCTGTAGTTTGTGCCAGGATTAAAAAGAGGCATCTTGGTATTTTGGGTCGGGGGGGCAGTGGCCTCCCTCCAGTCATACACTGACTGTTCCTCTTAATTCCCCCTACTCGGCTCAAGGGAGCAAATGTCACCATATCACACAGCTTTGTTTACTTGCATAACATATGTAAGGACACTCCCAGACAAAGTCTAAATTTGAGTTTTGTTTCTACCTTTATACATTTTTAAATACAGCATACCTAAAGTCACTTCTCACACCATGTCAGTTAAACTTAAGACTCAGGTAGGCTACTTCATTTTCCATGTTCTGTCTAACACACAGTTGAGCTCCAGGCCCATTCAAAGTACACTCCTTTGACAGTGAACAGAGATGGAAGCTTTCACCACATGCACACTAGCTAGTGGACCTTTATTTTCAAACACTCAATTAACTTGCATATGCCTGTTATATTCATGCACAATTTTCTGCGGACACTAAAACAGAGTTGCACGCAGACAGTGGGTTTCATTGACACACTGAGGTCTCAAATTCATATTTATGTATATGCACAGGTGAACTTCTCGCAAAAAAATAAAAAATAAAAAATAATCCCCATAATTCACAACATATGTGTATGTACGTGAATTTGTTCCTATCATTGTTCCATTGTTAATGAATTTGCAGTATGTTAAATGAGTGACAGTGTGTAGCCTACCAAAGTTTGTCATTTGCATAAAGCAGGTCCAAACCACCTATATATAAGGGCTTTCCACATACCCTTTATTTTATCCTTTATCCAGCCTTTCATCACTTTCCGCAAACACATGATATGAAGGAACATGTGATCGTAACACGTTTAAGGCCAACCATGTGCTTTATGCATATGTGGTTTCAGTTGTTTCTACAGTCGTGACTTGTTCATGAAAATGTTCGTATGCAGATTTCACACACTAATTCATTCATACCCACAGTTAGTGATTGAGACCCAGAGTACGAGGACATCAGTGGCCTGTGCCGCAAATTACATCACACTGACTGTTTGTGGGCCTGAGTGGAGTAAAGTATACTAATTCTGTTATAAACAGTATTTTCTTTGCAGGGCCTCCAACTGGGAAGTTAAACTGCATCCCCTTGTCTCCATTTGGCCTTGTGCTTGTTGTCAACTATGATATGATTTCACTGCCTACACCTATGGTTTCAGAAATGCCCGTTAAACAACTGGCCCATAGCACTGGCACTTAGAATCAATGACGCAACTTCTTAGAGAAAGATAGACATCCAGTATACAATTAGACAATAGTCCACAACTCACAATTCACTTTGATTCAGTTCCTGCCAAGAGAGTGATCCAGAGCTATGCCACACTCCATTTCTGCTACACTTGTTCTGTCCCATGACATTCTTCACTGCCATAACACTAGTTTGATAGCAGTGTTAAGTGTTGCTGGTTTACCGGAGAAGCATTTAATGGCAGCTGTGCCGTCCCACTGGGAATCAGAGGATGAGCCCCTGGGGGATTGCTGCAGAAGCAGGAGGGGTATCTCTCGCTGTCAATAATGAGATTAATGATGTGACATAGATGGAACGGTGAAGAATCGGACTGCTGTTAAACGGAATTAGTTGTCAAATTTGGAGACGGGATCAGAGAACACGAGATGACACGGCTTGATAATCCCTAAGAGGATGCAGAGTGTCACTGCTGCCCTGTTATAACATTGATGAGGAGAGCAGGGAACATTCCAGAAAGTGTGAAATAAATACTGTAGCAGTTGTCACGCTATAAGTAGCTCCATTTCAGTTCCAGAGAACATGTTAGGACAAGGAGTGCAACTTGAATGTCTGTATTTCCTTTTGTTCTTTCCTTAGCCCAGCTTTTTTTTTTTTCATGTCCTTTTTTAAACATGAATTTTTGGCATTTTTGACTTTATCTGGACAAGACAGTAAAATAGAGTTGAGAGAAAGTGTAGTGGGAAAGAGAGAAGGGGACGGGAATGAAAAGACCACAAGCCAGGGCTTGAACTTAGGTCGGCCGAAGAACAACTGTGCTGCCCACAAGTCTGTCGGGTCTGACCCTTCCCTACCTTTCTCCCTTCCTTTCATCCTTCTTTCTGTCCTTTTAAAACTTTATTTCTGCTTTAAATACCTTTCTTCCCTCCTATCCTCTTTCCTTTCTTTCCTTCTTTTCATTTTGTACATTATTCCTTTCCTTTCACTGGCTATCTATCTCCCTGCACATTTCTGCTTTTCTTTCCTTCCTACCTATCTATCTACTTTACTTTTCCTTTTTTTCCTTTCTTCCTTCCTTGCTTTCTTCCTTCCGATCTACCTTTCTGTATACATGTCTTCCTTTCCTTCTTTTTTCCTGCCTATCTACCTATCTGTCTACCCACCTACCTTACTATGCCTTCCTTCCTTCCTTCCAACCTATCTTCATAACTTACCCTTCTTTCTTTCCTTCCTGCATTGCATCCTGCATTCCTTTCTTTCATTTCCTCTTGCGTATTTACCTACTTTACATACTTAGCCTTTCATCTTTCCATTCTTCCTACCTATCTACATCCCTTCCTACCTTTCTTCCTTCCTTCATTTTTTTAATCATTGTTTCAGCCCATTTAATTAAATAGTTATCCCATTGTTTATTCTTATTCAGTTGTGTAGTCCTATTGTATGTCATGTACAAAGCGTCTAGACTAGCTGGCCACCTTAAAATTGGTGACAATCATATCATTTCCAAGACCTCTTATGGATTGTATGTGTAGGTGTGTTTTCCAAAAAAAGCTTTCCCTTTTAACGTTAATGTCACCACTCAGTTAACCCAAGCACCTCAACGTAAGGTCCAGAGGGTAGACAGAAAAATAACATGGGAACCTGCCAGAAAAATGAGTCTGTGTGTGCGACAGAGAGGGATAGATAAAGGTGTGAGCTCGCAGCGCTGAAGCCGAAGTGAGTTGAGTAAATAATCGGCCGTCTGAGGAGCCGCGGGTGCGGGGCTGGTGTGTCAGCAGGCGATGGATGAGTCCCCAGGCCTGATTGTAAAGCCCAGCAGGTTGTGTTGGTTGAGTGAGTCTGTGCCGAGTGGAGTCTCAATCTTCCCTCTAATAGGCCACTGACAGGCCTTTACCACACACATATACACACACTTGCGAGTACACACATCAATAAAAATGTCCTGACAGGGACCACAGCCTCAGCTTTGGTACCTAGCATGCAGTACTACACTAAACCGGCCGCACACACGCACACAGAGACACGGGTGGCATCAATTCTGTGGTGCTATCATTAAACAATAGGTAAGGTGGAACAGTACATTGAAGTGCGTAGTATACGGCTGGCTGTGTAAGACACAAGCTCTCTGACAAGCTGTATTTGTCATCCGCTGGGACGCAGGCAGGTCCGACATCTACGGTACAGATGAGAGGGGTGTGAAAAAGTGACTTTGAGCCAGACAACTAATCTTGCAACCTCACATACACGACCCCTTGTCGCAGGCCCACACACAAGTGCGTTTGCTACCTCGCTTATGCAGTCTGGTCATACACTCCACCGCTCAAACACTCCATCACATAAAGCACACATAAACACTCATAAAGGGTCCTCTGTATTACACACAGTCTTACGGTCGGACACATCCCTCCGCTGTGTGCTATACTGGGCCGAGATTTGATAATTGGTAAATGTTTGTCGAAGATAAATTCCCCGGCTGATACTGAAGTGTGTGTGTGTGTGTGTATGGGTCCAGTGATAAATGGAGAAGAGTGCCCTGGGGTAGAAGACAGGGAAAAATAGATGGAGGAAGGTTTTCTATTGCGACAGGAAATGTGAGTTTCTTTTATAACATTATGGAATGGCCATTAAAAGCACCCTGGAAAGAGTAGCTGTTTAAATGACCAAGGAAAGGTGTATTACCAAAACAATACATTTGTCTTTACCTTTCTTTCTTTCTTTCTTTCTTTCTTTCTTTCTTTCTTTCTTTCTTTCTTTCTGTGCATTAAATGATTCTTTTAATCCCTTTTAATGAAATCATTGTTACAATTTCGGTTTAACCCTTTGCCAAATCTTTGTCACCTATAGTAAGTTTAAACGTAACTACCATCTGCTTACAAATACAACCTTTTCATAAACAGTTGTAAATGGTTTATTAAAATAAACTTTCAGCCAAAGCCTTTCAGCTCTGTCTCTTTCCTCCACTAACCCTCTATGGTTTTCTTAAGATCTTTAAGTAATGCCTTTCTCCCGTTGGCTTGTCTAACATGCTAAATCGTAGCTGCTGGGAATAAATCTTTGAGGTTTTTAGCTCTAGTGTACAGCGGCAACGAGCGAAAGCTGCCATGCCGAGTCCATCTTTTACTCAGCCCGCATGCATGCATGTCACTTCAGCCCAGCCACTCATAAAGCAACATGATGGATAAATGAATACAGAAAGAAATAAATAAAAGCCACACTTATTCTCTCCTGCTCATCCTTTCCTCCACCTATCTGATGGATTTGTGAAATGATATAAGGAATAAGACTTAGAGGGAGAGCAAAAGAAAGGGTTGGGGTGGAGAGACGGAGATGATTTATTAGGCTGATAAAAATTCAGCCTTTGTTATTCAGTCATTTTTCCATGTGCAGCTTATTAAGGAGCACACCTGCCAGAGGAAGAGTTTGTGTGCAGCAGTGGGTGTATGTCTAAATGTGTGTGTCCCATGGAGTAGGAAGACTCAGACCTCACAGAGCCAGTTAAGATGACACCCTCTGTCTGTGTTCAGTGCCGTATCTTTATGTCTAGCAATGACTCTCTTTAGACCTGGCATTAATATCAGAAGTTTTCAGTGATTTTCAAACCACAATCGATAACACTTAACCACATTAAAAGCCATGGGTAATTGCACCCAAGACACATTGTGATTGAATCACTGATACCACAAGATATTTTTTCAGTCTGTCAAAATGATGAAAAGAATCTCTATCCATACTGTAAATAACAAAGGTTTTTTGCAACTTCTATGTAAATTCCATTGTCCATTTTGCAAATTCAAGTTATCAAGATACCAAACACATTTATACTGTGTAAAAGTGCCCATTGATCATGTTTGTGTGTGCATGTGTGTGAAATATAAACAGTATCTATATAATTAAAGTTCATGCAAACCATAGGCTGACTAACTAATGACTCAGTTATAGCTCATGTGGGCATCATTAGATGATTAAGCATTATTGATCAGTGAAGTGACATGTCAAATATTAATTCCCTTCCATGATTTGTCTGTTCCTTTGCAGGCCCCTTCTCTTTGTCAGTGCGAAGCCCGGCATCACATAGGGTCATCAAAACACGCTACAAGATTGACACACGCAGAGCGCATACAATCCACCACAACCCTGCTCTTTCCTACAGGGTCAAGAGAGTGCATTCTGCCAGGTAAGTGATGGGAGCTTTTCTAGTCAAAGTGGAAATAACCAGCACTTAATCCACTTCCTGTTTGTCTCCACTTCAGCAGTGCTCATTTCAATGGTTTTATTCTATCATAAATTGTGCGTTTGCACATGTGCGTGCATCCGCTCACAATCTCAGCCCAGCACAACCAATTACCAGACTGATTAAAACCTCTCTGTTGACATTCAATGTTTTTATCAGTGTCTCAGTGCTTAATAAATCATTAAATAACCGCCTGGCCCTTAATAACGCCACATAGAACCATAACTAACTGCCTCATCACCGCTGATGATGACAGAGAGAAGGTGCCGCTCGTCATGGTAATCTATTACTGGAACCATAATATTACACCATAAAGATGTTCTAGGGGATGACCCACATGCTCGCGTGGACATGAAGGTAGTCACTGAGATAGAAGCTTTTAATGGGGTCATGAAATTGTTTTTTATATAACAACATTTTTGGTTTGTTTTTTAAGGTTAATGGGCAATTCACACAAAACTTGTTTTTTGCATTTAAAAACGTGTGACAGGTAAGTGGAATAAAAAAAAAAAAAACTAAAGATTTTTTTTTTTTTTTTAAGAAGTAGTTGTGCTTTTAACTAGAACACTGTGTCATAGGCAAGACACAAGCACAATGGTCAAAGATATATTCTAGCACAATTTTAAATAGATAAACAATGTAAAAGAAGTGCGGTCAATTGAAAAAATAAAAAAATGCATTCTGTGTGAACAACCCCTAAGTGATATGTAAAAACAGATGAACAGGAGGTTATATTTATATTTCAATGACAGTTAACAGCTTTCTCTGTTAAATCCATGGCCTAGCAGTTAGCATAGATCCCCCAGACAATGTTGAAACAATGGTGTTAATGCAAGAGGCAGAAGCTTAGATTCAAATGACAAACATATTATTTGATATGTCTTTGCAGTCTAGCAGTTTGTGTGTGAAAGAGAATGGCTGTTGCACAATATGAGGTGTCTAGTTCTCCACTGTGGTTCTGTTCACACAGTATGAGGCTTTACAGCAAAATTAAGAGATGTTGGAAAGCTTCAGGATTGTGAATGCTTTTAGAAAGACAGAGAGAAGGAAGAGGGGTCACTGCTGTGTCTGTATGGCATTAGCTTAAGTCTGATAGGAGGCCAGTGAGAAATCCTATTCACTTAAAGGCGTAAATGAAGCACTCATGCGTATGGGTGTAAATTTTTTATTTCCCCTCTTATCTACAGTTAAAATGATCTTCATAAATCCCCCTGCTGTGTGGGCCTGGCTTAGCCATGTGGATTATGGGTGTTATATGTTAAGAATGGTGCCACATTAAACAAAATAACCTTCTCTTTTATCTCTCTTGCTCTCTTTTACTGTCTTTCTGGACTTTTCTACCTTAGTGAGGATTGCTTTACACTGCCTTGAGTGGATAGCGCTTAAAAAAAACACTTCCTCCTTGTCCTTTTAAGCAGGTTCAGTTCATGATATCACTCTTAATATCTGATTGGCTGCTTAAGCAGCTGTAACTTTTTGTTAATGGAGTGAGAGGAAGTTGGGGGTGCTGATCTGTTTATATCCATGGGTTTTAAATCAAGTAATGTAGTTATCCCTGTTCATTTCATGAGAGCTAATAATAGTTTATTCAGGATATGTGTTTATCTTAGCATATGTTTTTATCTTTCTCATTAGAGAACAATGAGCAGAAGCTTAGAGATAATCAAACCATACAAATATATATACGTGTGTGTGTGTATATTACTTAAACATATGTTATTGAATTTTGCATAGCAAGGAAACATAATGCTGTGTCCAGTTTAGTAAAACTACTGTTATATGTAGTCATCACATGGCAGTTGAGAACATTTTGGTTGGCAGACATGTAACAGCTGCTCTTGAAATAGATGATTAACAGGTCTACAGGTCAGACTCTCATCTGAGCTCATTACTGAAGAGATGCTGACATTTTGACCTCAGTGGCCTGCATACAAGTATTCGATACTGTTTAAGTACTGTACAGTTTTTTTTTTTTTTTTTTTTTTTTACTTAATAAGTAAAGAATATTGAAAGTATAGCCTAATACTGAAAGTATAGCCTAATTGCTTTGCGGAATAGCTATTGAAACTATATACTATACACACACGCACACACACACACAAACACGCATATATATATATATATATATATATATATATATATATATATATAGATGGGTATATGTATATATGCTTATTTACTTTAAAAAGTATCATGAAAGCATGCCCTCATATCAGTTAATTTCCAAAAGTAATGTACATTAGAAAATTTTTACTTTTTGAAATTTATTTTTCACTCTGAAGGACTATTTGCAGTTCATTTTATTTTAATAACTTTTAAATGTACAAATGTTTGTGTATTCTCTCTCTAAAAGGTGATTAAAATAGTGATAATCCACTGATCAAAAAATCTGAACCAATTACAAAATACTGTACACTTTGTACACGTATCCAGATTTTACACTAAAATATAAACTATTTGTCACCAACTAAAATATTTTATATTATGCAACATAGACATAGTAATCTAAAATGTTACTGATTTTGTTGCAACTTTGTCTGCAGGTCAGTGATACTTAACTTCATTCATGTAATTTAGATTTGCTAGGGCAGTGCTCTTTGGTTTTTAATGGATAAGCGAGTGTGTGTTTGTGGGGCTTCATTTGTGTAATGCAGATTTTGTGAGACGCGTGCTTGGCTTCAGACAGCCTTTGAGCTGTGGTGACTTACCGCCATTCATTTAGCTGCCTGCAATAAATATTGATTCATCAAGGGATTTTCAATTTGAACCTCTGTGAGGCACTGTGAAATATTACAAGAGAGAGGGAAATGAGAAAGAGAGAGTGAAATAGCATGGGGGGGGTAGAGAAGATAAGGGAAGATTTTTAATGATCCATGTCTCTTTCGTTCATTCATTTGTTGGTGATGCTTATTTTTAGAGTATAGCCATCTGCCACATTCGTATATTTACACATTTGGCAGACATTACATTTACATTTTATCTTAAGAGACTTTCAAGATATGCTTTTTACCAGTGCATGCAATTCATGAGAATTGAACCTGTGATGCTGTCACTGTACCAGTTGAGAGCTAAAGAATGGCCGGACAACATGCTTACAGAGTCTCTCTGTATTGGTTAGTTAGCAAACACACACAGATGGCCGATCACAGTCCACCACCCAAGAGCTCAAGCAGGAGAAGTGCGGAGCCCCTCTTCGTCTCACACATGAGTAGACAGATGCGGGGCTCTTTAGCCCCTCACCCTTCCGTGCAGTGACCCGGCGTCCCGCACAGCGAGCTGGAGAGCGGTGGGAGTGTGTAGTCAGCAGTGCGGCTGTGTCTGGTGATTGAGTGTTTGAGGGGACTGTGTGGGGGAGGAAAGGCCCTCGTAAATCCCCGGCAGCCACCAGAAAATAGTTATAATCTCAACATTAACTACATTAATAGTAGCAGGAGTTGAATTAAGAAAGCCGTAAAGCATGGACGCCTGGGCATAAATTACACTAGTCTGTACATGCACACGTGCGCACACACACACACACACATACAAACTGCCCTCCTCCCATTCCACACTCTCCATTTTGTTCTTTCTTTTCTAGATTTTCTCATTTATTATTGTGCAAGTACAGTTCAGTTCTTCTTGGACTTGGCTCACCAGGCCACCTCTTAAGATCATCTCTTATTTCTCTTGATATTTTAAACATGAATATTAATTAATTGATATTATTAATATTGATATTAATAATGATTCATCTAATTTTATCAATATCAAGATTCATATATTATTTAAATTAATAAAATGATTTTGATATTGATATTTCTTCTAATAAGGGGGGGTGGTGGGGTGGAACAGAATATTAATACTATTTAAAATAACAGTTTTCTATTTAATTTTTTTAAAATGTCATTTATTCCTTTGATTTTCAGTAGCCATTACTCCAGTGTTACTTGAATTTTTAATTCATATATAGTATTTAAACTGATGATTAAAATGTACATTGAAATAAAATGATTGTGATAATTATATCTCTTGATATTGTATTCACAAATATTACTATTAATATTGTTTATATTAATAATCATTCATATAATATTAGCAAAATCAACATTAATTCATATTATAATATTGAAATTAATAAATGTACATTCAAATATTTAATACTTGATTAATTGAACTGAATTGATTTGTTGCTATTATTTGTTTATACAGCAGTACATCGGTTTCTACATGTGAGCAATGAGACTTTTAATCCAACAGTCGTAATCATAATGTTGATTAGTTTTCCAGTTAATTCTGTGACCCTAACATTTCATATATTTATTGTGCTATAATACCTGCTTTTTCCCCACTGTATAATACCACTGTTTATGTCTGTGAAACAAATATATATATTCACCTTTTATTAATCTTTTATATATCTCTGGTCGACTCACTCTCACACGTGCGGTCCTGCGCTCTCTCAGTGTGGGTGGAGTGGCCCGCGTGGCCCTCATCAGGTTTAGTGCTCTAGTATTGATCAGCACAGGATATGCTGCAGCACTGCTCCCCTCTCCTCTTCACTTCTTCATCATCTCTCCATTCATCTCATTCACCCATTCTGGAAGAGAAGGGAGGGGAGCACAAGGGAGAACAGGAGGAACAAGAGAGGTGATTTGAGAGTGCTAAAAGACAAGGTAGACCAATAGAGCATAAAAGTTCAGATATTAACACCCAGAAATGTTTGACTGGTAATGCAGTTTTGAGATGATAACCAACATTCATACAGTGGGTATAGAAAAGAATCACCTCCCTTTAAAATAATCACTTTTTTTTTTTTTGCTTTCCAGCATGAAATGAAGACAGACACTGTTTTTGTTTTATCCAGCAGTATTTACTCAGTGCAACTTATAACATCCAAGTGAAAGATATAATACCAACATGTCAGAAAAAAAAAAAAAAAAAAAAAAAAAAAAAAAAAACTGAGTTGGAAAAAGGATCACCCCCTTGTGTCAGTGTTTTGTTGAATCACCTTTTGCTTTAATTACAGCCTTTAGTCTGTTGGGATATGTTTTTGTCTCTGCTAACTTTGCACATCTATACTTTGCGATATTTGCCCACTCTTCTTTACAGAACTGCTCAAGTTCTGTTAAATTTGATGGTGAGCGTTTGTGGACTGCAGTCTAAGTTTAAGTCTGGGCTCTGACTAGGCCATGCAAGGACATTCACCTTTTTCTCCTTCAACCACTGTGTGGTCAGTTTTGCTCTGTGCTTTGGGTCATTGTCATCTTTGAAGGTAAACCTTCTTCCCATTGAAAATTTTCTGGCATAGGGCAGCAGATTTTCCTCAAGAATTTGACGGTATTTTGCCCCATCCATTTTCCTTCTATCCTGACACCAGTGCTCTAGTCCCTGCTGCTGAGAAACACCCTCATAACAGGATATTACCACCTCCATGCTTTACTGGAGGAATGCTGTTATTTGGATGGTAAGCTGTATTGGATTTCCACCAGACATATCATTTGATGTTTTAGCCAAATAATTAAATTTTAGTCTCATCTGCCTCAGAATCTTCTATGTGCATTTTGGCAAAGCTCAGTCGTGACTGCATGTGGACTTTCTTGAGGAGTGGATTTTTTTCTTGCAACCCTCCCATACAAGCCACATTTGTGGGGAATTTGTGATATTGTTGTCACATGCACACAATGACCACTCTCTGTCATAATTTCCTGCAGCTGCTTCAGAGTTACTGTAGGTCTCTTAACAGCCTCTCTGACCAGTTTCCTCCTGGCTCTTTCATCCAGTTTGGAGAGACGTCCTGATCCAGGGAGGGTCTGTGTTGTACCAAATGCCTTCCACTTCTTAATAATAGACTTCACTGTGCTTTTAGGCATTTGATAAAGCCTTTGAATCTTTTTTTTTTTTTTTTTGTATCCATCTCCTGACTTTATCCCGGAGATCTTTTGACAGTGTCTTGCCTCCCATACTTGATTGTTTGCTTCAGTTGCATTACCAAGGAATGAAATGGTCCAGGAAATCTCTTTTCATGCTGAGCTGATCAAAATTAATTAATTATTTTCTTTACTGTATATATAAATTTTATATAATTATATACTACCGTTCAAAAGTTTGGGGTTGGTTTTCTTTGTGTCTGTAAAATATCTCATGCTCACCAAGGCTGCATTTATTTGGAAAAAAAAATACAATAAAAAATATATATTTTGAAATATTAACGTAACAGTTTTCAATTTTAATAAATTATTTAAAAAAAAATAAATAGCAAATCTGAATTTTCAGCAACCATTACTCCAGTCTTCAGTGTTAGTTTTTAGGATCACTCTCTGGAATAATTATTAATTAATCATTGTAATATGTTAATTTGGTACTCAAGAAACATTTATTGTTTATTAATTATTACTATCAGTGTTGAAATTGATTGTGCTGATTAATGTTTTTATGAAAACCGTAATACACTTTTTTTCAGGATTCTTTAATGAATAGAAAGTTCAAAAGAACCACATTTGTTTAAAATATAAAATAAGGGAGGGAAAAGCATTTATTTTTTTCTTTACTGCCTTTTTTTTTTTTTTAATTTAATGCAGAATTTTTTTAATAGAAGTAGTAATTTCTTTAAAAAAAAATCTTACTGGCCACAGACCTTTGACCACAGAGACATAAAACATCTATAGTACCGCTATGCTAAGTTTAAAGGGATACTCCACCCCAAAATGAAAATTCTGTCATTAATCACTTACCCCCATGTCGTTCCAAACCCGTAAAAGCTCCGTTCATCTTCGGAACACAATTTAAGATATTTTGGATGAAAACCTGGAGGCTTGAGACTGTCCCATAGACTGCCAAATAAATACAGTGTCAAGGTGTCATCTGCGCCACAAGGATGCAAACAGGATAAAACAGCGCATCCTTGTGGCGCCAATGACACAGAAGAGCATACACAGCATACGGTGATATGGAGAGACACAGAGGAGACTGTTGACAAAGGAATTATTGAATAAAGTCGTTATTTTTGTTTTCTTCGCTAGCAAAAAGTGTTCCCGTCGCTTCATATAACCCAGATTGCACGTCTGATGGCAGATGGAGTATTCTGACGATGACTTTCATACCTTTTATGGACCTTGACACTGTTATTTATTTGGCAGTCTATGGGACAGTCTCAAGCCTCCAGGTTCTCATCCAAAATATCTTAAATTGTGTTCCGAAGACGAACAGAGCTTTTACGGCTTTGGAACAACATGGGGGTAAGTGATTAATGCCAAAATTTTCATTTTGGGGTAGAGTATCATTTTAAGCTAGCATAGTACAAAAGCGAGAGCAGAGGGTTTTTGTTTGTTCAATTGTTGTTTTCATACAGTGCTCTGCACAAAGTGTGCATTACCTCCGATGGGCACTTAAAGGGTACATAACATACACAGTTTCACCTAATCTCATGTTAATCTTGAGTACCTATAGAGTAGTACTGCATCCTTCATATCTCCAAAAAGTCTTTAGTTTTATCATATTTATAAAAGAAAAATACAGCTTTCCAATTCTCTCCAGAAAAAGCCGAGCTCCTGGAGGCGTGCTGTGGGCAGAGCTATAATACTGATGTTTCGTGTTGTTTCCATTAACATATATTCACTTATGTGCTGATTTCCAACAAAAGACAGAAATCTGATGCAGTTGTACTTACATGATTGGGGTCTTTTATCACTGGGACGCTCCATGTTTAAATAGCAAAGGATGTGCAAATCCAGCGTCGACCTGGGCATTGTTTATAAAACATTCGTCACTGAAATGACGAGACCACACAAACGCACTTGCTACACTCCGTTGCTGCCCCGGAAAAACAAACTGCATCCACTGTTCGTGTAACGCTGTGTTCTTTGGGAAGCTGAACACGGTAAACTTTCCCTCACATCCAAAAACACTTATTTGGAGACATTCTCAAACAAATCCTATGCAGCGCTGCCATCGATTTCCCAATGAAGCGCGTTGAAGGGCGCGGTTTCGCTCTCCTCTGGTCGACGTGTGCGAGGGCGCACTTTTTCCGAGAGAAATGCTCATATAAGGAGTTCCACCATCGTTTACGTCATTAGATCCACGTTCGAAAAAAAAACAGCCGAAACTTGTACCAACCCCGAAGTAAGATTTTCGGCACAGAAATTCTCAGTTATTCGTCCAAATTATTTTTTAAAACTTTGGCAATGTTTAGCATGAGAATCCATCTCTTTAACACTGTGAACAACTCTGAATACGTGAAACACCATTGTAGCCCCCCTTTAAGATCCAAACAATCAGTGAGATTTGCCTCACATTAACTGTACATTTCATATATTTTAAAGATGCAATCAAATGTGTTACTACTTTGTGTGACTGTTAAATTGTCTTAGGCCAATTTGAAACATGCCACGTGTCTGGTATAATAAGCAAAAATAGCCGCATTTGGCTGGTGGCAAGTGTTAATTTCCCACCCTGATGACAACTGTCTAATTGACCTCATGCCATCTGTCTCTCAGTCCTCTCCCCTTTTCATTTTTTCATCTTTCCCCACTTGTCTGTCCTTGAGCAGTCAATTTTTTTCAAACATTTTAGATGTTTCCCTCTATAGTCTTTAATACGGTTATCACTTAAGTATCCTTCATTATCTACTTTGCTACAAGCAAAAACTCATTTACACAAGGAAAATTGGTTAAGTGAAACCAGCTAGCTCATTTCAAGGGTAACTCTTTTTGTCTATTCTTCAGGATGAGCTTACTAATGCTTTCTCTGCAGCCAAATAGACAAAGACAAGCATTATTGTGAATGCCCGTGCGGCCTGTGAATTCCTCCCCGTCACCAAAACAAAAGTCACATCGTTAATCACCCTGCCGGAGTGCTGATTCGCTCTCTCCTTCATCTGCGCTCGTCCTGCGGTCGAAACACAAGACACATACATGCATGCACATGCTCTCATGTGAGAATGCAGAATAGTTTCTATGATCGAAAGTCACTGGTGAATGTTGCTAACTTTTCTGAGTAGATTTCTTTTTTTTTTTTTTTTTTTTTTTTTTTTTTTAAATTAAGAGGTTTTAACTCATACTAATTTTTTGGCCGGGATATGCATTCTTTACCGACCATCACATGCACCAGCACTTATATGTTTTTTTTCTTGACACAGGTGTTAGTCCCCCACACTAATACTTGCTGATGGTTGCTTACCGTGCCCCCTAAATATGCCACATACTAGCAAAAAAGAGATTTGTGTCTAGTGGGAGTGATAAAAATCATGATGCCTCAGAGATGTTTGCTGTAAAAGCGTTTATTTTGACAGAATGAATTAAAGGGACAAAAACACAGATTCGCTCTGGCCCCTCGAGGTATGGGTCATCATCAGCATATTCAGCTTTGCATTTCATGCATCCTTAATGTAAGCACAAATGAATAAATAAGTTTTCTTTTATTATTATTATTCAATTCATGGATGCATTCTGATTTTTAGGTTCTCAGCTATTGTCTTAAAAATTGTCCTATAAAAATTGTTCCTTTATTTCAGACATGAAATTATTCAAGGCAATACAGATTTTTCAGCAAATGGCTTTATTAAATAAAAGCAACAAAATGTTATCATCAGGGGTTGATTCTTTTCTATACCCAGTGTGTGTGTGTGGTATATACAACTAACACTAATGACAAAACAACAACTGAAGTTTAACAAAAGTCAGCAAAAAGTCATATTATAGCTGTATACTTTATGTATGGTGCAGTGCATGCTGGGAATTCACCAACCCTTTACATTTTAGCAATGTTGTTAAATTTTTTAAAAGTTAAAAGTTTTTTGTTCAGTAAGTAATTCACATTTCTTAGTATTTGCAACTCATAAAATATGATTTTTTTTGTTTGTTTTTACAGTGCACCTGTTCTCACAGTTTCATCAAAATGATTTCAGTAAAAACTTCTCCTCTCATATTCCCCAGCAGACCGTCAGAAAGAGCACAAAGACCTTTTTATATCATAGCCTCAGGGTCAGAACCCCTGAATGCTAAATCACGTCCTACTCTAACAGTGCAATTACAACCCATCGTGTGTCCCATAAAAATAATTCCCTACTGCCATTCAAGTGATACATGGGACGACGTGATATGTCCCTCTAGACCCCATGTATTAGCACTGCCGTTTCCCTCTGCCTCTGATATTGGATCAGCTCTTTCACCTTCCAGCCTGAGTTACTGCGGCAACAGGAAACACAAACATAACTGATACCAGAACAGCAACTAAAAGCATGTACAGTATATTGTGGTGACCTGTGATTTAAAGAGTGCCGGTTGGCTGAAGATAAGGTATCGCCGTTTAAGGGTCAAGGACGACTGGCTGAGAGCTCTAAGGATGATGGAGCTCTCCTCTTTGCTTCCTGTCTTACTTTTATTTCCATCTTTTCCAGAGTTAAAAAGAGAGACCCAAGAGGTCACAAGGCATCTTGTGTTTACAGCTTTCCTCTCACTTCCTCTTAGACAAAACCCAGTGGAGGAACGTTTGCATGCTATTACATGTACTCTGCTTCCGAGTTTAAGCTTCATATATTTTATCCATTTGTCACATAGGCTCAGTATGACTGGGGTTAACTGCCTCGCATGTTCCATGTCCATGTCATGGCTACATTAGGCTCCATTATGGCTCTTGGGTGCCCTGCCTGAGCTCCAATGAGGGCAGCAACTGTTCTCCCATTACACCTCATTATGGCTCCCACTGCTGCCGTCACTGAGCCGTTGTGGACCTTTGTGGGTTATGATGTATGTACGACACATGCTCTTACAGCTAAAAGGACATAGATGCATTACAGGTTGTTCGGCAGTTTGGTCTTCTATGTGAATTTGTTCACAATAAAACTGAAAAATCAACAGATCTTTTATTTTATTTTGTGACATATGTCCGAGTGAAATGGATAATTATTAATTTACCCCAAAAAAAATTAATATTCTGTCATCAAGTATAATAAACGGAAGCTTAGCTGTATTACTGTACAAAGTTTTGGTGGAATGGGTTGTCAGTTTAGTGACAAATCACAGGATTCATTAAACATATCTTCATCTGTGTTTCAAAGATATATGAAAGTCTTATGGGTTCTAAAGAAACACAAGGATGAATAATTGAAGAGAACTTTTATATTTAGGTGAATTATCCTTTAAAATATGAAACTTTGAAAATATGAAAGCTCATTGAGAAGAGGTTAGCTATTATTATTCTAATTTCTAAAATGGACAATAAAACAGGCAAAAATACCATAGTCATATATACACTGAAGGACGTTCCCAAGCCATTTTGCTGCATGACAAGAGAACACAATCCTCACTTCTGTCGAAGTCAAAACAGAAGTGAAAGTAGAGGTTGTTGTAACCAAAAATAAAAGAAGATTTATTTATTTATTTGTTTGTTTGTGTATGCATGCACATTTATGCAGTATTAGAAGATTATTTCTATCTTATTTCTATTAAGAGTACTATTACATGGCAGTTCATGGGGTCTTTTGGTTATGGATGTGGGTTTGTATAGAAGCTAGTGATACTTTCTGTGTGTGTAGGAGTGCTCAGGCTCAATGTTGATGCTGTGCTATATGTGTGGGCTGGGGTTGGACATATTGGCCTGAGGCAATAGATTGTGTAGTTGAAGCTCTTGTATTGGGTGTAGATTGATGTTGGACGTGATTTGCTGTTGGGCTCTTGAAACGTTTTGCACTAAAGTTCATGTCTCCTAATACAGAGTAGCTACTCTCACACTCTCATACACTCCTTCACACACAACTTCCCCCACCATCAGTCTTAAATATATACTTTGAAAAGTGGGATAGACTATATGGTATTGGGTCTATAATACTTAGCATGATAATAAGCATGTAGCATTGACGGAAGTGTTCTCCATGTGCAGCAGTGATTATGTCTTATTGAATTATTACACAAGAAAAAACACTTTCAGTTATTTTTAGAAGTAATTATCATTAATAGGTTTGAAGCATTTAAATGTACTTCTGTTCATTTTGCACATACATTTCCTAATAAATAAGGTCGTGAGAGATGTGTCCTTTGCACATGTGCGTGTGTATGTGTGTGTGTGTGCTAAAGAGGGAGAGGAAGCATCAAGGAGTATGTTTGGGGGCAGTCTCTCTGCTCTGGCCTCATGCCCTGGCAATTATCTCAATGATTTCCTCCTCTTTTCAATTCTCTCCATTTCCACACGCCCGTCCCCTCCATTAAAGGAGCAATTTACCAGAGTGCTGGGACACAGGAGCCAGGAGAAAGAAAGAGAGAGAGAGAGAGAGCGTGAGAGTGTGGGTATGTTTGGGAAGGTGAGGATAAGAGTAGAAAGGGGTGTTGAAGAAGGTACAGTAAAAGGAAAAAAGAATAAATGCCTTGCTGCCCTCATTCAGTAATGTGATGTGACATGATAGATTTAATCAAAGATTCTTAAAGAAGGCAGATCTTAAGAAGTCACATTTTCCTTGATGTTTTGGAATAACGTTTATTTGAAAAGTTATAGTTATTTTATACACTACCTTTCAAAAGTTTTTTTTTTTTTTTTTTTTTTTTTTTTTTTTTTTTTTTTTTTTATCCAGCAAATTGATTGATTAAAATGTGGATTATAATTAGTGTTTAAATGTTACTATAATTTGTCTTTGCCTATGTGCAATTATTTTATTTTTTTTATTATTCAGAGTCCTTCTGCAGAATCGACTAAGGACAGCTTCAGAAAGGCAGTGGAGCGGGCGAAGCATGAGATGGATAGGTGGAGCGCTATACAGAGTCTCGGCCAATAAGCTCTCTCGCACTCAAACCACCTGCGCAACTAGCTGTAGACCAGGTAACCATTTTGCAGAGATCGTTACCTGTTTGAATATACATTGCTCGACCAGTTTGCAAAACACAAAAAGGAGATTTGAAATGTGTGTTGCCCACTTTTTTTGTTTACATGAATATGTGCCCCGGAGTTATTACAATTGTGGTTTTGTAGGCTTTCAAGGGTCAGTATATATCGGTTGTCTATAAGTACACATTCCAGATTATCAACCCATCCAGCAGGAGAGTTGAAGGGGGCTACAGGTCGCCTTCTGAAATAATAAAGCTGTCATCTGTCACTGGCTACAGGTTGAGAGAGAGACACAGAGCGAACGAGAGAGAGGGTGAATGGCCTAGATTAAACCCTAAAGCCCTAGTCAGAAGTGGAATTAAAGATCAGCTCCTGCTCTGTGACGGGAGTTCCACACAAACACACATTTAATCTATTTATGATCTCCCCAACAAACTGTAGTCTCACCACACACGAGTCTGGTACAGTTAATATACACAGACTCAATCTGTCATTCACTTTTTCACATGGACTTCACAATTGCATCCCACATAACCAGCAAGCTATTTCTCACATGCACTCGGATCCTAAATTCCTTGTGCTCTGCCCTTATTGCTGTATCACTCAGTGCTGCATAAAGTACAGTGTTTATATCTACTTGTTTCTCAGATTGCCATTTGGCTGTGGTTGACAGACCCTGACGTAGAAATAAACAGCATATGGTATCTGGTATTAGTTGTACTTGCTGGCCTCCGTCACTACCAATGAATGTGATGACCTTTAATTACATGCTATTAGTCTGGCTTGTTATAAATAAATTTGCTTGTGCACAAGCTTGGATGAGGCAAGAGGAACAAACAAGCACTGACTTACAGCTCACTTCAAGCTATAATATCTACATTACATTCACAAAGACATAATACATTGCTTTTTATTGTCAATCCAAACCAAATACATGTGTGTGATCTTTGATCTTTTGATGTGTAATGAGTCATCTTCTATAATTTTCTGTTTCTTTCTATACTACAGGAGAGTGGTACAATCCATATGTTTCTTCACCTGGTAATCAGGGAAGAACATCAGCCACACGTTACGTAGCCGGGTTAGTATCGTAATAGATAGACAAACATATGACCGTCAATTTGTTTACTGGGTTTGTGACTTTTTTTTTCTATGTATATCAGTCGTGCTGTGCAGAAGAGTTTAGCTATAATACGGCAGGCCCAACAGAAGAAACAGAAGCCCAAGCAGTACTGCATGTACTATAACCGATTCGGCAAGTGTAACCATGGCGACACTTGCCCCTACATCCATGACCCTGACAAAGTGGCCGTCTGCACCAGGTACTGAGTATCTGTACACACTCTCACATTATACAATATGTCTAACGCTTTGTTAGCCAGCTTCAAATTAAACTTGATTTGTTGCCAGGTTTCTCCGAGGTACATGCAAGCAGACAGATGGGACTTGTCCTTTCTCGCATAAAGTAGCCAAAGAAAAGGTACGTTTTTAGGATAACTTTTAAAGGATCTTCCATCAAAAGCATATATTTTTTTTTTATTTAAGCATTCTTATGAGTTGTTTGTACAAAATGTGTTAAAAAAAAAAAAACTGAACAGGATAATGTACAATGCAAAAAAAGTGTCAAAGTCAACAATCTATTCAATTCAAGTTTATTTGTATAGTGCTTTTTATGATACAAATCATTGCAAAGCAACTTTACAGAAAATTAAGTTTCTACAATATTTAGTAGTAGCTTATCAGTGATGACTGTCAGTTTATGTGCATAGGGCAGAAATGTTCAGAAAAATCAATTAAAGACGTAAACAAGCAGACGATGAACACTATTAACAGCAATTATTATGATGCAATCAAATTTATAGCAAAATCTGGTAGTTCTGTATGTTGTTTCAGGGTTAGCATCATCTGAGGTCCTCTGATGATGCTAACGGCATCATCTCTTTTCAGGTGTTCTGGATCCAGACTGAAGCTTGTGTAAATCCTGTGGCAAAACAGAGAAACAAATAGAGACATAACTAGCGTAGCTGCTGTTTCAGCCAAGTAAAATGAATTAGTTTAACCCAAGCTAAAGAATAATAATGTGCATTTGATCAGATAGAACTGCAGTCCAAAATTATGAGATGCATTATCTGAATGCTTTGCCAAAGAGATGTGTTTTTAATCTAGATTTAAACAGAGAAAGTGTGTCTGAACCCCGAACATTATCAGGAAGGCTATTCCAGAGTTTGGGAGCCAAATGTTTAGTGGACTTTGCTATCCTAGGTACTACCAAAAGTCCAGCATTTTGTGACCTTAGGGAGCGTGATGGATTGTAGCGCAGTAGAAGGCTAGTTAGGTACGGAGGAACTTAACCATTAAGGGCCTTAGAAGTAATAATATTTTGTAACTGATATGGAACTTAATAGGTAGCCATCCTGTTCAAAGACTGTAAAATTTTCTTGACCTGGTAAGGACTGCATTTTGGACTACTTGTAGTTTGTTTATTGAAGATGCAGGACAACCACCTAGCAGTGCATTACAATAGTCCACTCTAGAGGTCATGAATGCATGAACTAGCTTTTCTGCATCAGAAACAGGTAACATGTTTCATGGCTTGGCAGTGTTTCTAAGATGGAAGAATGCTGTTTTTGTAACTAGGGAAATATGATTTTCAAAAGACAAGTTGCTGTCTAATATAACACCCAGATTTTTGACTGTAGAGGTAGTAATAGTGCATCTGTCTAGATGCAAATTATAATCTAAAAGATTCTGTGTACTGTGTTTTTGGTCTAATAAGTAATATCTCTGTCTTATCCGTATTTATTAGGAAAAATTATTGGTCAAACAATCTTTCACATCTTTAACACACTCTGTTAGCTTAGATAATTTAGAAGTTTCATCTGGTCTTGTTGAGATATATAGTTGAGTATCATCAGCATAACAGTGGAAACTAATCCCATATTTTCTAAGGGGCAACATGTATATTGAAAATAGCAGAGGACCTAGGACAGATCCTTGTGGCACTCCAGATTTTACTGATGATAAATGAGATGAGTCCCCATTTAAATAAACAAAGTGGTAGCGATCGGACAGGTAGGATCCAAACCATCTTAAAGCCTGCCCTTGAATACCTGTATAGTTTTGTATGTTTTCAATCTAGTGCATGTTTAGAAAATCTAAATGCTTCTTCAAAGTTTTGATTGAGTTGGTATCAATTTTTATAATTGTTTTCTTCATATTAAAACCAGATTTATCTGAGATAAGCAGATTTTAAACTAAGTGACCCAATTTCAGTCATAACTCAAACAAAATGTGCATCTACTGTGTTTTATCTTTGTAGGGCAGTATTGACAGTTGGATTTATGCATAAAGCCATAAGAATCTTTACATAAGTCATGAGTGGCCGTATGTGGTAGTATCAGGTTACTGTCAGGGCTTGCAGGCCTGTGGGGTGATAATTAAAGATACTTTGTCAGGTTCTTAGCTTCCTCTCTCAGGTTATGTTGCTGTGTTACAGTCTCAATATCTGTGAGGCAATCTGACTAGATTCCAGCGTTAAATACTTTGAGGTCTTTGCCTAGGCATTGCCGTCATGGAGACAGGTGTAGATGGGATCAGTATTGAAGCACCATGTGACCCATCATATACTAGGCTAGATTCTCCTGAAGTGAACATTACGATCTCATTTCTTACCTACCCATCTCAGACAGGCACACACGTGTGCATGGTCATGATTCTTTGGTCTCAAAGTCTGCCTCCTCACCTTGTTAACCCATTTAACCCATTAGATATTGTATTTGCAGAACTATTTTCAGATATTTTTGGTTGCAAAATGCATTGTTGATCTGCAATGCATTTTGCCATCAAAAGTATCTGACAATAGCAGGATAGCAGAGATGATGTCACTAATATTCAGCTGGTCATGTCATCTCAATATGGCAGAAATCTGTATCTCATGTAAGTGTACATTATTTTAAATATTTGTCATAATCAAAAATTATTTTAACATGGTTCACTATATTTGCAGGGTTTTTTCAGGGTTCCCGTGATCATGGAAAACATGGAAAATCACTCTTTTCCAGACCTGAAAACTTAAAATCTTCAAAAGGCAAAATAAAATATCTATAATGAATATGCAATTTAAATCTGTTAGCTAGATTCTGCTCAATTAGCACTTATGTGGAGTTAAACTTGCTTGAGAAAAAAAAAATATTCCGAAACTTATACGAACCCCTGAAGGAGTGTATTTAGCACAGAAATACGTCATACATCATACCTTTTTTTTTTTTTTTTTGCTAAAATATTTCAATACATTAAATATATTCACTAAAATATTCACTATTTAACTGTGTAAATAAGTCAGAATGCATGAAATGGCATTAGACCTTCCTAAAGTCTTTCTAGTAAAATATGAAGTAACACAGAAATAAAAATGATTTATAATGACAACAGGAGTGGTAAATGAAGAGGTGTATAAATGACAGGAATAGAAGTGCCAGTCCAGGTTCAGTAAGACACTGTCTGAAACTTTCCTCAAACTTCCTTCTCACAGTGAGGCACCTGTTTCCATTGTTTGTTTGAGACAGAAAAAGCCCCTCTGAGAGCGTTCACTTAATGTAAAACACACATACTTTCTCTCTGCTCCACTCTCTCCCTCCCTCTCTTCATATTGTAACACTTGTTCAGACTTTTGCTTGTATTCTGTCCAAGGCCCTACTCAACCAATACTACCCCCAACCCCCCGCCCCCCACATACAAAAACACAGAATCACTGCACCTGTGACAGTCGTCACCCTCTACCCCTCCAGTCCACCAAGAGACCAGCTGTCTGCTTGTTTTAAAGGAGCAGAGCCTCCTCATCGCAGTGCAGACCCACCTGCTAGTCCCAACCCCAAAAGCCCCCCTCCTCCTATTCCTCCACAGCCTTGGGGCTCAATTTAACCCCGCACCCTGTGTCATCCATGTATATGCCATGAAGAATGGTTTGAGTTCACGCCTGCAATTGAAAACGATCCAGTTCCCCTTCCAAATAACTGAGAAACAAGACCCCCAACCCAAGCCCCAAACCCCTTTACCTGAGTGCTTACTAGCTTCTATTCCCCTCCCCTGCACATAAACACATCATGTAGGTGGTACGATGCCCCACTTGGGTCAATATTACTGTTGCAGTTAATTAAGCAGAAATGATATGACCCCCATGGAAATGAGATTCCACTTAAGAGGGCAGCGGCTCCCCTCTCGCTCATTGTGTGTGCGAATCTCACATTCTATTTGAAGCCCAGAGAGCACTGAGTCACGTTCAGATTATTCATACATGCAGATTATATTCACAAATCGGTGCTAATCTGTGATAGATCCACATAATTACTGATTAGACAATGTGTGATAAATGCGTGTTTTGATAGGAACTTCAATAGATACGTGATAAAATACAGGTGCCATGTGTGTAACTCACTTACTTTTTCCATCACTTAATTTATATTGACACACATCTGTTAGAAAGTGAATTTAAAGGCTAATCTGTATTGTAACTGCTTTCATCCTTTTATAAGTTTTTTGGTTTCTCAAACTAACCATATTCATTCACACTCATTCTGTTCAGTGCTGGAGATTGGTTTAATGTTTGTGGTTACTCGAGGTTTAAATAAAGTTTGGTTTCTAGCTCTAAGTCGCTGTGTCTTTCTTTCTTTGTAGATGCCTGTGTGCTCATACTTTCTGAAGGGGATCTGTAATAACAGTAGCTGTCCTTACAGTCACGTCTATGTGTCTCGCAAAGCCGATGTGTGCAAAGACTTTGTCCGAGGCTACTGCCCTCAGGGAGATAAGGTAAGACAGTTTGATTATTTCTATGCAAACACACTACTTTTTGAATCTTGAACATTAAACTGTTTCTTCTATGTTATAACATTTGCCACATGTCATGGAATAAATATATGACAATATCCTTGATCAACATTTTTCTTTTTTTTTCTTTTTTGAAAACTCTCTGAAATGCTTTGTGTGATGTAATGCCAGCTATATGGGACATACAATATTTTTAATAGTTAAACAACTAAAAAAAGTTAGCTTTTCAACCCTGGAAAAGTACCCACATGTCTTCAAAATTTGTGGTAAATGGTGCTGTTATGGAGAGAGAACAACTGCGAATAGCGTTTGGCAAATAACACGTGTGGTTCAACTTTCAGGTCATCACTGTCAACTAAATTTATCTCACTTTTACTTGCATCCACATAGATGCTGTAAGGTCCTCATTATTTTAGTGTACATGTAGTTTGACATTCATAACATTTGTTGGATTAAAGTGCTTTGCAGTTGATGACAGTTTTATAGGTCTTAATGAATTAATGTCATTTATTGGTGATGATTTTTTGCAAGAGATTTAAATAGTGCTCTGAAAAGTTGACTGTGTTCCTAATGCTATTCTGAACCTTCATCATGGTGCTTATGACATTTGCATTTGGTTTCCTCCATGTTTGTGAGTGTGTGTGTGACATATTGAGGGCAGTAACAAGAGAGGACAACATGACCCACATTTAACAAGTGTTTACCAAGGGTCCTTAATCTAGCAGTTTCTAACCCATCCGTGACCTCTGTCCTCACCCCAGCTTTGCCCCACACACATACATGCTTCTATTGTCCCCCATCACACCTGTCCCTCAGTCTCATTAAGCCGTACAGAAGCATATAAACCTTTGCTTGCATGACACAGGTGTAGCCACTGTCATGTTGTAGTACTTATTACATTCTTGTTTTCATCCAAATTGAATACATCACATTGTATGACCTGTGTTCTTTGGTATATTTTAGAATATGTTAGCTTAACGGAATACTTCACCCAAAAAATTTAAATTTGCTGACCCTCAGGCCATCCAATATGTAGATGATTTTGTTTCTTCATCAGAACAGATTTGGAGAAATTTAGCACTACATCACTTGCTCACCAGATGATCCTCTGCATTTAATGGGTGCCGTCAGAATGAGAGTTTAAACAGCTGAACAAAAAAGTATTCAACAATTTAAATTTAAATTTTTTTTTTTTTTTTTTTAATACAAACACAACTTTCCACTTCACAAGATGCTAGGGTGAGTACATTTTTAGCAATTTTTATTTTTATTTTTGGGTGAACTATTCTATTAATGGTGAATTCTGTAATGTTTCTTTATTTAAAAAAGTTAGTAACACTTTACAATAAGGTTCAGTTCATTGACATTAAAAAAAACTGACACCACACAAGTTGTTAAATACACACAAACACCAAAAAAAGAAGAAGAAAAAAATCAGACACATTTGCAGCAAAAGACTTTTCAAACAGTTTCCAAAACTGCCATATCTACAAATAAAAAAAATTACTGAGTGCCTCTGTGGTGCCATTTTACAATAGATTTTAAAACAGGAAGCTTTTGAGAGGATAACATAATTAATAAATGCCAAAACAAAAGTGATTTATTATTTGAAACTGACAGTATGCCTCCCTTCATTGTTCAAGGATACACAGAAACTTTCATTGTCACCCCTATCAGTTTCTTCCTCTTAGGATTTGTCTCATTCTAATGAATTGTTTCTCCGCAGTGTTTTCTGCTTCTTCCGTCTTCTCTCTTTGTCTCTGTCTGTCTCTCGCTCTGTTTTTTTTTTTCCCCTCCATTTGTTCTTCTTTGCTTTCCCTTCATCGTAACAAATGCATTCTCTCGCTGTCAGGGCTCATTTAAATATTTGGGGTGAGAATGAGAATATATAAGAAGAGAGATATTAATATTTATTCTATTAGCTGAAGTGCTTAGGTCTGTAATTTTGCGCCATCCCAAAAGCACTGTCTTAGATATGATGGATAGCACACCATAATTATGGACGTGAAAAAGTGCTGATGACAGCAGTACAGGCGAGAGGCCAGCAATGGATACGCCGGCGGAGCAAGGGTTAAAGCGCACTCTCGTCCTCTTCTCTTCTTTTTTCCCTTCTCTGGCTCACTCTTTCTGTCTGCCATTTCACATGTTTTTCTGTCCTGTTTCTTCTTTTGTTTGCTGGGCACATCCATTCACACCTCATCCTGATCACTCTTCTTTTGATTCTCCTTCTCTTCCTCTCATCCCTCTATCACTCTGTCACTACTCTCATTTCCCATCTCTTTATCATAGCTCACACCACCATACATTCTTTCTGTCTCTCTCTCTTTCTTGCTTTCTGTCTCAGTAATGTAAAATGTGCTGACTCTTTCTGCTTTGTGGCCAGTAGAAAGCTCTTCTAATAGGCCCCAGAGACTTCCCAGCCTTTCTTAAATCAAGTGGAAAATTGTTAACTTGCACTGATATAAAGATGTTCCATCCACTTCTCTTTTTTTCCTCTTACACTCTTCTCTTTTCCCTCTGTTTTGCTGCTTTTATGTAAATTAAAATGTATGAGAGAGCGTGGTTGGGGAGGACTCAGGCTTTGGTGTTTTCTTTGCCCAGATCACAGCCGTGCTTGAACATCAAAATTAATGAGCCTTCTCAGTACTGCGTCCATCTCCCATCAGTGGGATTTTCTTCTAATTAGATATGATTCCAAATAGCCAATCAACTTATAAGTTATCTAAGATTTATATCACCCATACTTTTCATATTGGAGCTTCCACTAATTTGTAGAAATTGAATGTAGGTGGGAATGTAAGGAATGGGATTAGGACTGTTTGCTTGTTGGTAGAAGTGTATAGACTTTATTCTGGATCATTTTTATCAGTAATGAAAAGTATCTTGAAAAACTTTCAGTGAAAATATATATATATATATATATATATATATATATATATATATATATATATATATATATATATATATATATATATATATATATATATATATATATATATATATATATATAATATAAGATTTATTTTCTTTTTATTTTATTGTTTATTTAAGTTAAGGAATGTCTTTCCCAAAAATGAAATAGCTGTCATCTTTATATATGTATGTTCTGCTGAAGAAAGAATGATTTGGAATACCATGAATTATCTTTTGGCTGAACTAACCATAATGGTCTGATTTAAGTTGATCTCATAAACCAGACTTTGGATTTTCCTGGCCAAAAACTCCTCCTCCCACTTCAAAAGGGGATAAAAGAGGCAGGTAAATCTGTCAGTGCTACCACAATAATAAACTGCTGTGGAACAAAATGTCAGCACTTTCAAATAATAAGACTTAACAAAAGAATATACAGACAGCAATATGAAAATCCAAATTTTATTTACATTAGACAAAGCTCTTGAAAAAAGACCTGAAAAAGATGTCATGAACCTTGCAAACTGGGGGAAATAGTCACTGTGAAGAGGTCACTGTAGCAGCTTGATAACTAATATCCAAAAACTTTTTTTCTCATGAAAGGCTGATTAAAAATTTTGCACCCTAATTTCAGGGTGTAGCATAGCAGATAACTAACAAGTCTAAAATGGTGAATTCAACCAGCCCTAGCCATCTTAGTAGTCAATGTGCATCAAATAATCTGTTGGCGGCTGAGAGTAGACTCGGTGGATGCAGTCAATGTTGTTGAATTATAAATGCCCCAGAGATGCCAGTGCGATAGTAGGTAAATTTCACTGAAAAACAGCCTGGGCCCATGCAATACGCCATATTGGCCATGACATATGGACCCAACATAACAGAGGCAATTTAAGTGTTCTTGTTGTTTTTTTAAAGTGATGCCAAATACATTGAGTTAATGAATACAGAAATGTCAGTGGTGTTTTTTTTTTTTTTTAATTCAGGTCATTGTAGAAGATTTTTAAAAGTGACTGAACCATTTTTCTGACTTTATCAGTTTTCTGACGATGAGGAATACCTGGTGTATATATTGTGCTGTGATTGGCTGACTGGTTAGTCAGTTACCAGTTAGCTTCTCTTTCAGTCAGTCTCCTATAATTACATAAACTCATATCATAAAAAGGAAGAAATGCCCATTAAATGTGGACTTTTTAGGAAAAAAGGAAAAAAAAACTTGACATTTTCCCCATGAACTTAATTATATAATAATAAAGGTCAGACACTCAATTAATATTTTTTTATATTGTTGTGAACATGAAATCAGAATAGTTAAAATTACAGATGCAGTGTGATCAGATTACCGCACTTCACAACGCTTGTAATTTCTCACAATTTACACATTGGTTCTATCTGGCTTCGCCGGACCTTTGAATGATTAAAGCTTGACATGGATGTTATCAGTCAAACAAGAAACAAATGGGTGTTTAAAAAAAGAAAGGTCCCAAATGCTCTTCTGAAATGGGGTGGAATTGGAATCGACTGAATTCAAGTGGCAAGGGATTTAGCAAATTGGGCCAATTAGCCATGAGTGTGGTGAGTGATGATGTTGTCTATAGGATGATTTAGGGGGCATTAGAGACCCAGATTCATTGGGTACGATAATCCAGTTACACTAGACTGTGTGTGTATAGATAAAATATATACATTTAGTGTTTTTAGTGTAACAGTAAATATAGCAAAAGGTGTCATATTGGACTTACAGACTCCATAGCCACACTATACGTGTCTTTATGTGCTTAGTTACAGTGTCTATGACACAAACTTCAAGGTTTTTTTTTTGTTGTTGTTGTGTTTTTTTTTTTTTTTTTTTTTTGGGGGGGGGGGGGGGGGTTGTGTTTGTTCTGCCTTGTCTCTTGCTTTTTCTTTTGTTTGGTTAGGTTTGGTTTGGTTTGTTTTGTGAGAGAGAGAGAGTTTGGTTTGTTTTTGTGTTTTGTTTTGTTTTGTTTTGTTTTGTTTTGTTTTGTTTTGTTTTGTTTTGTTTTGTTTTGTTTTGTTTTGTTTTGTTTTGTTTTGTGAGAGAGAGTTTGGTTTGTTTTTGTGTTTTGTTTTGTTTCATCTTGTTTGCATCATATCTAGCTTGTACTTTTGACCTCCTAAAGGGCACACAGTATTCATTTAAGGCTTTACTAGAGGTCTTGGTAAACATTTTGGTAATCTAAAAATGTGGTGCCTGTGGTGCTAGACACTGAAAAAACAGCAATCTGACACATATGTACAACAATTAAAAAAGTCGGCCAGCTGGATTACAAAAATATTTTTTCTGTGTGAATGGTCCTTGAGGGTTTAATTTAACAAAATCTGTCTGGTTTATGTATCTTATTTCTAAGCACCACAAGATAATTCCTAATAGCTGTAAATTTGGTAATTTTAGGCCACTTGTGGCTCTGACCTGATCCCTGTTGGGGAAAGTGTCTCTGGACAGTCTGCCCCAATGGGTGACCGGGAGTCCACAGTGTTCCCGGACACAAGATCCTTTAGCCACCCTTCCACACACACATACATGCACACTCTCTCTCTCTCTCTCTCTCTCTCTCTCTCTCTCTATTTCGGGAGCAACATGCCCCACACTCGCCCAGTCTCTCTCTCTCACTTATACACACGTCTCGCGCTCCTCACCCCATAGTGGGGTATAATTAGCTCCTCTGACAGGTGGGAGGGATCGGGTCTCCCAAAGAATGAAACTACCAATTTACGCCCCAAATTACACGGGCACACAGACACTTTCACCTACTCTCACTTACACACACAAACACATGCTCACCTTCTCTCACATATCAGATTCATGCACCTACTGATGTGTGATCACACACAAACACTCATTTTTGCTAACTTCAGTGCACTCCTACTGAGTGAGGCACACATGAAATCTCTACCTGATTTTAACTTGACAGTGTCCCACATGTTCATAACCAACCCATAAAACATCCATTGTCAATCTGGATATAAAGAAATAAAGCATTAAGAATGTTTTGCTCTCTTCACAGTGTAAGAAGAAACACACGCTGGTGTGTCCAGACTTCTCCAGTACCGGCGTGTGTCCACGTGGATCCAAATGCAAGTTGCACCACAGACAGAGCTTGAAACGTGCCGGCTCTAACACAAGCTTTGGACCAGCCAAGAAAGCCCGTACTAGAGACATCTTAAAGAGGTAAGGATCAGGAACTGATAAAACATTATGATTCTTAATTGTTATTGATACACGACTGGTATTCTCTTTCTCCTTTCTGTACTGTTGAATAAAAAAAAAAAAGATCATTATAGTTATGATTATTTTAATAATTATGTTATTATAGGGAAGTGACCTGAATAACCATGTAAATCTCCCATAAGCATGCCGATTATTTATAAATTAATTTGAAAATTAAATTAAATTAATAAAATCTTGTTAATCTCCTAAAAATCTTTTAATATTTGGTGTTTTGCCTTTTCAGTTCAGAGGATGTTCAGACTCTTCAGACAGAGTCCATACAGGCAGATGAGGGCCCGTCCAGCTCGGGTCCTGAGAAGCTGCCTTCCTTCATCTCCTTGTCCAGCTCTCCTGACATGTCAGAGAACCCTGATACCCCAAAGCTCCCTCCTGCTGCAGGCCCACAGGCCAAAGGTGTGTACTTATATGTCTAGAGGACTTCAGATTAAACCGATTTCAGTGTAAAATAATAATAATAATTATAACATACAGTAGATGAGATGCATACATTGGTCCTTCAAAGTATATGAACACTTAAGCTACACTTAATGTATAAATGTTATTGCATTAGTTAAATATAAAACCAGGTGGTACTTTAAAGAAAGATAACAAAACATTTAGCAAAAAGACACTTACCTTTGCTGGGTTTTAAATGATAATTATGTTATTAAACAATAAGATAAAATGTTTTTGGGCACTTTCATGTCCATAATGTGATGACAACTACACTTATTGTTACTCTGCTTGGATGCCTGTGGAAAAAATTAGGAAATTACTTAATATGCACACCAAAAATAGGAGTAATTAGAAAAATATGGCTCAGAAAAATCAATTTAATTCTAAGATAAGGTCTTGCAAAATTTGATTTGGATTGATGTTTTTGTGTCTAATGCATTGCAATACTATACTGATATAAATTTAAAATAGGCTTGTTAAGTGTGGCTTAAGAGTCCAAATACTTTTTGGGGTCACTGTGTATATAAAGAGTAAGGAGGTAATACATATTTATGGAGTACATAGTTGGGTTACTTAATACGTAGTGATGGGGTTAATAATATTGAGGGGGTTGATATTATTTAAGAGGGGGGTTGCATGAGGTATATAATACTTACTGTGGGGTTACTAATATTTAGGTTTGTTGTTAGGGACAGACACCGCTGAAGCTGGCATGTCAGTCTTACTGATAGAGGATTAGAGGAGAGGGGCCCCTATATCCTCTCTCTCACACACACACACACACACACACACACACACACACACACACACACCAACCGCACCCTATGGAACAGTGTCTTTCTCTCTCCACACTAAAAAAGACAAACCTGATATACTTCCCTCTCACAAACTCACACACATGTCATTTTGCAACAAGAAATGATCAGCTTCTCTTAAAGGTTCTGAGAAACTTTTTCTAACTTTTTAGACTCCATCTGAACACTCAGTCTTCTCCTTTCTCATGCTTTCATACTTCCTTTCTTAAATTAGTTACAGCGGAACAGAAACTGCTGTGATTAACTTCTGACTTTACACCCTAACAGTGTCTTTTGGTCATACTGAAGCATAGCATACACTAATTCTCTTCTCTCTATACGTAAACACTTAAACATGTATGCATGTAGGGTTTCCTTGTATTTCCAAAGCTTTCATAAGTGATGGTGTGTGTGTATTTCTGCATCATGTCTGCGTATTTGTACAAATTTATGCTTGTTATACATACACACACATCCCTCTGCCAACTTCCTATTTCTCTCATGCCAAGTTCCAGATCAGTTCCCCTTTGGGATCATTGATGGCAGCCCTGTGTCTCCAAATAGCACAGGTGCCCACCAGACCACCATGGCTTTTCACATGTCACTTTCTTAACCTGTTGTCTGAAATCATCTGCTGCACACAGACTGAAAAAGTGCTGCTCTCAAATTCAACTCTTCATAGTTTTCTATCTATCTATCTATCTATCTATCTATCTACCTATCTATATATCTATATATATATATATATATATATATATATATATATATAGCACTTAATTAATACTTTTTTTGGTTCCTAACCCTGTTGAGTTTATGCTGTTGCCTCCTCCTGGTACAACCACATTCACACCGAGAGCAGTTAATTGTAACTAATGACAGTTTAACTCTCAGTGTTGAGATTGTGGCCGTCCGGACAAACTTCTCTCTGCTTTGCATAAATTAGCCCATAACTCTATGCATCACTGCCTGCGTCTTCTCTTTCTCCCTCCGTCTCTGTGCTATCACTCACCCTAAGACAATCACACTTTCCTGTGTCACTCCTCTATCAGTAAAAACAGAGCGATAGCTACTCCTGCCATTATATAGCAGGTGCTATTTATTTCTTGTCTGTTTGTCTTGTTTTTACAATTCAAAGTTTCCTCTACTTTCACTTTTAGCTTCAGTTACTGCTTTGGAACCAATTCATAATTCACTGTTGTTTTACAGTTTTGCACTGCACTGTTTCCTTGAGGAATTTTTCCTCTCCTTTCTTCTCTCTATTACAGGAAAGACTCTACATATCAAGCCACGATTGTTATGTACATCCCAGACAGAAAGCTTGCCAAAGGAGGGTTGATGGTGGGTGTTTTAATCGGTAATACAAAATAAAACATTTTATAACTTAATTTTTACTTTCAAAATTAGAAATTCTCCTAAACTGTTACAAAATGATTTACAAAGACATATTTACTTGAGATGTTCAGAGCTACTTTTTGGTGTGAAGTCATATGTTTGGTTTCAAGAAATGCAATTCTAAGAATTGATTAAACATTTCTCAGAATATGTTCATAAATGTTCACTATTACAGAACTGAATTTATGCATTATAATCAAATACTGGTCTGAAAAACTGCAGATGTTCGCATTCTTGAAGTTAGTTTCAAAATATACATAATATGTATTTCTCAGGGATTTTTAAAAGGGCATTTCTGTAGTGGGTTTGTTATGCAAATATATTTTATCCTTTCAAATGTATTGTGAAAATGTATTTTTCAAAAAATTTAAATTACTAAATAAAATTGCTTTGTGATTTGCACGACTGCGTCTTTATTTGCGAGCATGTTTGCATATATGAGCAAGTTTGAGTTCTTTAACCATATTCAACCAGTTTTTCAGTTATTAAACCATATAACATCACAAACCACTTCACTCCCAAGTTGTTTTCTGAATATCATAATTTAACGTGAAAAGTATCTGCATTTCTCTACACATGTTGTGAGGCAGGTGGATGTAAAGGACATCGCTCATGACTGCATGTCTGTCACTGTAATTGAGTCTTAAGGAATCTATAGGAAACTAAAAAAAAAAACGTTACGCCTCCCTCACACTCCTCCAAACTCATTTTTCTTCTCCTCGCACTTTTTCCTCTCTACCAAATCCATCACAACTAATTTCTGACAATGTCATTTTCCTTTTCTTCTGCCTGTCTTTTCCTAAAATGCGCATTTGATTGAGGAGCCGTTCGTAGATGAGCCTGCCTCTTACGTGCCTCCACCTCCTCTCCCTTTTCTCCATTAAGTAATATAATTAGTATGTTGAGTGTTAAACAGTGGTACAGAGAGGATGATGGGAGCTGTAATCCCTTGAACGCTCCTCACTGTGCGGAGACTGCAGATATTCAGACTATTAATGCTCCGCTGAACCAAGGCCTCGTGCTCCGTGCTCTGTGACAAACGACTGCTGGTCACGACGGGAAACCTGGTTAACCGTCGCCGGCAGGAACGACAGGAGGCATTAATACACCGTGGCGAGGGTCTCGCTGCAGAACACGACACACTCGCTGGCACTGACAAGCCTGCCGCCGTGTTAACGAGATAAAGGCCGTGCCCATGATGCGAGCCACGTTTACAATGACATAGAGGTATGGAGGGAAGGAAAACACTCCCTCATCTCACTTCCCTGTCTGTCTTTCTCCCCTATTTAATCGTTCATGCAGGAAGGAATACTTCACAAGAATGCATGTTGATTTGGGTGTTGTAAAATCAACTAAAGTTGTCATACATCACCTAACCCCTCTTAGCTTATTTGTCTTTTTTGCATTGCAGCTCTTTCTCTAAGATTTTCTTTTTATTTTAAAGGAATGTCTGGGTTCAAATCAATTTGTGACGTAATGTTGATTATCATAATATGTTCAAATATTTAGCCACAAGTCTCAAACAACATATGTTTACATGATTTTAGTCATGTTAACATGACTCACTTTGTAACGTTTGCAATGTGAAGTTATGTCCAGTTTTACAACTTTGCCTAAACATAATCCCTAAAACCCTAAAATAACCATTAAATTACAATTGAAACAACTTTACAGGTGATAGTTTTAACACAAGAGTTAACTGAAGAATATTCTGCATAATGTTGTTTACCACAAAATTAACTTGTCATACATGAGACTGAAAAAATTCACATAGAATGATTTTAGCAACATTTACATGAAAATACTAATGTTTTCAAATACAGTATACAGCCACAAGACATAAATATGTTTAACAATAATAACATGATTGCAGTTTGATGTTCAGTTTTACAACTTCCCTAAAACCCTACAATAACTACTAAAATCACAATTTAAATAACTTTACTACTCAAATAATATATACAGTTATATACAAAACATAAGAGTCAGTGTTCACTTTCATTAATCACTTACTAAGCTTTCCTGTGTAAAGTTACATTTTGCAACTTTGTTGCCTAGACATGATGCACAAAACCCTAAAACAACTTTACAGTTCAAATAATACATAAGTTAAGAGTTAGTGTAAAGGACTTTTTTATTATAAGCTTCTCATCTGTAAAGGTGCATAAATTGGAATTTTTCATTCATAGTCTCAGATGCAACATTATGCAGAATAATCTTCAACACACATATGCATATGCATATGCATATATATATATATATATGTGTGTGTGTGTGTATATAATGTATGTGTATGTATTTGTCAAACAAAATAACCCCTAAATAATTACCATAGAACTTAAAAACTTCAGAGTTTGTACAGTAAAGTCATAATCCTTAAGATGATTTGTACAGTAGGGCAGAAAAAAGTATGTGAGGTGTGATGCATACATGTGTATTCATGATGCTCTTTAACTATGGTCACTCTCCAGTTTCTGTTATCTGCATGGGAAGAGAAAGAGAAATCCAAGTAGCAATCACTCTTTCTTTTCTCACCCTCCCCTTCCCTCTCATTCTCTCGCTCTGACGGCGAGGATGTAAGTGCCTTAGACAGATGTCTGCTGCCGCTTGTCTCAAAGCTCAACGCGAGCTGCTGAGCTCTGCAAACTCTAATTAAGATCAATATTTCAATTTTTAGTAAAAGCACGTGAAAGAGAACGAAGGAGGAGAGAGAGAAAGGAGGAAAACACATTCACATTTTTCCGAGGACAATCTCACTTGAATGAGAAAAGGAAAGAATGAAAGGTCAAATGTAATTTTTCTCTACCTCAATAGATCGCCTAGGCATAAAAAAGACAAACTTGTTACAGCTCAGCAAAGACTCCTTTCCTTTTTCGTGCTGCTGTCTTTTTCCAGTCTTTCTGCTTGTGGTTTATTTCTGTTCACCTTTTTGCCATTTTTGTATGCCATTTTTAAAGCTCCAAGTTTTAGTACATTTTTAAAAAAATCTCTTCCTGTGTCCATTTCAACTTTTTTTGGTTCTCTTGAAGGAATCAGTCTCTTTTTCTCTTTAACGCTTAACTTGCTTTTTTTTCTGTCATCTTGCTCCTTCTAACTCACTTTTTCGCTGAGAACTTCATAGAACTTTGTAAACATGTTAGTTTGAATGTAGTCAAATGATTACTGCTGAGTCTTTAAACAGGCATTTGTGAGATTTTGAGGCCCACAAAAACCTCCTTTCCAAACCTTTTTCCGATAACCCCCTACTCCACCTCGCACCTCTCAACTATTTTGGCTAAAGAAGGGTTAACCGGACAAATCCGTCTCAGTCATTTTCACAGATGTCTAGTCCAAACCCCCCTTCTCTCTTCCACACTATCATACTCTTTTTCTCCTTGGACGTGCTGATGTCCATTTTGCTTAAATCGGTAGAATTGCACCAGCAGCTAACTCCCAATATGCAAAAGCACAATGAAAGCCCTGACTTCAAAATTTATGTCTCAAGCCCTCGGCCACATCCCCACCCACCCACCCACCTCTGCTCACTGAATGGACGATGGCAGATCTTCTTAAATGTGGCATTTTCAAAGCGGACTGCTTAGCTTGGACTTTGAGGTCCACTCATGCTTATTTGATAAAACCTCCATAATGACTTAGCACACCTTCATCTTCAAATACCTTGATATGATTTGTGCCGTCCTCTTAGGCTTTTCTTTTTTTCCCCTCCGTTGACAGATTTGAGCCTCAAGCGTGTCTGTATTTCACTCATTGGCACCTGGAAAGAAAGTCTTAGCATGTTACATAAAGTTAAAAGAGGTCTCAGATGTAGTAAGAAGTAAGTTATACAGCAGATTTTATTTTGATAATTGATATTAATATTGAAGCCTAGAAAATACACATACATTAATATAAACTGGCAAGTATTAAGCATCTGAGCCAATTACAGAGTGAGGGATTACTGAGCACTGCTTATGAATGTAAAGACCTGTCAAACACAGCAATTAAGGGAATAGTTCACCCATAAATGAAAATTTGCTGAAAATGTACTCATCCTCATGCCATCCAGATGTAGATGAGTGTGTTTCTTCATCAGAACCTATTTGGAGTAATGTAACATTATATCACATCTTCACCAATGGATTATCTGCAGTGAATGGGTGCCGTCAGAATAAGAGTTGATAAAAGCATCACAATAATCCAGTCCATCAATTAACCTGTCTTATGAAGTGAAAAGCTGCGTATTTGTAAAACAAATCCATTTGATATTTAAACCGTCACTTTTGACCAAAATCTTCTTCGAAATCCAGTGAAAGTCCATCCCCTGTTGTTCTCTCACATCAAAATTAGTCATATTTGTTTAAAACTGTTTTGGCTTGTAAACAGTGCTTGATCTCTGCATATCCTCCTGAATCTCCTGATTCAGATGAGACCGCTTTTTTCACTGGAGAAAGCAATATTATAGATGGACAACTCTTATTTTAGCCAAAAGCAACAGTTTGAAGTTAAAAACTTGTTTATTACAAACTCACAGCTTTTTCTTCCCAACACATTATTTGATGGACTGGTGTTGTGCATTTATCAGCCGTATGGACTCTCATTCTGACGGCACCCATTCACTGGAGAGGATCCATTAGTGAGCAAGAGATGTTGTGCTAAATTACTCAAGTCTGTTCCGATGAAGAAAAACTCATGTACATCTCGGATGGCCTGAGGGTACAAAGAGTACAATGTCAACAAATGTAATTTTTGGGTGAACTATTCCTTTAAGTGTCTCTCCTCCTCATGTCTTTCTTTCTTTTTTATTTTTTAACAAAGCACTATGATATATTTCAAACATTTTTATACTGATCTTCATTACTCGGTATCCTTACACTGCAATAAGGACCTGGCCTCGCATGTGTTAGACTGACCCTCATCTTTGGGTACTTCCTTCAGCGCGAGACTGGCTCCTCTGAATAAGACATATGCTGTGGTGATGAAGGCGCGCGCTGCGTGGGGCTTAATTATTTGTCGATCCGCGCAGATGAGTCGAGATGCAATTAGAGGTTAATTGCTAAAGAAATCCGGAGCGTGGCTGGCACTGGCGAGGCGGATCATAATTAACTCACCCGCACAAATTGCGCACTTTTCCTTATCCGGCGGAAATGTGGATTGATTTTATTGCTGGATCACGCGTTATTGAGTTCATCACTGCCTATAGGTCATAAGCGGGGAGGAATGTGTGTTATCCTATTAGATCAATACACTGAATGACTGTTCACGGGGTTACAACACATTGAGGAAATATGCAGTTTAATACATAATTATCTAATCAACACACTAGGGATTTTTTAGAATAATTCTCCTATGTCATATCTCCTAAATCATTCTAAACGGTAGCACGCTTTTATAAATTAATTAATAAATACTAACTTAACAAATAATTAATTGTTAATAAATGATTGTTGTGAAATTAAATGTGATGCTGCGTGAAATACGCATAGTTAGTTTAATATTGCTCTTTATTGTCGTTGCACTGAGATTAGTGAAGCATATTTACATTTTTAAATGAGAAAATAACTTAGCAAAGTGTTAAAAGTGCAAACATTGTGTTATTGTGTCATAATTGTCCTCTAATTGTGTATTCATTTTGCTCTCGTTGCATGCCTATTGCAATTTCTCATACGATTGACTTCTAGTTCTGAAGTAAAAATGTAGCTGTTTAAATCAATCTAATTATATGATAATTCACAAATAAATTAATGTATGTCTATGAAATATAGAATTAAATTGGACATGAAAATTCAAACGTGTACAATCCGTTTTATAAATGTGTTTTTAAATTATCCCTGAAGCATATGCATATAACGTTTAAGAAATGTTTGCTCTGTTCTAAATAAACATTTTCTAAGTAAGACGAGCAGGGCTATTGCCTTTCCTCGCGCTCACCTTCCACGTGCGGTTGCCGGGGGATTGGGGGCGTCGCTAGGGGGCGGTTGAGCGCGTTCGGCTCAGCCGCCACACAGATGCGTTGCTACGCCTCCCCTCATTGGTCCTTTCCGTTCTCTGGGTGGGACGCTCCATGTCTATAAAGTGGTACATTGTCCCTTTCAGTGCCTCAGTGATACTGCGTGTCAGCGGTGGACAACAGTGCAAAAAGAAGCTCTAGCCGTAAACGAAAAGCAACGGTGACAGCAGTCCATATAACTTTAAAAGTGACGGCGGAGGGAGGTGAATTTAGTAGCCAGAATTCCGCATCCATCGTCGAGCTGCGTCGGAGCGTCCCACCAAAGGAACTTATACTGAGATTTGTCACGCAAATTGTTGCGGTCCGCGTTTGCTGGTAACTGTAAAAAAAAAAAAAAAAAGCAGCAGCATCATTCCTTTGGACTTCGAGGTAAAGTCTGACGTTTTCTCAACTTGACGCGCGCGCATTTGCTGTGTGGCGGACTTTTCTGCGGCATCTGAGAAAGTTCTCGCTTTCTTCCCATGTAGCCTAAGCTTAAACTTTATAGCCTCCAGTTAAACGGAACTTAAAACACGGAGGTGAAGAAGGATATTTGAAGTCTCTGATACTCAAAGGACGATTTCTCTGAAACTCCATGTAAGCTTTAACACGGTGAAGCGAGGACAAGTCAGGTTGGTGGTTTTGAGTTCACGAATCTCAAGTTTCTGCCGCCCTGGCCAATGATATTAACGCGTGAATCTGACCTGGGATAAGTTGTCAACAAGAGGCAAACTGGCAGGTGTATAAGTACATTTACATGCATGGGCATATGTATATCTCGCTGCACTATAAATAGAAGCTCGTGCTAATGTATTAAACCCTGGCCACTCATCTTCATCAGTCATATTCATTATAATCCCAGTGAAACCCACGCGTGTCGCTTTGGCTGTTAGGGCAGGTGTCGTCGCATGGACTGACATGGCCACCGATCTCGCCATGAGCGCAGATTTGCCCAACAGCCCCCTGGCTATTGAATATGTCAACGACTTCGACCTCATGAAGTTTGAAGTCAAGAAAGAGCCCCCGGAGGCCGACCGCTATTGCCACCGCCTGCCCCCGGGCTCGCTATCCTCCACCCCAATCAGCACACCCTGCTCCTCGGTGCCTTCCTCGCCCAGTTTCTGTGCCCCCAGTCCCGGATCGCAGGCTGGGCAGAACCTCGGAAATGGTGGCAACAATAACAACGGTGGCAACAACAACAACAACCAAGTCTCCTCGGGCAAGCAGCAGCTGGAAGATCTCTACTGGATTCCCAACTACCAGCATCACATCAGTCCAGAGGCCCTCAACCTGACGCCCGAGGACGCGGTGGAAGCGCTTATCGGTAACGCGCACCACCACCACCATCACCACCAACCCTACGAAGGATTTCGCGGTCAGCAATACGTCGGAGAAGACCTCTCGACGGCCACGAACGGTCACCACCATCCGGTGCACCACCACCACCATCATCACCACGGCCACCACGCGCACGCGCGCCTCGAGGACCGCTTCTCAGACGAGCAGCTGGTGAGCATGACAGTGCGCGAGCTCAATCGGCAACTGAGAGGCTTCAGCAAAGAAGAGGTGATCCGTCTCAAGCAGAAACGGCGAACCCTGAAGAACCGTGGCTACGCGCAGTCGTGCCGCTACAAGCGCGTGCAGCAGCGCCACATACTCGAGAGCGAAAAGTGCACGCTTCAGAGCCAGGTGGAGCAACTCAAGCAAGACGTGGCGCGTCTGATCAAAGAGCGGGACCTGTACAAGGAGAAGTACGAAAAGCTCGCGAGCCGAACCTTTAACGGCGGCGGCAACACACGGGACCCGTCCAACGGCACTCATGGAAAAACCACTTCCACGGAATTCTTCATGTGAGAGTGATTCTTGTTAAAGACTTTTTCCGCACCGACGTTTTCGTTTTTTTAAACCTTAATTTGTATGATTTTCAGAGTGAATTTTATTTGCAGTTCTTATCTTAAATACAATGTCCACTTAAGAGAATACACTCTTAAAAATAAAGGTCTGATGCCATAGGAGAACCTTTTTAAGTTTTACAAATTAATATTTTAATCTCAAGGACTCTAGAGAAACATCTATGTGGTGTTTTAAAGAACCCAAAACCCAATGTGCAAATCGAGAACCCATAACATCCAGCACTTCTTTTCCAAAGAACTACCCACTTTTACCGCCACAATTATTATTGACAAGCAAGTCAAGTCCTTTGCTGAACTTAAAGTGCTGAAAAGAAACTTTTAAGAACCTTTATTTTTAAGAGTGTAGAGTCTAACCTAACAGCGACATATTTAAAATCTTCGCTCATTATTTGTGTACATATAGTACTGTACCATAAAAGTCTTAAAGTTAGTGTACTGTTAGGATTATCTTCCACAGATAGGCCTACTTCACGGACCCTTCTACTTCATAGGACCTCCGATCTAAATATGGGATCACGCATAACTTTCAAAGACCTATCAGTTTTGGATTCTGTAATTTTTATTTTTTATAGGCTAACTGCAAAGTCCGACGTGTTTAAAGACATACAGTCTTTACAGTTTTTTTTTTTTATTTTTGTTTTTTACGAGGATTTACGAGTCTTAATGGCGATGAGAACATGCTGGAAACGGAACTTCAGCCTGTGAAGGGACTTTGTAAGGAACAATAATCATATTAAAACATAAGCAAGAAAGGGAGATAGCAATACATTCTTGACATTTCTCAGTCAAGAACTGAGGTTGAGGGGACTTATGAACTTTGAGGGCCCTCAAGCATTGATCAAGTCTGCATTACCCCAAAATCCTGCATGCGGGACATGTACGGTACTCCAAACGCGCCAGATCCTTTCTCTCTCTTACTCATACAGCACTTGGATGAAAAGCATGGCCCTTAACCACTCTCTCTTCTCTCTCTCTCTCTCTCTTTTTTCGTTTCTTCTGCTCGACACAAACCGTGTATGTGAAGGAACTCATGCGTACCTGCGAAATCACATAAAATCCGTCCTTGCGTTTATTTTCTATTGTTTAAAAGTACAGGATAAGAACAAAGGGGAAAAAACTGAACTACGTCAAGAGTTATTTATTCCCACTTGTACATATGTAGAGGTAAAATGGTGTGTTAATTTAACTTTCTTTTTTATAGTCCTTTTTGCTTGATTATTTAAAACGTCTTAATACGATGTTTGTATGTAGTAGCATGCAAATAACAAAGATATTCTCATCCTATTGAATATGTACGTTTTCAAAGGAAGCCTACTGCACTACGATTCGAAGAATTGGGATTTAAATAACATTTCTTTTCCTCTGTTTTAATCGAATTGCTGTTACGGTGGACATAGTCGATCTAAAGTGCATATAAACACAATGTCTTTAATTGCTGCTAATATTCTATGCACCAAATTCAAAAGAATTCATTAACAGAAGCTCTGATTATGTGAATTTTGTACATCAAAAGAAATTAAGGTATGTTGAAAACTGGTTAGATATAAATAACGAAGATCATCTATTGAAGAAAGTTATATATGTCTTAATGGCCGGGATGATGAACGACATAAAACTGTTAACTTCAAATATATGACAAGCGTCGTTAATAGGGCAAGAATGGTTGTTTTAACTTTTTATTGTGACATAATAAAACTGTAGCATACTCTGTATAAAGCAGTTGCCTATTGTTTTGCATTAAAACATTGTCATGATAATAGGCTTCCGACCATACTGAATTACACTACAGGTAGATGTCAAGAGATTAAATGCGGATATAATTCAACATTAATAGAGGGCTTGTGTGCAAACTTCGCTATAAGTAATCATGCGCATTTGAGGTTGAAATATAGCCCATCTTGTTCAGGCTAAATGAAGAAGTTGCCAAAGTGGATTATCTAATGCACGTGAAATGTCATATGTCAGTTTTCAAATTTTTCCCTACCTTTGTATGCTTAGTTTCCTAACAGATATTGTCCAGACTTCTAAATTAAGATGTCCAAGTATGTTCCTTTACCTGGGTTAGTATCTGCTTGATATCTCACCTGAAAACCACTGTTAACATTGTTTGTTTTTTTCGGTTAAATTATGAATTATGATACAGTTCGTTATGAAGCAATCTCTCTGTCTATTGGTCTAATTTGAGGCACAGCGGATTAAGGTTACATAACCATATGTGCTGTCTTATGTACAAAATAAATAAGTAGAACGGGGGGCGGGGGAAGAAAACAAAACTGTACATAGCCTATAATTTCTATATATTTATCGAAATGATAAATGTCCTTACGTGTCATTAAATCCAAACCAAAATGTTTCGAAATGGAATGTTGTTCAGAATCTTGTTTTCATAATGTTTAATAAAAACTCCTGTCAAATGCATCAGCCTGTTTTCCAATCACTTTTCATGGCTAAAATTTATTATACAATTATTATATTATTATTGTTATACAAAAAACAAAATTAATTTTTTTACAATGACATCTATTAGGCTTAAATGACAGATGAAATTAAAATAATAAAAATAAGGCAAGAATAGCCTAACGATTTGTATTATATATATATATAAAAAAAAAAAAAAACAATGCCTCATTGCGCATATGGCACACGGGTATTTCAAAAGATCAATCTGTTATATTTGTTTACATTTGTAAAAATTAATTTCAAAAATTATTTATTTTGAGGTTTAATACTAATGTGGCATAGTGATTTTTATTTTTAATCGTAAAATGAACAAGTTCATAATTGCTTGGTACAATGTGACATTCGTTTACCACATGAAAACGTTTTTGTTTACACATTTAAAAGGAAATTATTTATTAGAGGAAAGTTGAAAGATATGTGGGGTACACAAACAAGAAAAAAAAGAGTGATTTTTATTCTTATATTCCTCGTATTCTTTTTCTTATTATTCCTATTATTGCTCGCAAACGTCTCATATTTTGACCGGTTAGAAGAAAATGATTTTGAGTGACACTATATGTTTGTCTTTTAATCGATAATAATTAAAAGGTCGCGATCACTGTTTAGTTTACCCGAGTAATAAAATGAAACTTAAAAGTAGGCTATGGTAAATTGTTTTCACAATGGCAAACATTAAACTGATTTATTGTAATAGTTTGAACCGCAGTTGACTGTTTAAGGTTATCCAGATTTCGCGACAGTATTATGATCACTGACTAACTTCCTATTAATTTCCCCTTACTCCCAGTTACATTACACCAAATGTTCCTCAATGTGTATTATTATTATATCAGAATGAACGGCTTTCTAATACTAAATACTATGAACAAGGCTGTACAAGATTAGTTTGAGGTGATGCAACGTGAGTCCTCATCTTCTAATTTCGGGGTTTTTTTTCAAGCAGTTTCAGCCTCTCGCAGGTACGCGTACTCTGTGTGAAGATGACAACAGCCTGTTGGTGGCTGAACTTTAGTTTTTGTTGAAGTGTTCCGGCCTCTGCACTTGTTGTTGTATTAAAGGCTAAACTGGATGGTTAGTCCCTTAGTGTTTCACCTTATCCTTTTTTGCTTCTGGCATTTTTTTTTTTTTTTTTTTTTTTTTTTTTTTTTTTTTATTATTACTGTTTTGAATGTCAGAGAGAACCAAGTTTCAAAGGCTCAGATGATATCAGATTTAATACATGTATGTATGGGCGAGATACAGGTTCTTTTCTCTTACATCACTTGCATGCAAATCTACAAAACACCCATCACACATGTATATGCTGTCTGCTCTCCCTTAAAGAACCACCATTAATTCACACTGATGAAAAGAGCAAGGAAAGTGCTTTAAAATGTGTGAGAGATTTTTTAAAAATCTGAATATTAAAGTCCAACATTTTCATTGGCATGACTTGAAGTTCATTCATTATGTTTCAGGGGGCGTAATGTTACATTACTTGTTCTCCATCATACCTGCCACTTATGAGCTAATTTGCCCAGCATATGAAGATTAATAAGATTAAATCCCAAATGTTCTCATTTTTTTTACACAGTCCTTTAACCAAAATGTCAGTATAACTCTCTGTCAGAGTTACTTTGACCAGTAATGCCCTTTTCGTGTTCTCTGTGCAGTGCCTTTTGAAATTTTTATAATAATTTGTCCTTTTTAATACAATTTGAATAATCCATCAGGTGAAGGTTTTGTTGGAAATAACGAGACCTGTATTCTTGTATGTGTGACTTGGTTGGTCTAGTGTGTTTTATGCAGTTTAGCTAATTTAAAGTAAACCAAGGGGGAAACACTGGGGTTCATCATCCCAATTGTGCTTTTTTATTGTGCATTTTGTTTGCCTGGTAATAAACAGACAAAGTGTAGTGGATCTATTGGGCAAGTTAAAGAAAGTAAAAAGGTTCTCTGACAAGCGGTGTCTAGAATATTTGCACAAATCATACATGAATGTGTCTCTCTTAAAATGTTAAGTTATTGATTAAAAAGATTTGTTTTTTCAAATCACTTTTTTTTCTGAAATGTGTAAATACAAAAGGATGTTGTTCTATATAAAGTGGTTTAATACTTTAATATTTTTTATATCATTCTTTTTTTGACCAGTCCAGGGGAGCATTTTTATTTGCTGCTGTCTTTTTGTGCAGGCATCGGTACTGTACAAAGGTTTTTTTTTTGTTGTTGTTGTTTTGTTTTTTTTGTTTTTTTTAATTCTAAGAGTAAAAGACAGGGAGGCCCTGCATGTATCTTTTTCAAACAGAAATTCAGCCTGGTTGACACACTGAGTAGCTAAACATGACATTTGTCATGTTTCTGTGTTATGCACACAACAGGCCATGTTTGGTTAGAGCATGAGGTAGCCACTGAGATGCTGTCTGTCCTTGTTCAGCTTAGGCAGAGTCCCAGACTGAAGCTGAATCTCAGCGTGCCCTCAAACCCATCCCCCACTCTTCTTCCTGACTTCCTCTCATTTCTGCTGTGTCAGAGGAGACAATGTGTGTGACAGCCATCACTTCATCCCGACCATGTACCAGAATGACACACACACTGTTTTTTTTTCTTAATGACAGGTGCATATTTATTTGAATTTATTTATTAACATCTGTTAATGTACAAGTGAATTTGAATAGTCTGAATAAGGACAATGCCTGCTTTGTGTCTCCATAATATATGCTTTTCTGTGACACTACGTTCAAGAATGATGTATGGTACCAAAAGGCACAAGTTTGATCTTGCATGGTGGCAGCCCTATGCCAAGGTGTATTTAATGAAAGAGGGGGGAAGAGACAGAGGCAAGTAGGAAGAGAGAGTGAGAGGAAGAGGTAGTGTGTTCTTTGGCGTCTAGGCTGCATTGCCGATGAGATTCCCCTGTAGTCAGCGTCTCTATGGCTCAGTTTACAAGAGAGGCAGAAGCACATTCTCACACACAATGCACTTCACACACTCAGGAGGGCACTCTGGAAATGTGTACATAGTGTGTGCACATGCATAGACCTCATTTTAGATGTGGGCCCACATATGCTGAAATTATTTGAAAGAATATAGCAAGAATCAAAAGCAATCTGTAGGCCTATGTCATCACGCATTATATTGGTTGTCAAATGGAAAGCTAAATTAACAATTGAATTCATAATGGCCATTTTCGATATGTTGCAATAAAAAGTCCCCCCTAGAGGTCTGTACGCTGGCCACGTTTATTGGACGTGTTTGAAATCAAAGACACAAAATGTCACAACCCCTAAAACAAATCGACAGCTTGATGAATCGCCTATGAAGCTCTATTAACGCTTAGCAGGTATTAACAATTATTTAGAACGCTCTCAGGATTGAATTAGTGACCCAGGGCGCACACTTGTGCGCGATCCCCAAACGCCGACAAACTCATTACTGCGGAACGGCTCCCTCCAAACAGCGAGCGGAGCCGCGGCTCAGCGCAGCACCGACCCGCTGAAAAAAAGCAATTTGCAGATGGTGAGTGAGCGACCCTTCGCCGCTGCACAACCGGCTGTCACACACACAAACGCGCGCGACTGCACGCACACTCGCGCTGACACGCGGTGTGCTGAATAGACAAAGCGAAAAACATGCTATCACAGGGAGAAAATCTGCAACTCAAGCGATTTTTTTTCCCGTGCACCCGAAAATAAACAAAATAAATAAACAAACAGACAAACAAATGGCTCCTAATGTTGAACCGTGCCTGATTATGAAGATTTGCATTTTCAGACTTTCCCACTCTGCCAATTAGTGTGTGGAAAGAGCTCCTGTCAGTCACGTCCCACCTTGACAGCCTACAGCTAAACAGTGTACTAGTGGAACTCCCTCGGGCTTTGGGTTGGAGTGAACATTGGTCCTGGAACCCTGCAAGAAAATAAAAAAAAACATTTTTAAAGGCAGTGTTTTATTATTTTTACTCTTGTGAGGCACAAGGAAATTTCATGGCTCTGAATGTGTCATTTCATAAAAGCTTTCACCTGGGGGGAATTATATTTCTGTGTAGGTGTTGAATGACAATAATCTGGATATTCTGGGGGTCTGGATGCTGAAAAATTGAGGGGTTGCCATAATAATAATAATAAAAATAAAATAAAAAATGGTTTGAGAAGTAACGGTGGTGCTCATTCAGATAATTGTGGGTTCAAATCCCATAGACCTTAGTCAGGATAGACACCATTAGACACCATATTTAATGCATGGATGTAAACTGAAACCGTGAGAGATAGACGTATAGATAGCACTGTCAAATATTTTACACAACACATTTCTTTGAATGTTACAAGGGAATATTTTATGAATACATATTTGCATCCGCTGAATGATTGACGCAGCAGTATCATATATTGAACTATACATCCTGTCTTGTTTTTATTCATAAATATGGCATCTACTCTGAATAAAGACCCCTCTGTTTATCTATCCTCTTGATTTACCATGCTCTCAATGGACTCTGTAAATAAAAAGTGGCAAAAAAGCAAATAAACTGTTGGTAATACAGTAGTCAACATCTGAAGTGGGTCAAAACCTTTCATCAAATTTGTCCTAAAACCAAAACAATACCCGTTCTTGTCTTAGAACAACTTTGAATATCTTTTTTTTTTTGGTCCACTTCAAATGTTGACTTACGTCTCAAAGCCACTGTAATATCAAGTAGGAAACTGTAGGTACTGGTTTCTTTTCAAAATATAAAAAATGTGCCTATATTATTTTATCTTCATCTTTGGAGAGAGAGTGTGGTCATCACATTATAGTAGAATTATGAAATGACTGAGATTCCTTTATCTGTCAGCCTGTCCTGCACTCCTTGTTCTTTGTTTTACAGGCGCTAATTGACCTCCGATGACCTTCAGAAAGAAGTTGTGTTTTTGCTGATTCACTCAGATCTATCCGTTTGGTTCTCCACACAACTCTGCTGTGTTTGCACCCTTGATCACGTGTTTTTCAGTTCTCCCCACTCACTGTCTCAGCTGTAGTTCCTCAGAAAAGGTCAATTTACTTGGCCACTCTTGCCGTCACGACTACAGGCTAAAGAGTATGATAAGCTAACTCTTTAGTCTCATTCTCTCATTGTACTCCTTTTACATGTCATAGTGTGGGTGGTGGTTGGAGATCTGGGTTTGTGTGGCCATAATGTAAATAAAAGTAATGCAGTGGCTGAACAGAAAGAAGTGTCCTTAGTGACGTTGGGGTCAATCAGCAATCAATTGCTCCATTACTCTACTGGGCCTGGCCAAAAACCATCAAACCCACATACCAACATACACACACTTTGGATTCCTCATCCACAAAATCTTCCCTGTTTCTTATACCCTGAGGTTTGTTTTGTGGTACATACATAAGAGAAACATCAGCACAGCTGCAACAACAGATTTGCGTTTTTTCACACTGACAGCATTTTTGGTGTGTGATTTGCAAGTGATTTCTGGATACATTGAGTGTTTCTTTTAATAATGGCTAATAATATAAAATGTATATATACAATAAGTTCATAAACATTACTGTTCAAGGTTTTAGGGTCAATTGATCCAAAGTGTCTCTAAAAACATACCAAAAAATTATATTTAAAATATATTCTGTTTTTATGAACTTTCTGTTCATCAATGAAAATTAAGCAGCATATATACGGACCTATGCAAAACAACACTTCATTCTGAATTAAATACCAGTTCAGCTTCCTGTGTTGCCTGACCAGTTCAGTTCAAATTCACACTTCTCGCAATAATCAACCCAATTTTTGGACTATATTAGAAGTGTACAATAAGTACTCACAAAGATTTACCAAAATGTTTTAAACAATTAGAATCTGAATTTTGTTTCACAGTGTAAAAACACCATGAAATGAAGAGGTGTGAAATGAGTTTAGTTAGAAAGAGAGCAAGGGAGAGATGTATATGTGAATAGGGAGCGATAGAATGAAGCCAGCGACCAGCCGAATCCACTCACACTATCATTACTTGTGTACGTCAGTAAGTGAGCCAAGAGCGCTTTCCCTGAATGAGCACACACAGAGTCAAGGACCAGGATCACCGCTCATCTGCTGTAAGAGTCTCCCTCTCTCTCTGCCTTTAAACCAAGGATGCGCATATAATACTCTCCATCCACACTTGGATGATGAGCCTCTCCATTGGGTGGTGCACTTCAGCAGAGAGAAGAAAAAAGCTCTGCCATCCATGCAGTTATCTTTTAATTAATTTCAAAATGTTAATAAATAAATAAATAAATAATTTCTTATGGTTATAAGGTGTGTATGAATGCATGCATAGGATCTGCACTTTAAAGAAAGGACACGACAAGGAGCTCATTAATTCTTAATGTGTCCAGAACACCAGGAAGTGACCGGTACATGGTAACACAGCTTTTATTTTTCTTACATCCAGTTGCATTACAGTGTAATAATGTTCTGGAATGAGTTTGAATGAACAGTAATGAGACCCAGTGCTCTGTTTTCACAAATAATTTTGCCACATATTTTGTGTGACAAAAACACGCTGCCAAGCAGACTCAACCCGACAGCCTGATAAAAAGTGAAGTGAAGTGAAGTCTGAGCAAGTCTTTGTGCTTTTCCTAACCCTTCCTGAACAGATAACTGTACCTATTCAGGAGATGAGAGGAACTGATGACAGAGAACCAAGATTTGTCTAAAGGTACATTCATTCTATGACTTATATAAAGGTACATGAATATCTTAATATTTAATTGCCCACATTTCAGTTGAAGATATCTCTTAATAGCAGCACTATGAAATCAAATTGAATGATCTTAATAGTTTTAATAGTGAAATAGTTCAGTGCTAATCAAAAATAAATAAATAAATCCATCCACAAATCTAAAAATATTACAGTGTCCATAAATCCCTCATCAACAAATAGACACAAAAACCTTATATTTAACTTAATGTAATGTCACTGATCACTAAAAATAGAGACAATTTACTTTATTTAGTAAGTTAGAATAAAAGGGATATATATATATATATATATCCCTTTTATTCTAACTTACTAAATAAATAAATATATATATATAAGAAATGATTAAATTCTTTAAAATAATTGGTTAATTAAAAAAAAAATTGTTATGCTGATTATTGCCATCCTAAAAATGCATTAACAATTCAAATGTTTATAAGCATTTTTATTGGTTCTCTCCGATTTTTGGATTCAATTTATGTGTGTGTGTGTGTGTGTGTGTGTGTGTGTGTGTGTGTGTGTGTGTGTGTGTGTCTGATACATACCTCACTTAAGTGCCTCCTCTTAATTTGTTAATCTTTGATTAAGTGTACTTGATATCTGCTGACAGACAATACTCCAATATCCAGGCTCTTGGATTGATATCCTGTCTCAGTGTTTGCAGTCTCTGTTGTATACTGCAGCCCTGAGGGTCCTCTCTAACACACCCTGACAAACTGCCACACGTTATGCTCTGCATTATTCGTCTGTGTTTATGTACCTTTAAGACCCACAATTGTTTTTGTTTCAGTAGTCTTGTCAATGAACAAAGAAAAGTTCTCTCCTTCAATCTATTTTTAAGAACGTACATATTTATAGGATATCATGGCCAAATGCTCCATAATACAGCACAGAATGTGCCTCTAACAAGCTAAAAAATATGCATATAATGGAAGAAACTCCAAATCAATTACAATGTTTAGTATAAAAAATGTATAGTTTCTCCTCTCATTTGAAAGTCCTCCAGTTCATGTCTTAGTTTACCCTTGTTCCACTTTATAAGTCCTAATAATACAGAAGAGAGCAAAACAGGGCAGAAAGTTTTCCGCTAAAGACTGCACACTCAGCTTGACTCCCACCGAACGGTTGTAGATGGAGGGAGAAAGAAAACAGGAATTGTGGTAAGAAATGAATAGTCGCACAAATGACAAGAAACTGGCACATAGTGACAGAAGGAGGTGTATTAGCACCAGCTGCTGGGTAACGTGCGGGCACATGTGAGCAAGAGAGACTGACAAATCATCTCTCTCGTCTAAATGGCGGAGAGTATGTCTTGTGGTGAGACACATTGGCAGTATGAGGTCATGGTGAAAGAAAGGCTGACTTTCCTGCATATCCTATTCCTACACAGCATTACTGAGCGACCTATTCCTACTCATCATTACTATGATGAATTATGGCACCCCGGTCGTCTGCGATTTCCTGTTGTGGTGACCCTAATTTAAGTCATTAACATTTGGAACTCCCACCCAAGAACTCCTTTATGCTTATCCATCCTTATTTCTTTCATAAATCCTAATTTTCCCTCTTGTTCCATTGGGGAAGAGAATTTACCTGTCTTGAGGTCATTTTAAAAGGGTGAATATAGTCATGGCAACATGAAACTTTTAATTATTTTGGTTATGCTTAATAACAATAGTCCTCTTTAGACATTTTAACTATAAGTAACTTTGCAACTACATAGCTTACTCTCATTGGAGTATTAGTGGATTGTTGGTTTAGGTTTATGTTTAGTGTTAGTAGAATAAGCTGAGATGTTGTAAAGTTACTTATAGTCAGTAGAAAGTCTGTTGGGGGACCATCAAAATAAAGTTTTAGCAGACATTAAGTAGACAGTCTACAAGCCAGTTTAACTTATAATGTCCAAGTGAATGATATAACATGTCAGAAAAAAAGCTTTTTGACTTTCAAATATGATCAGCTGTGATCATTTTGATTAGCTTCCTGGGGCATTTTAAGTCCTTGGTTGTGCAACTGAAACAAACAATCAACTATGGGTAGCAAGGCACTGTCAAAATATCTCTGGGATAAAGTTGTGGACAGGCACAAGTCAGGAAATGGACACAATAAAAAAATTCAAAGGCTTTATCAATGCCTAGAAGCACAGTGAAGTCTATTATTAAGAAGTGAAAGGTATTTGGTACAACATAGACTCTCCCTGGATCAGGACGTCACTCCAAACGATGAAAGAGCCAGGAGGAAACTGGTCAGAGAGGCTGTTAAGAGACCTACAGCAACTCTGAACCAGCTGCAGGAATTTATGACAAAGAGTGGTCATTGTGTGCATGTGACAAATTATTGTGCTGATTATTGCAATTCTTAAAAAAAAATAATAATAATAATAATTAAAAGGATAGTTCACCCAAAAATGAAGTCGTTCTAAACAGTTACGAGCTTCTTTCTTCTACTGAACACAAAAGTTTTTGAAAATGATGGTAACCATTTGACAGAATAGCCAGTGGCCATTGACTTCCATAGTGTGGAAAAATACTATGGAATACTATGGAATACTATGGAATACTATGGAAGTCAGTGGCTACCAGCAAACTGTTACCATCAAATGATTACAAAATTAAAATTTTGGGGGTGAAAAAAATAAAAAAATAAAATAAAATTCAAAGGTGCCTGCTCTGTTGCGGTGACCCTAATTTAAGCCGTTAACATTGTATCTCCCCCCAAGAACTCCTCCGTGCTCATCCATCCTTTTATTTTTTCACAAATCCTAGTTTTTCTGCTTGTTTTCTGTCTTTTTGTTCACTCTCCCCTTTCATTCTCTCTCCTACATCTGAAAGTCAAGCATTTAGGAAGCTGTCAGGTACACAAACTTGTCTTTTCATTTCACAATTGATTTCTTATCCATCTGGGCAGACAATTTACCTACCTGTCTTGTCTGAAGCCAATTTAAAAGGGTGAATATATTAATGACAACATGATAGAGCATGTAAAGCATGCAAACTATTATTGCACAGTTCCCTTGTGTACGATTCAGAAGGGTATGCTGGTCCTGTGGGACTGTTTTCAATGAAAAGAAGTATTTTGTTGCCTCTTCTGAAAAGAGAAAATTGCCTATTTCCTTATCAAATCACACATTCCCAGAGAATTTGTTTACTGTTTACATAGCGTGATTGTGTTTGAGTAAACTGTGGAGCTGTGAGCGTTGATCGCCCTTAGCATGCCCCCGGGAGCCAACTCAAGTAAGACATAGACTCCGCTCAGACAGCAACACACTGACACTTGCACCCAAGCTGGCATGAACACGCACATGTGCATATATACAAACAGGATGGCCCACTGTAAACCCCACCTTACAAGACAGACCCTTATAAATAAATCACTCTTCAGCCCAGCCTCACCTGCTTCTGTTTACATTACTGAAATATGCATATCACCTTTATTAACATTTATGGGTGGATGACAAGCAATTGCAGGTGCTCTCACACACCAGGTCAAATATTAGCTAATCCTTGCACCATCATTTGTACTGTATTATCAATTAGTGATGTTGTGCTATCCATAAAGATTTTATTAATATTAATGTTATACTTAATATTAATGACTTAATTTTATAACACTGGGAATCACTTGAAAGTGCTTAATTCATCCAAGTCTTCACCTTTTGTCACAGGTACATCCCTTTTGTTAATAGTTATAACATTATAGTGTTTTAAATATTCTTAAATTTTTTTCAGTTTTCTCTATTTTCTTATGTTATTTAAAGAAATGTTCATAATCAGTCTTTATCTAATAATGCTTATCTAGAACAGAGAATAGATCTAGAGAATAGATTAACGTTCACATGAAACAAAACATTAAAAATATATATTTTCTTTCAAAAAATGACACTCAGTAGGAAATGTAATTTTCACAACAGGCCATGCACTATGGAGGGACATGGTGCCAGGAAAAATAAATAATTATTGTGCTCCTCTGAGAACCTTGCTCGCAAAAACAATGAAATATGGTTTTTCCTCCGTTTCCTCATATTATTTCCATCACAAAAGTTTTGGGTAACAATTTATTTTGATAGTCCCTTCTGATCATTCTGTTGACAATAAGTAGTAGACTGTCTGCTTAATAATTGCTAACTTTTTATTGTGATGGTCTCCCAACAGACATTCTACTGACTATTCTATCCCTAACTCTACCAGTCTACGCATACCTTACTAACACTCTAATTAGAGTTATTAGACATATAGGTGCAACACAAAATGTGTTAAAGGGACCTTCAAAATAAAGTGGAACCAAGTTTTGAGAGCAAACACGTTTCTCTGGGGAACGCAAAAGTTTTGCAAGATAATACCAATTGGTCATGACATATTTAAATATATATTTTACTTCCATTTGATTCTTATTCTTATTCTTATTCTTATTCTTATTCTTATTCTTTTCTAAACATAACCATGATGCTTGCACTGGTTACTCAGGTGAGTGAGGTTTACCTGCACAGCACCTACCCGCTAGCCTGATTTATACTCACCCCCTAAACCTCACTATCATCAAGGTCAAGGCACCAATGTAACCCCTCTCTCCCGGGTCCTCACTGCCACACCTCGTTCTTGCTCCGAGTGGGTTTCGAACCCAAGTCTCCGGCATGGGAGGCGGACACACTAACAATGAGGCTAAATGATTGAGTGAGGTTTACCTGCACAGCACCTACCCACTAGTCTCCATTACAGAAGCAAGGGGAAGACATTAGCCAAGCCAAATGTGAAGGGCCAAAAGGCCAAAAGTTTTGAGAATGACACAAATATTAATTTTCACAAAGTCTGCTGCTGCAGTGTTTTTAGATCTTTTTGTCAGATGTTACTATGATATACTGAAGTATAATTACAACAATTTCAAAAGTGTCAAAGGCTTTTATTGACAATTACAATAAGGTTATGCAAAGACTCAGTATTTGCAGTGTTGACCCTTCTTTTTCAAGAACTCTGCAATTCGCCCTGGCATGCTGTCAATCAACTTCTGGGCCACATCCTGACTGATGGCAGCCAATTCTTGCATAATCAATGCTTGGAGTTTGTCAGAATTTGTCCACCCGCCTCTTGAGGATTGACCTCAAGTTCTCAATGGGATTAAGGTCTGGGGTGTTTCCTGGCTATGGACCCAAAATTTCAATGTTTTGTCCCCCGAGCCACTTAGTTATCACTTTTGCCTTATGGAAAAGTGCTCCAGCATGCTGGAAAAGACATTGTTCATCACCAAACTGTTCTTGGATGGTTGTGAGAAGTTGCTCTCGGAGGATGTTTTTGTACCATTCTTTATTTATGGCTGTGTTCTTAGGCAAAATTTTGAGTGAGCCCACTCCCTTGGCTGAGAAGCAACCCCACACATGAATGGTCTCAGGATGCTTTACTTCTGGCATAAAACAGGACTGATTGAAGCGCTCACCTTTTCTTCTCCGGACAAGCTTTATTCTGGATGCACCAAACAATCAGAAAGGGGATTCATCAGAGAAAATGACTTTACCCCAGTCCTCAGCAGTCCAATCCCTGTACCTTTTGGAGAATATCAGTCTGTCCCTGATGTTTTTCCTGGAGAAAAGTGGGTTCTTTGCTGCCCTTCTTGACACCAGTCCATCCTCCAAAAGTCATGGCCTCACTGTGCGTGCAGATGCACTCACACCTGCCTGCTGCCATTCCTGATCAAGCTGCCCTGATCCAGCAGCTGAATAAACTTTAGAAGATGGTCCTGGCGCTCGCTGGACTTTCTTGGGTGCCCTGAAGCTTTATTCACACTCTCTCCTCGAAGTTCTTGATGATCCGATAAATGATTGATTTAGGTGCAATCATACTAGCAGCATTATCCTTGCCTGTGAATCCCTTTTTGTGCGAAGCAATGATAACTGCATGTTTCCTTGCAGGTAACCACAGTTAGCAGAGGAAGAACAATGATTTCAAGCACCATTCTCCTTTTAAAGCTTCCAGTCTGTTATTTTAACTCAGCATGACAGAGTGATCTCTAGCCTTGTCCTCATCAACACTCTGATGTCAGCTGGTCCTTTTGTGGCAAGGCTGTAATACAGTGCAAATGTTTTTGGGATTAAGTTCATTTTCATGATGAAGAGGGACTTTGCAATATATTGCAATTCATCTGTTCACTCTTCATAACATTCTGGAGTATAAGCAAATTGCCATTATAAAAACTGAGGCAGCAAACTTTGTGAAAATTAATATTTGTGTCATTCTCAAAACTTTTGGCCACGGCTGTACACCTTTAAATACATGGTTGTATTTCCACCCAAAGAGACACACTTTGGAGAAACTCCCAGTCTACAGTTTGAGTTGGAGTACAGATATTCATCAAACCTGTCTGGGAAAATTCCCCTGGACCCGATGTATCCATGCCTGAAGATGGGGAACTGGGTGGCTCTGATGAGTCAGATAAATCTTCACTGTCCCTCTGGAACACTGAGACTTTGGCGTGACAGAACAATGCTAGATAGTAATAAAAAATGTTGATTTTTAGTGTAGCTTTGACAGATATTATTCCCCAAAAATCAGACTGCAAAGGTGTTGTGATCTAAATCATGAATATTTAAAGGAGTGGTTTAAAGATAAGCAAGTAATCAGATTGATAGATCAGTGGAAAACAACAACATATCTAAATGCTTTATGCTAAGGATGATTGATGGCTGGAAGGGAGGAAATGATGGGTAGATAAATACAGAGTAGAATGGTGGTCTGGATAACAGATGCCCACCACACAGTGGACCAATATTGTCCTTTCTCTGCGATGGCACCTGTGCCATACAATGAATGAGCTGAGATTCAGAGGCTGCAGAGGTGATTCCCACTGTGCATTGCTTATGCACTGTTTAGCATTCATTCATTCAACAGGATAAGAAAGTATAATTTTAAACTTACACGTAGCACTGCGTGATTGTGTAAGCTTGCTGGTACGGTGGTGGCAAGTGAGACCTGTTGTGTTTCAGTGAGGCATGCGTGCCACAGTCGCCAGGGAGTGAGTACTCACTTGTCACTGTGAGAAAGTGAGAGGGCTGGAAGACCAGCTGTGCCACTGAAGTCAATACAGATGGACACAGTTTCTCTCACATGCTGCATGGCAACAACAAATATCAACAAGTTATGCTGTTGTCGTACACTTGTTCATTTTTTGCATTGATTTAGCTGTTGCTACCACAAGTTGCATTGGCAAGATTGCAAGAAGCCCCTTAGGCTCGCAAATGCTCCATTTATTTAACCTAAAAACAGTAATATTGTGAAATATTCTGACAATTTAAAATAACCATTTTCTATTTAAATATGTTCTAAAATGTAATTTATTCTTGTGATTACAAAGCTGAATTTTCAGAAGCCATAACTCCATACCTTAGTGTTACATGATCCTTCAGAAATCATTCTAATGTGCTGATTTGGTGCTCAACAAATATATCTTATTATCAATGTTGAAAACATTGTGCTGTTAAATTTTTATGGAAAATGTAATACTTTTTTCAGGATTCCTTGATGAATAGAGAGTTATAAATTATAAATGTCAACATCTTAAATGTCTTTGCTTTCTTTTTTAGCAATTTAATGTGTACTTTCCAAATAAAGTGTTAATTTCTTTCAGCAAAAAACAAAAAACAAAAAAAACAACAACAAAAAAAGGCTCTCAGGAGGATATCATTTAATCTGGCTCATTTGTATCATGACATTTTGCTAAAAAGTTTTTTTCTTACATTGTCAATTGCTGCGGTGTAAAAGAAGGACCCTTTACAACCTCATGTTTCCTCTGACAAGCATTTTAATGTGTGTCCATGTATACGTGTGGGAGGGACCATTCTTCCACTCTGGAATTTTAAATATTTAATCAATGTCCACACACTTAGTAGTGGGAGCAAGCAGTCCAGCAGAAGCAAGTTTGTTGCAAGGAGAAAAAGAAAGAGACAAAGGGAGGTAAGTGAGACACACAGACCACGTCAGAGGAAACTGTGTATGATCTTTAAGTAGGAGCTTTGTTTGTGAACCAAAGGAATATGACATGATTTGCTTCGTGAGGCAGATCCCCAAAACAAAAGCATCAGGTCTATTAAAATCTGACGATCATGTTTCTGGTGCTGGAAAAAAACAAACAAACACAAAAAACAGCTGGACTCGACATTAATATAGTTATGATGGATTTATGACAAAAGCATTAAAGTTAACCTTGATGGAGATGTAGAATATACCCTCATATTTAGGCAAACAAAACAAACAGTTATAATTCAGTAACAGTTTAGTTTTACAGTAATCTTAAAATCATTAGTTTTTGAAGAATCACTTGCATAGATTAATTAACACTGGTTAATTTATTTATGTAAAAGAAGTAGTAATTATTACATCAATAACTGTTATATTAAATATATAAACAATAATACAATTAATTTGGTAACACTTAAGTATAGGGACCAGTTCTCACTATTAACTAGTTGCTTATTAGCATGACTGTTATTAATATATTAGCTGTTTATTAGTACTTATAAAGCACATAATCTGCATCACCATATTCTACATCCCCTACTCAACAACTACATTACTAACTATTAATAGACAGCAAATAAGGACTTTATTGAGGCATATGTTGTAGTTAATTGGTTTGTTAATAGCAAGAATTGGACCTTAAAATAAAGTGACCATTAATTATATTGCTATTGTTTGTAATAATAATATTAACAATATTATTATTAGTAGTAGTAGTAGTAGTGATATTTGGTGTAATATTATTTATATAACACTAATTATCTTGTAATTCAGCCTGTTTTCCAGATTTTTGCATTTACTCAGGATTAAGCAGTAATAAGTGATATGATGAGGAAGGTTTTTTTTGTTGTTGTTGTTTTTCTTTTTAAATATATAAAGTCCTTCTGCAGTCATTGAGCAAGTCACACAACAAACAGCGTGAAATATTCACTGAGTAAGTTTAAGAATCCATTAGCTGCTGTGTGTACATGCACATACTCCTGCTCAAGTGTGACGACAGGTGTGACCTTGTTGTGGGACTCCGTTTGAACACCCAGTCAGGGGTCGAGAGATTCAGGGATGGTGTGCGGTTACCGTGGCAGTGTTTCACACCCCTCTGGAGTCTAATGTAAACCTTGTGGTGTGGATTGGGACATTTCAAAAAGGTGTAAACTTGATGTGAGAAGAAAAGAGGATGCCTTTAGCTTGATTGATATTTGCAATTTTTCTTGACTTGTATCTTGTATTTCTACAGTATAAAATGTATGCTTGTCTGACCATTTATCATGATATAGAGACATTACATACATTTAAAATGGAATTAAAATGTAAAAAATGTATTTTTTTTTACATTGAGTTACATAAAGATAAAATTATAAAATATTACATATAACAACAACAATAATAATAATAAATAAATTATTATTATTATTATTAGTAGTAGTAGTATTTATAAGGAAATCAATTGTAAATCCATTTTTAAAAGATTTTGTAGGGATAAGAACTTATTATAAGAACTTTTTTTTGTATGACAGAGTAGATGATAATGCATTGTTCATTTTCAATTATCAGACACTGGAGTATTAACTCACCAAAAGCCACTGAACAATTAACTTCTTTTCTGCCTCCAATAATGAGCACAACAACATCTCCCAAATGCACTTGTGAGTACAATTCATTAACAACCCCCTCTCTCTCTCTCTCTCTCTCTCTCTCTATCTCACTCTCTGCCCAGAGAAAGAAATGGAAAGAGACTGAATCACAGTGGTCGTTTAGTGAATTATTTATTCCTTCCTTTTCTGTTCCTGTCCTTCATTTCTATCTTTTTTTTCTGCCTGGTTCTTTCTCTTTTTATAATAAACTTGAATTGACATGTGTAAAGTGGGTTTTGTGTGTATTGAAACCTTGGCCGTGTTCTCCGGTACAGTGACATAACTGTCTTGTGCTCAGTGTTATGAGGTGAAGGAACGGTCAGAGGAATCTGTGTCACAGGGTCAAAGGTTACACCAGTGGACAGATGATGTAGCCTTAAGTGGTCACTGTGTCAGATGTTCAGTATTTTTCTGGAGTTATTTACGTACTTCTAGAAAATTATTATATATTATTGATTTCATAATTTTTTTTTTGTTGCATTTTTTATGAATAATTAATGCGGAAACAAATACTTTTGCTGAGTTTTTCATATGCTGATGCAGCACTTCAACCTTTGTCCTCAAAAATCCATTTGCTCAGTCAGATGATGCCCCTGAGGCGAGCATATGTAAACATATTTAACCCATCATAAAACATTTGATAGAAAAGTGCCTGTCAGCAAGAATGGCCATCCATTAATATTAATAGTTACACTTTGAACAATCCGTATGAATTCATTATGCTTATAAGCTATAATTAGCCCTGACAGGAAGGTCGCAATCCTTTTAACTCTGGATGACAGAGAAAACAATCACTATCAGCTAATAATGATTGTTTTTCTGATCTATTATTAACATAATCAGAACATGGTATTTGATTAAGTCACTTGTGATACATAGATGTGAATAATTTAAAAAATGTCAGATATTTTTGCTTTAAACTCCTGAAGGCAGTCAGTCTGACTACTTAGTATCTTTTGAAAGCGCTTGGTGTAATATAAAGTGCTTTTTTGCAAGTCACTGTATTACATACTTTCTCTTTTTTATCATTTGCTTTTAATGTGTTAAAGAGTGAGACAACACTCTAAGAAAAGTAATTAAAGATAGATTACAAAATACTGTGTGGGAATTTCTGGACTGATTTTCCACATGGGATCTGCCCATAGTTTGAATTATGCAATGCATTTTGTTTTAGGGTTAAAAGAAATGTCCTTAAAATTAGAAATCTACTAGTATCTTTTATGATTTTTTTATATTATTATTATTTATGTATTATTATTTTGTTATTATTGTTATTTTTTGTAATGATAATATCAATGATAACATCAAAGTGTCATCATCAGTCATTTTATTTAACAGGGCTATTAACCCCATGGTATCCTTTATGTGCTGTAAATGTGTGCTATATGTTTAACCTACTCAGTCAGTGATGAGTAAATTCCCTGACAAAATATGGAACATATTTAAATGCCCTTGTGTCTAGTTGTCTTCTGTTTCTCTCTCATCACCCCTCTCTCTTTGTCTGGTTGTCATTTCTTGTCATCTTTGTAGAAACAGCCAGAGGACAAGAAGCCCTGGAGCGCCTTGGAGAATCACTAAAAAATTAACTCTGTGTGTCTGTCTGTACGACTGCCGGAGTGACATCAATGAGCATTATTAACATTATGAAGAAATCTGAGTATGTAAGAAACCTACATTTGCAAGAATTAATGTAGAGGCCAGGTATTTTCATGTTGGTTCTCTAACATATTCCATTTGGCAAGAAACTGGTAAGAAGAGCAGCAATTGTGTAGACTGGGTTAGAATGGAAGGGTATGGATCAGGATGTGGTAATATTTTAAACTCGATCAATCCTCTGAGTACACCTGTCTCATTAACTTTGGTCTGTGGTAGCCACTTCTGAATGCATCTCACTCTCACTGGACAGACCTTGTGTCAGCAAGGTTATTTAGCTGAATACACATCCACTCATCACACTGTAGGAGGGAAACAAACAAGCGCACACACATACACTCATGTAATCAAAGGTGTAAAGTGCTGAAGTCCATGATTTCTTTGATAGCACCTGATAAAAGTGAAGAGATCTCTTTGCCTTGTCTTAAGATAGGACAGTAAAGGCAAAGACAAACCAGAAGGCCTCAGGCCAATTAGACGCAAGCAGTTTGTTTGAACTATGTTGACGGTCTTTCTTCCCTTCATCATACAATCAACAAACCCCCTAGGAGTAAAAGATGCAGATTCCTGCTTCAGAGGTGCAACACCACTGCAGAGTGACTGATGGACAGGTCAATGATTGCAGACAGACGCAGTGCAGTTTATGATTTTAAGCAGAAGTTACGGATGGACAGGATACAGGTGCTCTTTGTGGTGCTGCTGCAAGCACATCTGGTCGGCTGGTGGTTTGTGTTATTGGTGCAGCCTGTGACTCCATTTATAATTGAGATTAACATTTGTTTTGGATGACATGTTTGTAATCTGATGATATTTTAACATTGGACAACATCTTTAAATTTGTTCACTTCAGACATATTCACAGATCATCAACATGACTTCTGGCCATTTTGTGTAAAACACAATCTATAATTCTGCTAATTATGCAGTGAAAATATATATCAATTGTATTAATTTTGGCTTTAGCTTTTTTATGTATTTTTTTTTTTTTTTTGAGGCAAAATAACTGTTTAAAATGCCATTTACATCAAAAATGTTTAAAATGCCATTTCCATCACAGACTACTATACCATTAAACACAGTACACAGTTTGAGATGAGGTAGAAGCAAAAAAAAAAAAAAAATGAAGAAAAAATTATAAGAATTGTGCATGTACAGTGTAATTGTGGACATTTTTGGTAGACACAATAAATAACCTTGTGGGAGTGTTTAAATTCTGAAAATTCATAAAGTGCTCATAGTTGAAGAAACACCTGTAAAATTCCTTTTTGAGTGTGTGAGATTTTATTTCAGATTGTAATCCACCCCAGAATACAGCAATTAGTTATTTCTGACTCTCTTTCAAATTAAATTAATTGGTGAGAGTGTGAAAAGTATGTTTAGAGTATTTTAAGTATGAATATTTTTAAAGAGTACTTAATAAAAACAAACTAATAATAAAAAATCAATCAATCAATCTCAACAAAACAAAACAAAACAAAACAAAACTTTTTTTTCACCAATAAATGTTAAAGACTTTTCCAGGACATTTCCAGTTATGTATTTATAACAGGATAATTTTTTTAAAAAGTCATCTGCTACTGAATCAACAAAACAAAACAAACACATGTTAATATACTGATCAAAGGATAATTTGCTGTAAGATTAACATTTATTTATTTATTTATTTATTATTTTTTTTTTTTTTATTTATGTTTTGCTCTTTTATAACACTCAATAACATACTGGTATTATTGGTGATGCATCATGAAATCTAAGCTCCTTCCTTCAAAATATAATCACAAATAGCCACATGAGACACATCTGAGATGCTACTACCAGGTTTAAACAACAATGTGTCAGAGGGTGACCACTTGTGATCAGATCACAATCATAATAACACTATCATAATAACAGGTGTGTACAGGGTCTACGGTGCTGCCGTGTGGTTTGCTGGACTCTGGTGCACTGAACAGGCTGCAGGAGAGGTCCACGGTACCAGGGCAGGACTGTGAGTCTGGAGCTGCAGTTAAAGCTGCTGATGGTGAAGGCCAACACCGCTCCCTTTGTGCTGAAGCACAAACCTGAAAGCGCTGTGTCGGGTCTTTACCCACAGCCCACCGAGACATGCCTCCCAATCACCTGAGCCATGAGCTGCCTCCCTCAGCGATTCACACTCGCATACACACACACACACACACCTTTTGACCGCACCCCAACCCCCTTCACACACACACCCGCTGAGGCGGTCATCAGCATGGTCATTAATTGTGGAGTTCCCCTGAGGCTGATGGAAAGAATGAGTGAGGGAGGAGGCTGAAATGAGAGGAGAAGTCCTGTTCGATGCCAGGCCATCGAGTAGGTTTTGGTCTGTAAGCACTCTTGTGTGTCTTCGTGCAGCTGTGTATTAATCTGCTTAGGTTTCTTTCATACAAATATTTTAGATTGTGCATTTTTTTTTATTTGAATATGGACAGTCATATCATGTTAATAACAATGTGTGATTTGTATGTGCTATTGTTTGTTTTTCTGTCCTGTAGACTTCCCTCATTGTGTGAACATTCAGAGAGCCATAAATTTTGTTTTTCCAAAGATGCTTTGATTAATATAAAGTTCAAAAGAACAGCATTTGTTAACGTTATAAATGTCTTTAACTTTACATCAGATCAATTTAACCAATCCAAAACAAACAATATAATATGACAGAAAAAGAAAAGAAACAGATAAAAGAAAATTATTTTTATTATTTTATTATTATTATTATTATTATTATTATTTTAATCACATTAAGGGCACATCATATCATATCATTTTTTTATATATTTTAATTGTTTCATTTCCATTAATGCTGTTATTTAGCAAATTAAGCAAACAGTGTGACAATATTTAATTGTATTAATTTTAGCTTTAATTTTAAATTTAAGATCAGGCAGAAACATGAACATTAATTAAACGTTATTATTATGATTATTATTTGCAGTAAATAATTAAATAAAAATTTACTGAACCCTAAAATTTCAACAGCAGTGTATATATCACATTTATTTATTTATTTATTTATATCTAAATTTTTTGGGTGGTGGAAATGATGGCACAACTGAGGAAAAAAAAAAAGGGCGGGGGGGGGGGGGTTATATAAATCATAAAAAAAAAACATTTTTGAAGAGGTTTGTTTATTTCACCCCTTTTTGTATTTAAATAGTCATAGTTTAAGATTAATAAGGGTGGGTTTTGCTCTGTAAGCACTATTGTGTTTCTTTGCGCAGCTGTGTATTAATCTGCTTAGGTTTCTTTCATACAAATATTTTGGATTGTGCATTTTTTAATTTGCATATGGACAGTCATATCATGTTAACGTCTATTTGTGCATAATTAATCACAATGTGCGATTCGTATGTGTGATTGTTTGTTTTTCTGTCCTGCACATTCAAGTTTTCTCATGGCGTGAGCATCCAGCGAGCCATAAATCCCAGCTGTTTGTCTCATTTCCGTCTCATTAGAGAGCGGAGACCAAGTGCATGGCTGTGGACCATGAGATTGGTAATTAACACAAGGCCTAACGAAGGCAAAATTAAAAACAACAGCTCTACAAACTCAACCCATCAACTCAGACCTGCTGACAAGAGAAACAAAACGCTGAGATGTCCAATGAGGCCTGAGATAAACTAACTTGGAGATCTGACTCCACATCCTCTTCATCAAACTCTTTGTTCACTTCAAGTCGCCCAGTAGGCACTATGAGACCTAGCTGACTGAATTCAACAACAATTTAGGTCAGCTGTTTATGATGGATTAAATGGGTGCAGGTGATTATGAAAATAACAGGCATGCACAAAGAACATGTATATAAACAATCACAATGGAAATCCGTGAGAATTAAGAGTACACTCATAATGTTACCTCAGGGAGTTAAAAACATGTTTAATGATGGTGCATTGAAGCATAGTGTGATAAACAGCAAGAAATCCAACTGCAGGGGAAAGGATAGAGAATCCCTCTTGACCTTTGACCTGTGCAGAGGTACATTTGCACCTGGTCTTGTGAGTGTGCATTGGCTCTCTCTCTGTGTGTGTGTGTGTGTGTGTGTGTGTGTGTGTGTGTGTGTGTGTGTGTGTGTGTGTGTGTGTGTGTGTGTGTGTGAGAGAGAGCTCATGTCTGAGTGTTTGTGTGACTGTGGGCTAATTCTCCGTGACACCAGGCAGACTCGGAATGCCATTGCTGTCCCTCTACATTAGCCCCCTCTAACCCTTATGCCACTCACACACTCAAACTGAAGGAGAGGGGAAGAGAACTAGTCAATGCACATGGTCCGAAATTACTATCTGGTATAATCTCACACACTGTCTCTTGAAGAACTTTTAAATGGTAATATATTTATCACAATTTTTCCTTGTAGTGGTGTTGTTGGCACATCTGAGAAAAAAAAAGGGGGGGAAATAAATATTGAAGTAGACTGTTTATTTCACTCTTTTTTAAACAGTCATATAGTTTCAAACATTTAAAGGTAGATTTTCATAGTTTAAGATTAAAAAGTGTGGGTTTAAAATAAACAGAAAAGCAGCAAGAACGAATAATGAAGGCATGAAAAGGCATGTTTAAAAGTGACCTTCGTATCACATAAAGAAAATCTGGTCATATTGACTCAAATCAAGTTATTGTGCAAATAGCCATTCCTCCCACACAGCTAAAAGACCCATAAGAATGTCTCCCAAACAGCCCCTCCTGACACACAAGCTCTGATGCTCTGGCTTATAGAAATCCTGGGGAGCAGCAGTGTTGATAGCCCCTACTGGTTAATAATGTCACCAGCTGATCCTGTCCTGTGTCCACTATAGTCTAGCTCAAATCTGTGTGTGTGTGTGTGTGTGTGTGTGTGTGTGTGTGTGTGTGTGTACCATGATTAGTCTAGCACTTCATTATTTGAACAGTAAATTCGAGAGGCAATATGGGACGTGATGTGAGAACCAGACTGAGAAACAAAACAGATCAAATTTAATCAATAAAAAAGGCAAAACAATGGCATTTATTAGAGGGAATTTCCAAAAGAAATTCTTGTCACTGACTCCGCACAGCTTTACCACTATCCCAGACATGCTTGAAATCCTTTTAGCAAGCCAAGACAGCATGCTCTTGTTATTTGGATATAATCTTCTGCTTCAACAGGCATGGTTGTGTGTGTTTAGAAGCATGATGGAGGGGAAGACCTCAAAGCTTAATCCTGTGATATACATATTTCCTCCTGAAGGTTTTCAAGCCCATGAGCGCCGACGGAGAAATCATGTGAAATTTGAATTTCAGGACATCTAAAAAGATTTATTCGGGTGTGCTTAAAACCTCAGAAAAACCTTATTTTAAAGTCCATAATGCATTCAGATGTGGGAATCAACATGTAATACTGCATAAATATCTCTCTCTCTGTGTGTGTGTGTGTGTGTGTGTGTGTGTTGATGCCTTTGCATTTGTGTGTATGAATAGTGCAAGACGTCTCAACCATAGCGGCATATTAACTAAACAGTTGCAGCACTTTTGCAAACAGTTTATTATCATTTTAAAAGTAGTTTTTATTTCCATTTTATTTACCCTTATTTATTCAGCGTGTCTTTTCGATTGTATTTGTTTGTTTCAGTTTAGTTTAGTTTTTATTATTATTATTATTATTATTATTTACCACTCTTATTTTAAGTCTAGTTCTAGTTTTTTTTTTTTTTGTACACAATTTTGAATAGAGTTTTAATCTTTTATTAGCCAGACAAAAGCAAAGCTTCCACCAAGAACAGTTCCTAGCAAGTGTATAGCGCCGACTTCAGTTTGTATATTTTACATACAAATATATATATTTGTATGTTCAATTTTCATCTAAATTTTTGTTAAAGTTTTAGTAATTTTGTTGTTTATATAGCTTGAAGTTTATATACCTCAAGTAAAGCTAAATGTAAATGAGAAAATAGATTAAGCTGAAATACACACACACACACACACACACACACACACACACACACACACACACACACAAAAAAATAAAATCAATCAAATAAATTAATTTTTTTTTTCAAGTAACAAACGTGTGTGTGTGTGTGTCGTGTGGCTTTTTCATTTAAGTGCAAATAGTTACAGATGCAGGTGGTTTAAAATTTTTATGATATATCAGAAACTAAAATTTATTTATTTTTTAATTATAAAATGTAATAAATATATTATATTTTATAATTATTATTTAATTGAATTTATTTGCTATACTATTTATTTCAAATGGTTTATATACAGTAGTAAATAGTAAAGTCACAAAAATTTATTGATGTGTTAGTGAATGTTATGAGTGTAGATGAGGACATGAAGTAAAGTAAGATGTTCTGAACTTTGACCACTTGCCATGTTTTAAGCATTTGACAGCCTGGCCTTTTTTTTAGAGAGAGAGAGAGAGAGTGGCAGCGAGATGGATGAATGAAAATGTGGAAGAGCGAGGGCAAGTGGGGGGATGACGTTAAGCGAGGTCGCCCTCAGCGTGGACGCAGTGGCCATCAAACTTAAAGCCAACCTGGTTATTGAAGAGAGTGAGAGAGTGAGGTTAAATAATTGATAGTAAGTATTTCAATAGGCTGCATCCGTCTTTTCTGATGAAAGAAGTGCCAGTCAAGTGGGACCTCAGTGCCGTTTGGGGGGATGGGTTTGGGTCGTGGAATGTAGATGTGCATTTATGTATGAGCAAATGAGAGGAAAAATGTGAGCACAATGTCGGTACATAATATATGTCGGTATAAGGTGCATGTGAACAAGTTGTGAAAGTGTGTATTTTAATGTGCAGACAGGACTGTGTCATAAAAATCCTGAAGCTATACTTCAGACCCTCTGCTCCTTGTCCTTGAAAATCCACCCTTTTGATTTCTCCCCAAAGTAACCTGCATAAATGTGAAAAAATCCAGAACATTCTTCCAGGACCTCCCCACCCCAGCGCCTGTGATAGGAGTTTAATGGCCCAAAGTGGTCATCCTAGACATTTACAACCTGTCAGAAGTGGAGGACAGTTGAGTTGATTTTTGACAGGTACCGCCATTTAACTCACTAGCTGTTACTGAGATTTCATGTTGATGCAGGCCAGGACATTAAAAATGAGTTACCTAAATCGCAGATGCTTTAACAGCTCTTATTACAATACTCAAGTAAACTACAGATTAGAACATAGCTCATGACCCATATCCTCCTAGAGAAACAAATCTTACAGGAAACATTTTATAGAAAAAAAAAAAAAATAAATAAAAAAAAGCCAAAAACACATACATACAAAAGTGACTTGCTTGAGAGATTAATTTTTCATAGTGGTAAGTGGGAACCCACTAGTGGCATTTTAGAGCTTTCTAAAGCCTCTGGCTATTGCATGTCAACACATGAGAAATGCACTAACTGCCACCTAGGGAATGGAAAGAGATAGAAAAAGAAAGAAAGAAAAATATTTTTCTAATAATAATAATTTTCTTACAGTTTAGTTTACTAACTGTAAGAGTGTTTGTTCATTTTGTTTTTGTATTAGTGCATATAGTCACATACACTTATTTTGTCATTTACCAAAACCAATTTTACAATGAAATTACATTCATAATTAAATGTCTTTAATTCACTGTATGTTAATAAGTGTCATTATAAAGAGAAAACACAAAGATAGAGTGACGTGTATGAGCACAAAAACACTGACCTACAGGAAATTACTTCTTGCAATGTCCTTGAAGAGGTTCTTTCTAAAAAAGATAATTGTTCATTTCCTCTTTCATACCCTTCCTTCTTTTCTCTCTCTCTTTATTCTCAACTTCCTGATTTAAGGGGATGTTTACTGGTGTGGTAACCCCATTTTTTAAGGTCAAAGTTCATTGGCTACTTCTTTTTCCAATTTCATTTTCATTTGTCATGTTATGTTTACTTGCATTTACATCTATTTATTCATTTAGCACTTGCTTATTCAAGCGATTACAAAAAGTTAGCTTTTTGATCTTTTGACTCAAAACCTTGAGGATGATGTCATATTAGTCCTATCCTAACACACCTACCCACACCAACTACATTTAAAGTAATTCTGGGAAAGCAGAAATCTAATAAAAGGAGTCAAAATACTGGTCTGATATGTACAGCACTCCAGCATTATAGACCTCAAAGAACCTCTCACAACATTGATTGATTTATTGATTGATTGTCATCTTGTTCAATGCTTTTTGGTTTGTTTTCAGAATTGTTGTCAGAATTGTTGTCAGAATTTTGATCGACAAACAAAACTTTCGACTTTTCCTCTTTCATACAAATCCCTCTCTCCCCCTTACACTGTGTATCTCTTTATTTAAGCTGGTGAGAAAAGTCTGATGGATCTTTTTAGAAGCTCTTTTGGGGTTACCCATCCACTACTCGCACTATTTCTTAACACGCCTTCTCCAGTGCCATCTGTAGGCTTCCCTATCAATGCACACAAGCACACATCCATCGTCTCTTTAGTGCTGTGGGCGTGATTGACAGGTGTTTTTTCTGGGTCTGGGGGTTTGCTGGTTTAAATCCCAAGGCTTTGGTCTTCAGTGGTCCTTCCTGATCTGGTTCTCATCCGGTTCTTAGTTTGAGTGGAAGGGATTTCCACTGCTTTTGTCATCCATGGAGTGTCTGGAAAGAGTCTTTCTGTCTCTCTCTCCCGCTCTTTCCTACCAAGGGATTTACAGCCTCTGAAAGGATACAGAAAGCTGTTGCTGGATCACACCTGTTCCAGACATAAAATCACACATCTGTAGTCACCCTTCCACCTTCACAAATGCAAGAGTTTGGAAACCATCTTCCATGACACAAGCTGCTGGTTTGTTATATTTAGGCATTTTCGTTTTCGCATTATAAAACTACTGGATGAAAAGCAAGAGCTGAGAATAGTTTAAAGTTGACTATATATTTCAGCATGCATGCTCTTTCACACCGTACCTTAATGGACAATATGGGGATAAGTAATTAATCAAGAAACATTTATACGTGATTCATGTAATTTATTTGGTTTTTGCTCTCTTATCTTTGTTGACCAAATGGCTTGTCTCAGGTTTGATTCTAAATGATTATTACAATTATAAACCTGCATTATAAGGACTTATGCTGCTCACCCACAGACATTGCTGCCAATACAGCACTAAATTTTAGCATTGTTTAGAACAACCCACAGGCTTCATGCTTTTGTGTGTGTGTGTGTGTGTGTGTGTGTGTGTGTGTGTGTGTGTGTGTGTGTGGTAGCAATAAAAAAACTAAAGAAAAAGTTAAAGTTAAAAAAGTAGTATTATTTGTATTATTTAATAATTTGTATTGATTGTATTATATGAATAATCTGAGCTATATATCACACACATAAACTAACAATCAATAATTGTATGTTTATTAACTAGTGTTGACAAAGATTCATAAACACTAGAGCAAATGTGCTGCTCATTGTTACTTACTGCAATAGTGCAACATTAACTAATGGGACCTTAATGTAAAGTATTACCAAAACATTTTGTATTACAATGGAAAAAAAGTGTGTGAATTATATTTTATTGAATTTTGAATATTTATTACTATATTAATAATTATGCAGTAATTGCAATAATTTTGCGGCTTAATTTCTGAAAAGACAAATGTGTTTTTTGAAAGTTGCACTGTTAATACACTAAAAAAACATTTTGTTATCTCTCACACTGTACTTAAATTCTGGTCCCTCCTATTCTGCCTTTAATGACAGAACATTGGCCGGAAGTGACCATAAGAGAGTGAAACGTGTGTTTGTGTGTGTGTGTGTGTGTGTGTGTGTGTGTGTGTGTGTGTGTGTGTGTGTGTGTGTGTGTGTGTGTGTGTGTGTGTGTGTGTGTGTGTGTGTGTGTGTGTGTGCGTGCGTGTGCGTGTGAACAACAGGAGTGCTACATCAATAAATGCCTCATGTCTTGACCCTTTGCCTCATTTGCCTTCAGCCATAGAGGAAGCGACAGTATAGATCAGGGTTTGGGACAAGGGCTGCAGTGTGTGTTTGTCTGTGTGTGTGGTGGCAGAGTATAGACTAAAGAGTGGAGCAGGGCCCATCTGTCTTTCCAAGGATTGATCAAGATCAGAATCAATCAGGAAATGATTGAACAAGTGCAGAGGACAGACCGGTTCAGAAATGGATTACTGGTAGAACAAGGGAAGCCTTGCACACTTTACCCTGGTCCATCAGTCCCCTAACAGGTCCAGTTCCACATCTACATAACGGCTGAAGGAAAATGATCTGAGATATGAGCAGCTCCCTGTCCACTCAATAGTTTAAAATAGACAGGGCTCTTTTTAACTAGCTAAAGTTGCCTTCTTTCTTGACCCAATCACCTTTGGTTGACCTTCCAGTTTTACAGCAAACTGTGCCATTGACAAAACAAGCAAACTATCAATCACCAGTGTCAATGCAAACAAATGGATGGATGTACAGATAGAGAGTGTAGCAGTTAGACTCTGGATGCCTCGGGACTATTCGCTTCAGTAGGAAGATAAATTATGATAAATGAAGTGATGGTGAACTCCATGAGGTGCTTATGCACTGCCATGGATCGTCATTTTGACCTTTGAACTATAGGAAGAAATTACAGCAATTAAAAGTCCATTGAAGTTGTTGTTCCTGCTGGACAGGCAAATGTGTGCATTTTATTTATATAGTTTGGGGTGCATTTTATTTGGTAAGACTTTACAATTACGCTCCATTTTATTTTATTTTTTTACATTAGTTAACTACATTATGGAACAATGAACAGCTGTATTTTATATTATCTAACATTAACAAAGATTACTAAATACTGTAAGAAATAATTTTCTCATTGTTAGTTAATTTTAGTTAATGCATTAAATAACCAATGGGCTCTTCATCACTCTGAGGCTACAAGAATTGCAAGGTAGAAATCATATTGAATTTTATTTCATTCTTTTATTTTTATTTTATGCTTTACAGTTAACCTGACATGCAAAATAGTAAGTGCAATTCAATTATCTTTTAAATAAATAAATCTAATTATTATTTTTTTTAACATTTATTCATTTAGAAATGTATTTATATAAATATATATTTTTATGTAATTATTTATATTTATTATATATGTATAGTATATTTATATACATTTACTTAATTATAAAGAAACATAAATATTTGTTTCTTTATTATGGTTAGAAATAATTGAGAAGACAACATAAAAACATGTCTCGCTGTTGTGAAAATATACATTATAGCTTTCCTGTCTTTTATTTCATTATTTCATGGGAATTTATCAATGACAATGACTCTCAAAGACTCCCTTGTGATTATAGTGTATTTGTTACTGTGGAGGCCTGTTGACTACAGGTTCAGGCTGGTGTTTACCTGCTCATAGAGGAAGTGTCAAGTTCTTCACTGGTGGGGCAGAAGGAGAGACCAGCCTGTGGAAGTCTATCTTCTGCACAAAGACGATAAGTTCCCCTTTAACCTCCTTTTCTCTATTCTCAAGTGCTTGAGTCTGTCTCACTCTCACACACTCACACCATCTGGATAATCCAGCAGATAGGGTTAACACAACGTGTTCATCCTATGTGCATATAGTGAGAAGAGCCCAACACACACATGCACACAAATTCAGTAATCCAGGAGAATAGGTTTACACACACCACACACCCCATGTCCATCTCCAGGACACACACACATACACTCTCTCACACACAAATTTACATAGATAGCGCTTAATTCGGCACGGGATGCATCGAAGCAGCCAGGCTGTGGAGAATGGCCCTGACTAAGCTGAGAATTTACATGGCTAAGCAAAGTGGTTAACCCCTGGAAGCAGGTCCAGAGAAATAGTGTAATGTGATTTCTCTCTTAATGAAATTTATGAAAGGGAGAAGGGAGAGGTGTGTCGAGAGGCATTTTACTGTGCAGCCTGCCAATAAGGGAAGAGTTACAAAACTTTCCACAGCACACAAGAAGTTCAAGCTGGAAATCATTGCCATACTCATAGTAAAATCTTAACTTTTAGAGAGGAAGACATGTTGTGAAAGGTTTTGGATACAGCTACTTTTGTGTGTCTGGTAATTTTACAGTTTTTGTGGAAAAGTTTGTGATATACAATGATTGAAAAAAAAAAAGCCTAGATCTGCACTTTATCTCACAACTGTGATTTTATATCATGAAAAGCAACATTTAACAAATTCAGCTTGATTTCTCAAAATTGACATTTTTGCGACTTAATTCTTCATAATTGCATCTTTAGCATAACTGCACATTAATTTCTCAAATTTTTTACTTTATATCTCACAATTGCAACCTTCTTTCAAATGATTATTGTTACTTTATTCAATATAATTGTGACTATTTCTCTCAGTTCTGAATTTATATCTTACAAATCACATTGTGACTTTTTTTATTATTACAAATCATGTTGTATATATCACAATTTGTAGTAAAACCATGGTTAATTTAGAGTGGAGTGGAAAATCAATTTAGGGCAAGAGACAGAACTTTGTGAATGATTGGGTTTCAATTTCATTCTGTTTTAACTATAAATATTCCGTGAAGTTAGAACTGTTATTTGTTGTAAATTTAAACAACTGTTGCTCTGTAACTTTTGTAGTACACACCCAAACATGTCCAAACATGTGGATTTGTGTGTTTCTTTCAGTAACTTCAAACGGTTTACAAAGAGTCACCTTCAAAATTCTTTCAATTCATAACTTACATTGAAAGCAACCATGAGATGACAATAAAAATCTGAGCATGCAATGCTTGTTAGTGGACAGAAAGCATTTTTTTGAGTTAAGAGCAACTGTCCAGTTATTCAGCTGTGCTTGTGATGAATATGTAAATATAGCTCTCTCTCTGTGTGTGTGAGTGTGTGTGTGTGTGTGTGTGTGTGTGTGTGTGTGTGTGTGTGTGTGTGTGTGTGTGTGTGTGTGTGTGTGTCAGCATGCTATTGTTTGTTTTTCCAGAATGTGTGTGTGTGTGTGTGTGAGAGAGACAGAAGGTGAATGCTGATCTGAGAGGAAATAGGCCCAGAGTCTGCACATTCGCTCAGGTCCAACTCGCTGTTTTTCGGGACAGGTGCTGAGGTAGACTTCTTCATGAGCAAGTAGACCTCACCTCCACACACACATACACAAGCTATCCCCCCTCACCCCCAGACCTCGCAGCACACATCATCACAGTGGCGACGCCAATCGATGTGCCGCGCCCCACTGAGCGTGTCTGCGGCAGGCCGAGCACAGGGCTCCTCCACAGGGATTGTGGGAAATCTGATTTATGATGCCCGTGGTCCTGCTGACCACAAACTTTAACTCTTACCCTACTGTTTTCCCTCTTTGCTTTCCTCTCTCCCTCCCTTTTTTTTGTTTGTTCCTCCTGTGTCTCTTTAACTCTCCTAGGCGTGGGTTTCCTGCATTTCCACAGTCATCTCAAAGTTCAGACTGTATTTACGGCGAGATCATTCGCAAAGACTCTGTGAGCGTGGGGACCTACGTACACAATCACACTCTCACTTCTCATAGTAACAAGATGTAGGGCAGGTGAGCTTCAAAAAAGTTGAGGAGAGATTGAGAAAGCTTTGCTAAGAGGGATAGAGAGCTGTGAGATGCATGGATGAGGAGAGGGGAGAGATGATACCGTTTCACTGGGATCAGCGGAGGAGATGTAAAAAGAGGTTGAGTTTAAAGAATTGTGGAAGATGTTCACGGATGCTTTAATGTACAGACTCCGTCATCTGATGTTCAGCTCTGCCCTGGAGTTCAGCTGGAGCCCTCAGGTGCCCCAAAGAACGGGTAAGAGTAAGTTTAAAAGGTGACAAGTGCATAAAAATAGATACATTTCTGATTAAAGGTGATGTGTGTCATGTTTAAAATACCTTTTCTTTTATTCTAGCTTAATATACAGAGACAATATAAGAAGGAGGAGACAGACCACATAAAATGAAAGAAAATAATAATTGAATCTTTAACTGAATCAGTTTTTTTGTGTGTGTGATTTGAAAGGCATAAAATTTGACTGACAATGGAGCACAGCAGGGATTATGCATTTGTGTAGGCCAAAACCCAAATACGATTTTAGCACTACCAGTTCCATTGTCTTGAAATCATTTTTTTTTTTTTTATGGGTTTTTAGTTAAATGTCTAAAATAAGGAAACTGATCTACTCGCTAGTCTGCTTTCACAGTGTAGATGTGTGTATAATCCAACCCAATCTCATGGCAATTCATATATATTTGAAATCACAGAAATTGTATAAAATTGTACAAAATTGTACGAGTGAGGTCATATGAATTCGTACAAATTAGCTGCTTCATAAAATATGTGCGTATTGGCTGTGAGCTAGCATTGGTATTAACGTGCTCTTGCAAAACAAAACAAAACAAAACAAAATTTAATACAGTTCTTACTGGTATACAAACAAAAAATCCTATAGATTTCCATGTGCAGATGTCTGCACTCCCTGCAAAAAAAATTGAGAATATTATGTTATTGCAGTGGGGAAGTCGTGGCCTAGTGGTTAAACACCGAACCCCCAACTGCTCCCCGGGCACCGCAGCATAAATGGCTGCCCACTGCCCCGGGTGTGTGTTCACTGCCGTGTGTGTGCACTTTGGATGGGTTAAATGCAGAGCACAAATTCTGAGTATGGGTCACCATACTTGGCTGTATGTCATGTCACTTTAATCAATTACTCTATCAATCAATTGTAATGTGTCTCATAAACTGCTGAATGTTTTAAAGTGGGTTCATAATAAAGAGTAACATAATGTTCTCCATTAAGATCTTTACACATCCTTACCATTCAGCTTTTTGTGTATAAAATAAAGCCATTGTATTTCACAATATACTTTCAACTTTTTTATGCATAAACCCCTTTTTTACTGAAGATTTCATGCCAGAATAAAATCATAGCGCTGTTTTAAATTTTTCTCCCAAGGGCCCACACTTAACACAGAGAGTTGTTGTCACATTGATTCTATTCCAACTAGTGTGTGTTAATTTGCAATGTTAATGAAAATGAATCCCTGCAGCAGCACTCTGAGAAATTATGTATTTTAATGTTTAAATGTATGAGACAAAATTGTTATGATTAGTGTTTGTCATAGATGGATATATGTGTAAAAAACAAATGACATGCACCTGCATCAACAAGTACGTACACATCCACGTTTGCACAAGTACACTTAGAGTCTCTGAATACTTAATAGGACCTATGGGACAGATCCAAACCTTCTGTGGGACAAGCTGAATCCTCTACACACATATGATCACAATAAATGCATAAACACTCTGTTTCTCATTTTCTCTCCCTTCTTCTCTTTCTTTTTTCTTCCCAGTGTCTCTCCTGTATTGCATCTGCCCCAAGGGTAATTAAAGATGAAATTCGGAAATATGGGTGTATTATTCAGTTCTGTAATACACAAACCAAAGGGGAATGGCAATTATTTTCATTCCCAGTCACCTATTCCACAAAAGCCCTCACAGTAGTGAGCATGTATGTGAGAATCAAGTTTTGCCTACATTGTGGAGACTAAATCAATTACAATATGAAGAAAAGCCATTGGTCCCCAGAATGAAATTGCATCATCATATCACATAATGTAAAAAAAAAAAAAAAAAAAGATTTTTAGATGAAGGGGTAGAAAACATTATTATCAGTCATTTACCAATTAAGTTAATAAATAATTCAATTAAGTTTAATTTCATCAACTCATAAATATCAACATTTGGGTAATATATCATATACTGAGTCAACAAAAAGCTATGTAAAGTCTTTATAATGACTTATTATTGTTTATTATTGTACAGCTGTCAGGAATACTGCAGCACTCCAATATGACCGCTAAACTATATAATTGTCTCTATTGCCTGTTGCAACCAATTTCCCACATATCTAGTTTCATGTCTCTCATCACTTATTAATTAAAAAATAGCTTTTCAATTAATGAATAAGTAATATTTCAACTCAAATTAATATTTAATTTCCATTTGTTTACATATATGGTGAGAAGCCACATAATATAATCCCCCTTTAGAGTGAAACAAGACCCCTCGTGTTTGGGTCTTGATCACCCTGTTGGGGGTTTATTTGCCAGGGATGACTGTACTTTATGATCATTCATGCTGACTTTACATCATCCTTCACTCGTACAACAGAACTCGTAAACTGTAATGTAGAGTATGTAAACAGTACGCAAAAGGCAAGCATGTTACACCTATTTGGTTTTCATGCATTGCTTTCATGGATTTTCAATCATTTACAATACTGTAGATTTTTTTTAGATGCATGTTACCTTAAATTCTGTTTACCAGCATAATAATATTAATAATAATAGTTGTCCTTATCATCCATTGAACCTGTTTGTGTAATCAACTGTGAGAGTCAAATTAATTTCTTCCTCGTTGAGCTGATGTGTGTGTGTAGGAAACGGATGCTTTCTCTATTCCCCTCCCTCTCTGTGTAATTCTATATTCACTCCTAAGAGGCTTATGTTTAATGTCATAGATGTGCATTTGATGAGATGGCAAGTTTTGAAATGTAGCTTTGATAGCTATATCAATATCTCATCACTTTTTCATATCATTGACAAAACACTGCGTCTGTATCTGCCCTGCAGACACATAATTTAAAACGACCATGGCTCGTTTTAGAACATTTCTATCTAGTTAAGATGTTAATATATTACCATGACATTCTTCATGGTTGGCGGTAATGCCCCTCTTTGTTTTTCTTTGAATTATGATGCCAAAAAAACAACAACAACAAAAAAAAAACCTAAATGTGACTACTTTTTACTCACGTCCGCTATTGCTAAAAACAGTAAACATTTGCATTCGGTTCCAACCAATCTCAAGCATTACACTACACAGTACAGTGCACACAAACACCAAAGCATCCTCATCCTCATCTTCTCTAACCCATTGGGAATTGTGGGTGGTATATTTGTACCGCTTTTCACTTTTTCCTGTGTCTTTGCTTCTCCATTACAGCGTGTATTTCTGTGTGGTTACCTGGCTATGAAAGGACTCAATAACTGGACAAACATAAAGAAAGCACAGATGAGAGATAAACAACACCCGAAAGTGATGACACAATAAGATATAAAATAAGAAAAAATAAAATAAAATTAATAAATAACTAAAATGGAAATAAAATATGATAGCTTTTATTATATAAAATAATAATAAAAAAGCTTCACAAAAAGATTCCATTAGTTAACATTAGTTAATGCATTAACTAACAAAGAGCTACTGTATATTTTTGTTACAGTTTATTAGTCTTTCTTAAGGTTAGTTAATAAAAACATAACTGTTCATTCATTGTTAATTTATGTCAGCTCAGGTCCATACTAATATTAGCAGATACAACTTTTGATTTTAATAATGTATGAGTAGCATATTTTTCATTGTTATTCATGTTAACTAATGTGACTAATGTTAACAAATTGGTAAAGTGTTACCAAAATCTAATATGGCACATCAACTTGACCTTATGTTAATGTTATAAACTAATTTTAACATCTAAATTTCAAATTTCAACACAATTTTAAGATGTAGAATTAGATTTTAGATTACATTTAACAATTTTCTTTTTAATCCTAAATGTACAAAAAAGGATGAATAACTATTTCTCTTCTTAAATTTTTATTATTATTATTTTATTTATTTTTTTGGTCACAACCCCCATCCTGCTTCCTACTTTGCTCCTCTGCTCCCCTCTCTCTCTCTCTCTGTCCATTTCCTGGTGTGTCGGGGGTGTGTAAACGGGTGTCAGTGTGGTTGATTGGGGATTAGAATGGAGGTTTATTCACTGCGGGGAAAGTGATGCGGTGATTAGCGTGCTAGTCGCGGTGCCAGCCGCGTGCTGCTGAATTAGCAGCATGTTTGAATGAGATAAAAGGGCCAGGCTTACCCCCTCCACCCTGACTCCACATAATCCCACTACAGCTGTGAAATGAACAGGCCTCTCCCGGCCAGCCAGACCTCAACCTGCCTCAGAGCGCACTCACACACACATACACGCTCACAAACTGATATCCCTGGTCTAAAGCTACCACTCTACAGCACCCACGGGACCACCACCTACCTGCTATTACCTTCCCTTCTACACTGATGGTAAGGTTATATATCCAGCAAACTACAACACACAACATCCCATCTCCTTATCAATCATTTCTTTTTATTTTTATTTCTTTATGTAAAAAATGTGTGTCCCACGTGGGAATACACTAAAAGCATACATTAACATAGCTGTCATAAACTCCCTCCATTACCACCAATCAGCTTAGTGACATTTGGGCCGGCAAAAATACAGATCGTGTATATATATCCCTGGACATGTAATATGCAGCAATAGCAAAACTGATGAGTCAGCTATTTGAAAGGCTACGATAAACACAGTAAATAGATAATCCACACTTCTTTGCCAAAAGCAGTATAAGTCAAATTCAGCCTGCATATTTACAAGTTTTCAAGAGTCACGCCTCCAGTACTTTCAAAAAGAGTTTTGTGTACCAGAAAATGGAGGTTCGAAATGAGAGTAATTCTGTTCATTGGCCTGATACTAAAGGCTGAAAACCATAATACAAGACGACTTCAAGTTTCTGCACCATACCTTTTATTTTGTCAAAACACATCCCCTCCCCCTTTCTGTCTCCCCCACTCTCTCTCGCTCACTCTCTTTTCCATATTTAGAGACCCACACGTTATTATTTGCCATCTTTATTCTGCTGACTCGGCGGTAAACAAATGAACTGAGATGTACGGCGAACATTATTGGGCAAGATGGCCAATTCTTGCATGGAACCATTAACAAAATGGGCCCCTTCCTTTGTATAATAGTGCTTGCTTTGTCATATGGGAGATTTAATTTTCCACGGTTTAAACATTACAAGCAGTTAAAGCAATTAAGAGGAAAAACACACTGATACTTGTGTTTGCTTGGGGGAGTCCGAAGCTTCATCTTATATAACTGCTGTTTCATGATAATATAGAAACCTGAGTTATAATTACAAGTGTTTAAGATCATGCTTTATATAAACATTATAGCAACGGTAACATACTCACAGCATTTAAAGGGACAGCTGGTCCAAAAATAATAAGAAATATCTTTCATAATTTACTCACCCTTATGTCGCGTCAGATTGGTATGACTTACTTCTTTCTGTGGAATAGAATAGAAAATATTTTAAAGAATGTTGGTAACCAAACAGTTTTGGTGATCACTGATTTCCATTATATGGTCAAAAAAACAGTATATAGGATTTTAATTTTTTTTTGGGTGAACTATCCCTTTAAAGCTGAAGCGCATACATTATTTTCATACAAATTCTTTTTTATAAAATGCATACTTTTACCAGCTTACTATGCAGAGACAACTTTAAGCCATTCATGGTTAATTTCACCAAAAAGCCTGACAATCAGTTGGGTGATTTTGTTGGGGCTGAGCTACTTTACTTCTTGACCAGTGGCAGATGGGAAGAGTTTTAGGGAAAACAATCTGAAAATAATTGTTTTAGAAATTTCAATTGGTGATACTAGTAGGGCGGAAATTACACACATTAGCTTTAAAACAACAACAAATGATGCTGTATGTATACAACATTAGTAAAAGTAATAAAGGTACACAAGTCTATTAATGCAGCAGACATTGACAGAGAGTGTACACAGAGAAATCTGTATGTACAACATTCCCATGCACTGAACAAATGAATCCTCTCTCCCTTTCAGAATGTGCCAGTCCTCTCTCTCTCTCTTCCAAGTCTTCATTTGTTCTTCTTGTTATCCGGGTAGACAGAGGAATAAGCAGTTTTCCCTCTGATTCGTTTAGGGAGCATCTGCTAATATCGTATTGATGATAATTTCCCTGTAATGCACCATTTGCACTAATTGTGATGCAGGGAGTGAGTGATGTTATCTGACGGCCCCTCTGCTTCTTCACCGCTCCTCACCACTTAATTTCATGATCGTCCCCGAGAAAGGGGATGTGACAAGCTGGTCATAAACAACCACCTCCCCCTGTCTTTCCTCCATCTATCAGATCCTCCACTGTTGTGAAAGTGTGCTATTTATTTAGGTGTTTTTATTTTAATTACAGTAGCACTTTGACCCCAACACACACAGACACAAACTCTTCTCTTGCTTTGTTTATTATTACAGTAAAGTTACTAATGTCCAATCTTAGTCAGGTAAAGGAGCTGTAGGGTTATTTTAGTCTGTCTGCACATGTCTTACCCCTTTATACTATGACCATGCAGGCTGGAGGTTATAAAAATGTTGATTGCATTTATGATTTTTCTTGTTAATTATCTCAGCCCACTATTAAACAATCAAACAAACAAACATCTGTAAAATCAATACATTTGACCAAATTATTTGCATAAAAAGCATAATTTGTTATTACTTCATTATAAATGTACATTCACTATACCATTAAAAAGTTTAGGTCAGTAAGTACAACCATTTGCACAAACGGTACTTATTTATGTATTATTATTATTATTATTATTATTATTATTATTATTATTTTAGGGCAGTCATGTCAATCACTGTGGTCATAAATTCATGAGCTATGTGAAGTCTGAAAGATCATGTGACACTGAAGACTGGAGTAATTGCTGCTGAAAAGGTTGACAGAAGTAAATAATGTTTAAAATATATTCAAATACAAGACAGTTATTTTATTTGTAATAATATTTCACAATATTACTGATTTTACTGTATTTCTGTCTGACCCCAAACTTTTGAACTACTTTTGGTAGTGTATGGCAAATATATTAGAAAAATCCTTTGCTGTTTCAAAAGTCTTCAAAGTAGTTGTTGCTTGGCTAATTGTGCTAGAATGGAAAAATTTAGTGTAAACAAAACAAAACACTTTGGTTGCCACAAGATGAACTTCAAAAGATTGAGGCAGGGCGATTTTAACCTCCCTGAACTTTTACTGTATAATTCACATACTGTCACCTTTAGGTTGCCTATATTATATCTGCAGTACTTTTTTTTCTCAGGGATCTCCAGTTTAGAGTTCTCAAAAAGGGTGAATTTGTCCTGTGACATAATAGTCACAATGTCTTTTTGAATTTTACTCCATAAACCAACATATGATGTAAAAGACGATCATCATGAATGTGTGTGGCAGTGGAGTGTGTGAAACAGAGTTTATTTATGCATGTTTCTTTGTTTTCTTGTGGTTCTGCATGATAAAATTTCCAGTGCTGAGAAAGCATGTCTCCACACACAGAGACACACACTTGCACAAATGCATGTACACAAACACACACTGAGGCTTGAGGGCACACCTCTGGAGGGCCCCTTACTTGAGAAATATAACAAGGCTATTGTCACGCTATGTGGAGGTCACACTTAAACAAGCAGAGGCAAGCTGGCAAAAGCCACACACTTCTTCTATCTCTGCAGATTAAAAGGACAAAGAAATAAATCATATCATCCACAGTGCATCTACGCAGGAGAAGAAAGGAATCCTTGTAGAGTTTTGAAATCATTCAAAAGCAATTTGGCCCTCGTCCTAGAGTTTTTAATCACCTCAACAGCTTTTTTTCTAGATTGTTCTAAGCTTCCTCACTGGTAAATGTAGTCTAGACTTTTGTAAACCATTCAATCTGATGGGACAAATGGATTTTGAATATATGTATATGTATATGTATATGTATATGTATATGTATATGTATATGTATATGTATGTATATGTATATGTATATGTATATGTTTATATATACCTAGGGCACCAAGCATCAGCATGGCCATTAATACATCTAAACCTTAAGTGAGTGAAAAGTGAAGTGACTTGTGGCCAAGTATGGTGACCCATTTTTTGCAGAATTTGTGCTCTGTATTTTACCTATCCAAGTGCACAGAGTAGTGAACACACACACCGTGAACACACACAAGGAACATATAAAATAAAAAATGCAGCGTTGCCCAGAGAGCAGTTGGGGGTTTGGTGCCTTGCTCAAGTGTCTCACCTCAGTCGTGGTATTGAGGGTGGAAGAGAGCGTTGGTTATTCAGTCCCCCCCACCGACAATTCCTGCTGGACCTGAGATCCAAACCCACAACCTTTGGGTTATCAGTTTGACTAACCATTAGGCCACAACTGCCTCACTGCATGCATTCATATGCACACATACATTGCACTATCCATTTCAAAGTTGGATATGATCTGGATTAATTATATATGTATTAATTCTATTTTAGTACTTGTAAAAACAAACATGCACATGAGCAAACACATGTGTTCTGAATAGGCACACTGTTAATCAATAGCTCTCATAGATTGTTGCTTACAGCTGCAGCAGAAGAATGAGATGGATTTGCATATATATAGGGCTGAGTGAACCCATGCACTTTAAGGATGATCAAATATGCTGACCTCAGGATCCGATAAATGAATAGTTTGTGTGTGTGTGTGTGTGTGTGTGTTACCACTGACCTCAATCCAGACACAGTTTCTGAGGAGATTTCGTACAGTACTGAATAATATTTGTTTGCCTATGAGATGACAAATGGAGAGGTTACAGTAGGCTGGCTTTGCACCAGAGATGAGTGTTAAATGCCTTTAACTGATTCATGAATGAAACCTAAACATCACATCAGGCCAAAATCAAAAAGGAATGTACAGATTTGAACATTTTAGCTTTTCCCTTCTTATGCTTAATTGATGAAACATGTAGACTGTGAGAACTGTGGCCAGATACCTGTAGAAAGTTGAGTGTGGGGAGGCAGTGCCTCCATAGCACTATGATTGGCTGATTATGTTGTGCTAATGTGTTAATTATATATACATATATTTTTTTAATGCAGCACATTAACTGTAAAAGGCAAGTAGCCGACTCCAAAAGTGCGAGGAAACGGTGCTACCCGATTGTGCATCCACCAGCCTTGCACGAAAGCAGACCAAACATGCGATGTGCTTCTGCAGCTCGATCAAGTGTTAAAGTGTGCTTAAAGTCAAAGTAAAAGTTAAAGTCGCTTGATCCATTCAGATGTTGACATTACAACTTGTATTAAAACTATTATATGACTATTATTATATGAAATATAATAATATTTTGAATGTTTACACGTTTACACGTGAGCATGGTTTTTACTGTGACTATGATAGCTGAACTTTTTAATCATTCTGATGAATTTTAATTGAAGTAAAATGTTAATTCAATTAGAGCTTGATGAAATATAAATAGGCCTGTCAGTTACATAAATTAGGTTTTAACTCTTTACCAGTGTTACTGTCATTCCAAACCTGTATGACCTTCTTTCTGTAGAGCATAAAAGATAATTTGAGAAATATCTGTTTTTTATATATATATATAATAGCAGTCAATGGTAACCAAAAGGGTTTGGTTACCAACATTCTTTAAAAATGTTTCACAGAAGAGAGAAAGTAATACATGTTTGGAATGGCATGAGGGTGTGTAAATGATGACAATTTTATAGCAGTAAATTTACTTTTAGGCTTTCTAGCCTAATCAGTGCTTTATTGTCAAGTGTATTTCTATGTGACAGAAATGCAATATTAAGTCTGTTAACTCTATTACAGTGCATTCAATAATATCTATAACTACTTGTTTCTGACCTTTATTTATTTATTAATTTATATACTTAATTGTAAAGCCCTGACCCCAGCAAAAACATTCACAGGCTGGATATATATATATATATATATTATATATATATATATATAATATATATATATAGATATATATATATATATATATATATAATATATATATATATATATATACATATACAGGGCTGGTAGTTATATTATTGTTAGTTTGTTCATAGGACTAACTGTAAGAAAAAAAATGCTGTTCCATATGCCTTCCAACTGTGTATACAAAAGTTAAACATGAATTTAAAACAAACTTAAACAAAAAAATAAAAAGAGATTAGAAGAAACAAAGATGCTACTGATTCTTTGACGCTGAAAAAAATAAAAAATAAATAAAGTGAAGCTAGTGAACATATAAAAACTACTGGATGTGAAAGGAAAGGAAAAGAACAGGGAGCACTGTTCTTATCAGGGAGCACTGTCCTCACACTCATGACGTATTTGTGTGTCTGTTAATCAACCGAGGGACCAATTAACGCTGTTCTCAGTTTGAAAATGTTCTCAAGAGACAAATGCTTCTTCTTGCGAAAGAGAGAGTATGAATGACACAAGAGAGAAAGGATGATTTTTATAGTAAAAATCCATCTTGTAAATGCTCTAAACATGGCATTTTAAATAAAATGTGCAATAATGTTTTTACAGAAATTAGTGTAAATATAAATTTTATGCTAATCAATATTAAAATTTTTACAGAAAACAGTGTTTTACATTTAATATCTCAGCTTCTGCTTTTTTATGTTTTTACAGGACAGAAAAAATAGTGGTAGAGAAGTGGAGGGTAGAGGTCTACCAAGGAGCCTGCGTGAAGGAGGAGACATTTCATGAGGTTAGATATTGGCTGACTCATCACAGTTTTCTGTGTTTGTTGTTTTTGGCCTTTTTTCCCCCCTCAGAAACATAAACTGTGAGCTGCAATATGAATTATAGAAAATGAGGTTTTATTAGGATGGATGTATAAAGACAAAAAAAAAAAATAAAAAAAAATAAGAAGGAAAAAACTATTTCTGGATCATCATAAAAGTTAAGCGTGTAATTTTTGAACCATATAGCAGCATAAAAGCAGAACTGCAAAAATAATGACGTTTCCAAACAGGTTATAAAAATGGCACAAAGCCACAGAGTTTACAATCTCCATAAGTCAATGAATACAGCAGTCACTGCATTGAAGTGGATTATAAAAAAAAAAAAAAAAATATATATATATATATATATATATATATATATATAATAACAGCAAAACAATTACACAATTCACATTTAAAATGTTCCATTGCTTCACCCTGTAAAAGATGATATGTTTTTTTCTTCTGAAAAACATAAATATGTATAGTAGGAGTTCTTGGAGAGTCAATGGCATTATAAAGTCTGGAGTTTGTAAGTGTATCGAGTGGGATCGATGTAGATATTCAGTGTTTGGCCCCACTGCACTTGCAGTCCATTTAATGACTCTGTTCCACCACCCTGCTTTCGGCTGATAACACTTACCACACTCCGCTTGTTTCAATACAAAACAACTTTAATTAAATCAGGCCATGGCCAAGGTTAGGTTCTCTCACATTCCTCAAAGATCCCACGGTTTGAAACACAATGCCTAATGGAGTCTACAGCAATATTACTCTGGAAGGAAGTGCAGCTCATTTCACAGGGACAAGGTGTTATAACAACATTACAGTATCATACAGCATCATAGGGCACAATATCTGATGTCTTTTATACCCAGTAGACTCCTTATATAAAATAAATAAATAAATAAATTCTTAAGTGTCAAGGAAAATGGATGATTTGACATGGGACACAGTGGTGTGTTTTAAGTCAAAGTTTAAGTTGGTCAAAGAATGAATGAATTGCTTTCAGTTTATTCTAAATAAAAGATACCACAAAGAGACAGTGCTAGCTGACATGAGCAGCTAAACTCGGTGTAACTCAAGGCCAGAGAGATCATCCCCACAGCGTATCTCCAACGCTATTATCGCACCCTGACAGCATCAGACTAAATATTGTCACAATGTTGTGGGTTCATCCAATAAATCTACACTGACTGAGCCTTAGGGATCAGACTCTCTCTCTCTCTCTCTCTCTCTCTCACACACACACACACACACACACACAAACCTGCTGTTTTTTTTTTTGTAATGTATTTTTTCTTTTATTTCATAGGCCCATACAAAGCAGAATGTGAAGGAGATTCCTTATAGTCAACAGCAAAATGTGCATGTTAAAAGTTATTAAATTATATCACACCCAAACATTTTAATGCATTAAGCCAGGGCAATGAGAAATCGTTTTGCTGTTCCAATCCACAGAATGCCACACAGTTTTGTTTAAATCTTGTGATATACTACTGTATATATATATATATTGCACTTTATATGCTGATGAACTATAAATTCTGTACAGAATCACAAGATCTGCAGGATTATTCTGGCATCATTAGATATGGAAAGGGCTTTTACTTTTCTCCCTGTGTCCTTTACTGATGAAATCTAATTTTAGCAGGCTTTCCAAACAAAATAAGAAGAAGAAATATAAATAGAAAATTAAATAATAGAAAATTAACTTAAACATTCTATTAACTAACATTTTTTTATAAAAAAAAAAAAAAAAAAAAAATACAACTGTCCATTGTTATTTCATGTCAGATCAGGCACATTTACTGATTTTAATACTATGGATATAACAAGATAACAAGGATGATTAAAGATAAAATTACTTCCATTCAAAAATCTATTTATTACGGAAGTTCTAAGCGGCCATGCATTATAATTTTTTTTCTTTTTGTTTTCTCGTTATAACGACTTAATTTGCTCGTTATCTCGACATAAACGAAGGTCGTTTTATCGTTATAACGACTTAATTTTCTCGTTATCTCGACATAACGAAGTTCGTTTTCTCGTTATAACGCCACTTAATTTTCTCGTTATCTCGACATAACGAAGTTTTCGTTTTTCTCGTTATAACGACTTAATTTTCTCGTTATCTCGACATAACGAAGTTCGTTTTTCTCGTTATAACGACTTAATTTTCTCTAAGAATTTACAAAACTGCGCCAGCAGGTGGCACTATAGACCTGAATATAACTGATGGGGTGTTGTATACTAACCACTTTACTGTACGCGGACCTTCCTCGTGATCGCTATAATTTGTGCAGTCTTGTTTATTACTGACATTTAATTAATTCATAAATGTTAAATGCTTGAATCAATATGAATATTTTGTTTATTAAGTTCCTGCTAGATGCATGAGTTTCACCAACGCATTCTGTTTCATCAATAACTGCTTATCAAAACCAAGGTTGACATCACTGTATTCTGTTTGCACCAATATATATTATATTTGTGCTTCTTTTAGGCTCATGATTAATTTAAATTTAATTTTAATTTAATGATTAGGTAGTTAATAAGCGGAGATGTTCTGTTTATCTACAGTAGGACGGGATTTAACGATGTAGGCTGATATGCTTCTTTTCCTTATTACTAATCTTTATTGTTAACCATATTGATGAGAAATGTGATGTATATGTAAAATCCATAGGCTAATTTAATTCAGTTTTGTTCTGCAATGTTGTAATGTTTTTTTTCTACACACACACATACATTACACGTACACATGAACGCTCTTTTCAAACAGAAGCTTATAACACACATGATATCTGCCACATAATGACTACTACAAATTACAAATTATATATAATTTTATTTCATATAAAGGGAAAATTAAAAGTGAGTTTAATCCAAGCAGCTCTAATGGCGCGGTGTTGCCATTTAAACATGTTAATTACAAAAACAAAAACGTTCGTTGTACTGTCTCTGGAAAAAAACAACAGTGATTGATCAGCCTTTATTTATACAGTATTGTAGACGTTATTATTACCTAGGCGAAGCAAAATTTGCTGAAATATAGGCTACAGTAAGAGCGCCTGCATGGCTGTCCATCAGATGCCTGTCAAAGTTGAGTTCGTTACTATAGCAACAGTAAAACTTTCATGTCGTTATAACGAGAAAACAAACTTTCGTTATGTCGAGATAACGAGAAAATTAAGTCGTTATAACGAGAAAAACGAACTTCGTTATGTCGAGATAACGAGAAAATTAAGTCGTTATAACGAGAAAACGAACTTCGTTATGTCGAGATAACGAGAAAATTAAGTCGTTATAACGAGAAAACGAACTTCCCAATTTCAAGATAAACATAAAATAAATCCTCAAAAACTATAAAACAAACCCATTCATTCAAACAAAAATCATTGACAACAACAAACTACATAACATATCAAATGTATCCATTGTATTTTCTGTATTTATTGGCTTTGTCTCTGTTATATATAATAGTCAATATTCAACAGGAAAGTGAGAAAAAACAGGATATAACAATATTAAATTGGAGATAAAGCTAAACGGAAACATTTTCATAAGTGTTCTTGGTGCTTTGGACCTCACTGTATTTAGAACATTGTTGATTCTGTCTGTCTCCTTGGTGGCCCCATCGATGTTCCACCTCATGCTCCTTTTCTCAGATTAATGATGAAATCAATCTGTGCAATAACCATTAGGACAGATGTCACACCAATAAGAGAAGGACAGAAATGATTGTGATGACATAACCACTGGTGACCACATTGACACTGGCAGTGATAAAGACATCAAGGACAATGTCTATGGGAATTTACCTCCAATCAATATGTCTATAGACAGATTTCAGAACTATTTGCTCCATAATAGACACTTTATTGTCTGATTACTCGTTTAAATTTGACAGGGAAAGATAAAGGACAAAAGACATGTAAATCTACTGTAAAGTCCCAAGAAAGATGAAAGAAAAATACAAAGGATGAGCAGAGAGGAGAATGAATGAAGGCTAAATAATTAAAGGATAGATAAAAAGGTCAGTTATATAAGGTTAAGGCAACTTAATTAAGAAATGCAACAAAATACATGGTTTACGTGTAAATGTAAAAAAAGAAAAGCTCTGCCCATAACTTAATATATATTTAAGCCTGTGATATGTCTGTGGGTCAACGCAGCTATACTAACCCTCGGCTTCACCCATCAGATGTGCCATATTCCACTTTGTCATGCATCACATGTCAGAGGAATAATTCGATCCATCTCCATCACTCCATTTTCTGTCCTTCATTCCCTCCCTCACTATGATCCTCCATCCTGTACTGATTAATGTTAATTTCATCATAAGTCTTTTTCAGCTCAATAAACTCTCCCTCCCTCCCTAAATCGAATTGTTACTGATCATACTTGAATGCTAAGCTACTATCCTGCCCTGTCTGTCATAAACCGCCCGCATTGCTCCTATACCATGAGCTCTGATTTTATTAGACGTCATTATAAGCATTTTGTTTAATTGAACAAATAATTAGTCAATTTTAGCTTTAAATGAATAGTTCACCCAAAACTGAAAATTGGCTGAAAACATACTCACCCTCAGGCCATCCAAGATGTAGATGAGTTTGTTTCATCATTGGAACAGATATTTAGCTATACAGCACTTACTTACCAAAGGATCCTCTGCAGTGAATGGGTGCCTTCAAACTGAGAGTCCAAACAGCTGATAAAAGCATCACAATAATTCACAAGTAATCCATATGACTAAAGTCTATCAATTAACATCTCGTAATGCGAAAAGCTGTGTGTTTTTAAGAAACAAATCCATTAAGGCGTTTAACTTTGAACCGTCACTTCTGGCTGAAATACCTGTCCATAGTAACACTTCCTCCAATGAAAAAGTCCAACCCCTGTTGTCCTTTCACATCGAAAACCACTGACATAATTGTTTAGAACTCTTTCGGACTGTTTGTTAAGTGTGGTTGATGTATATTCCTATCATTTGTTAAGTGTGGTTGATGTATATTCCTTTCTTAATTCAGAAAAGGTGACTTTTTCACTGGAGATAGCATTATTATAGATAGAGGATAAAAGGTGGATATGAATATAAAAATCTGTCATCATTTTCTCACTCACACGTTGTTCTAAACCTCTTCACCTTTTCTCTGTGGAACACAAGAGGAAAAGTATTTAAAAAGTTTCTGGATTGGAGCTTTGAAAAAAAGGAGCTAAAAACACCACAAGAGCATCATGAAAGCAGTCCATGCAATATCTATATCTGTATAATCTATATTAAGTTGTTTTTTTTCTTGTCACTTTCTCTTGCTTGCTCACTGGGAGGTGTGTATGCCACTTTACTTTATGGTTTAATATTTATTCTGAAAAGCGCTACACGTGTAAATGGAATTGAATTAAATACTTTGTCATAATTAAGTGCAGTGGCTAAGTAATTAACTGGCAGGAATACTGATTAGTGAGAGTTTGATGGCAAGCAGGCTTAGAGGAGCATAGCAAGCCAGAGTAAATACTGAGACACTATCAAAAAAGGAAATTTTGAAAATGTTATCTTAATGTTTTCTTTTAACATGCTGTTGTTGGCCAAAGTCTAGATATGCTGACACTCTCATTCTATCTTTATTTCTCTCATACACACACACACCACCATACACACACTCAAAGTGATGGGCTTGAGTACACAGCATTTATTGATTGAGCTACGAGCACTAATGGAAATGATGCAGAGAATAAAAGGCAGTTCATTAGAATTGCTGTTTGATTAAAGAAAAGCTGATCAATGCTCTCTGTGTGTTTATGTGTGTGAGAAAAAGAGAGCATGATGTTCAGCCTTTAAAAAAGTTGTTTTAAAATGGTTCAAACTAAATAAAAATAGTTCTCCAAACAGTGTACTGTATATGAATATTCCTAATATATTTCAGTTTTATAGAGCCATGCAATTGTTTAATGAAATTTGAGAGCAGTGGAAGTTTAAGAGTTGTAGTACACAGTATAACAACTTAAATGTGGATTTATTTTTCATATAAAGTTATTGAATGGCTTTAGAATAGTTGGTATGTTGTACACAAATTGTGTGGACCAGGGTTATTTAATTAACTAAAACAAACAAAAAAAATGTATTGATTGATAGATTAATTTTTTTTTTTTTTTTTTTTGGGTGAACAAATCCCTTTAAGGTGTCAGATAAATGCACAGTTTAGGCAGTTGCTTCCACTCACACTGGAATGGTCACATTTCATATCTTGGGTGGAAGGAAATTGGTATGTTTAGCGATATCATACCTCCATTCTAACCCTCAGTTTCCTTCTCTTTTGGCTATAGGGGCAATGGAAAATGCTTGACCACCAGGGTAAGCTGGCTGTCAGAATGGAAACTGCTTGGTGCAGCAAGTCAGTGACTCAGAAAACTTAACTAAGTTTTTTCTCCTCCTCCGCCCCATCCCCCCTCCTTGCACCCCCCTCCATTCTCTATCTCTCTCCTCCTCTCTCGCTCTCACACTGCCTCCTTTTCGTCTCCCTTGAAATTTCTTTGAGAAGATTATCCGCAGGTAAGCTTGTTACCGTGGCGATCCTGCGTCAGCAGCTCTTTCTCTCGCACTGACCACTCTGAAAGTGTGTATCTGTGTGTGTGGTAGGAAGAGCAGGTCAGTAAGGATTGGGGGACAGTGTGTGTGCGTGTGTGCATGAGATGAGGGGTGAAGCAGCTAGCCAGCCTCCACTAACATAGTGTGACGACATCATAAGACAGGGTAAATAACTGTCCGGGTGTTTGAGACAGGGGTTCGGGGGAAGGAGTGGAGAAATAGATGGATGGAGGAATGAAGCGGTGGAGGGATAGAGGGATGAACGGGTGATACAAAGCTGTCCCCCAGAGCTCACAGTCTGTGACCCGCTTCATTGCAATCTTCACTGAATGCCTCCACAGCAAGTCTCCCTTACCTCACACACACACACACGGTGAGAGAGAGAATCACTGTGGATGAGCTCTAATTCACACAAACTCCTCTCAAAAATAAATTAATGAAAGACAATAAATAAGGACCACTGGACTTTTACTCAGCTCACAAAGACAGATCTTTTTATTTCTTTAAGTTACTTTATTTGGAGGTGTGGTGGAGGAAGAGACTAAGATTTTGGAAGGGTTTATATGCTGCATGTTCAGTAATATGCTAGTGTTTTGTAATTTAATTTGTCTTAACTTTATTTTATTTTTAAGTAAGAAGTACTTCTATAAAAGCACGTGCTAAACATGAATATGCTTTTGTCAAGCTCAGGCACTTAATCTTTTGTAATTACACTTTTTTTACCGGATGGAAAGATTAATTTCAATCTTGGGTGGATATTAAAGATTTACAAAAAAATAAATAAAAATAAAAAATAATAATAAAATAATAATAATAATAATAATAAAATAAATAAAGTAATAAATATCTATTTGTAATAAATGAAATAAACTATGGTAAAAAAATTTCCATCATTTTACTAGATAATTATAACTTCTAATAATAATAATAATAATAGGATTTCTGTCTTGAAAAATTATAAGTTTATTGCTTTTATTTTTTATTGATTAATCTGTTAATTATATAATATAGATAAAACCCTGTTGCAAGTACCATCTGTAATATATTTACATGGTGTTTGTTGGCCTGTATTTGCTTGTCTGTTTGTTTGTTTGTGTGTGTGTGTGTGTGTGTGTGTGTGTGTGTGTGTGTGTGTGTGTGTGTGTGTGTGTGTGTGTGTGTGTGTGTGTGTGTGTGTGTGAACACAACACACTGTATGTCTGTCTTCAGACGGAGAGACTTATGGGAGGCTTTCTCTCTTGGCACTCCGATGCAGCTTTGGGATTGCTGCTGCTCTTGGGAAGAGAAGAGAGAGATAAATGGACAGAGAGAAGGATGAAGGGGATCTATTCTTCCTGCGATGGAGGGGAATTCTGCACAAATCTTCCCTTGTTAGGGGGAGAGGGACAGAAAGAAAGAGACGGATCAGAGCTGAGCTCTCCCAGGAGGACAAACAGCTTTCTCTTCCTGATCCTGACTACACCTGGACAGCCACAGTCTTTCCTCAAGCTTCCTGACTTGGTAAAGACAACAGTGAATAAATGACAAGTTATGCACTGTACACTGACAAGAGTAGTGGTTGAAACTTTAAAAAATGAACCAGCGGGAGTGATAATTACTGAAAAGAAAGGGGGAAAAGGAAGGTTTTATAGATTTACACCATGGATAAACAGGGGTACCAAGACCAATTTTATAGCAAACCGAAATAGCTTTCTGCATTAGCTATCCAATTAGCTCTCGCTGTAGTTCACCAGTGTTAATGAACAAAAGCCAGATATCTGCTTTTGTGAACCTGAGAGAGACCCAGGGGACTCGCTGACACAGAGGTGAGAAACTAACAGCGGTGGGCTCCTCACTGTACTCGTAGAACAGGGGGTAAAGACAAATGCACATGCTGGAACACAGGGGGAGCACAAAGACCACCACAGGGGAATTAACCTGTGCACTCTACGAGGTGACAATGCCTCTTTCTTGTTTCAGAGATGAATATATTAACAGGAGGAGAAGAGCTGAGGAGTAATATTTGAATAGATTAGCAGATGAGATGCTCTGAAATAAACCGAACATCTGTGTCAGAGTGAACTCTTTTGTCTCCTGGCTAAACTAGGTGTCTCATCAAAGTTGACTTGCTCCACAGGGTTTTGGGGTGTAAAATAGGGCGTGAGAGTTTGCTGTTATATTATGGAGATTTTAAGACTTTGCATTTCTTTTGCATTATGTTATGCAAAAAGTGTTTTAAAATGTACATTTTATTGATGTTTAGATATGAATAATGTGTCACGTTGTTATTGTTTCATTAACATCTTTGGATATGAATAGAGATTTACGTGGGTGTGTTTAGTTAGTTGTACTTGACATAAAAAGTCCCCAGTAGTTAGCTATAAAGAAAACATAAGGTTACTTTGGTGGCACCCAAAAAGGTAAAAATTATTCTTGAATAATATAAATATGCTTGTGAATAAATATAAAATATAGTATATAAACTACTGTTCCAAAGTTTGGGGTGTTCCAAAGGTGTTTTTGAAAGAAACAATTTTTTAAAAATAAATTAATAGTTTTATTCAGCAATGACACATTAAAGTGATAAAAAGTGACTTAAAAAGTTCACATCACATGACATCACTGTTTTCACAAATTTGCATTGATGTAGCTTATACTGAGACAATACTTGCACTTTGATACCCGTTTTCAAAAGTTAGCATTTTCAGGCTCTGAAAATGCTGTTGTTGTGTAAGCTAATGGCAAAAAACTGATAAAAAGTTTTTAGTTGATAACTTAAAGGCTAAATGCCCTCTTTTTTATTAAGGCAAAAATGTTAGCACTTTGATGGCTCTGAAAATTTTGTTTTAAATAAACAAATATGTACTGTACAAAAGTTAGCATTTTCAGGCTCTGAAAATTTTGTTTTTAAACAAAACTCTACACACAACATGCAAATAAACACACACATATTAAAAACTTTGTTTTTAAACAAAACTCTACACACAACATGCAAAGCATCACACATATCTTGCAAAAGCAAACACTTCATTCAAAACTATTTTAACTCTTCTAAAAAATATATATTTTTGCATAGTAACTGTACACACAAACATAAAATAATTAGCCACATACACGCCAAACTACACACAGGGGTAAAAAATGTAAAACTCTTATGTGTCTTTTGCTTGTTCAGATTGCAGTAGCGTGTGTATACTGTACATATATACAGTTAGACATATACACACATATAGTACACACTGAATTTAAAGCGCATAATGTGCTTGTAGTTTTGCAGACTTGGTTTAAAGATTAGGTATGAGTGAATGGTTTCACTGAGTGGGCTAAAAGTACCACTTTTAGTGTCTTAGCAATTTTTTTAAACTGTAAAAAAATCTTACTGAACCCAAATTTTTAAATGGTAGTGTATACACACATATACATTATTGACCAGTAATGCTCTGTAATTATGGCTTATTTTAAAGCAATAGAAGTCTGTTGTATTTCCCATTGATATACATATGGTAAATGTACCTGTGTTTGTGTGTGTGTGTGTGTGTGTGTGTGTGTGTGTGTGTGTGTGTGTGTGTGTGAGAGAGAGAGAGAGAGAGAGCGATCCTCAGCCTTGTTTCTTTTTTTCATGAATACAACCACGGTCTGAAAAAAGACTGTGATGCATTTATGCTGACCCCTACAAATAGATTAATGAGCTAAAGATCTGGGGAATGTTAATTAATTTGATTATACACCGTGGTCCACAGGCCTGTGGTGAAGGGAGAGTGAGGAGGGCTGAAGGATTTGAAGGATGGAGGGATATTCTAATCTGGGATGGATAGGAAAAAGTAATGGAGTTTTTGCAGACTGACCACACCACACCTAATTTATAGCATACACTGCCATATAGTCAATGCTGTTTTAATTCACCCCCCATACTGAAGTGTCCACCCACCCCATCATTATCCCCTCTCATTAATGGAAATCTAATCATCCACCCCCTATGATCACACACACCAGTCATTTCATTCAACAAAGCCCATTCCTTATAGTTTGTATAGATTAGGATGCGTTCATCCTAATCTTAATGACATTATTTAGGGGTTGCGGTTCTGAACCCGTGTTTACGATCATCAAAAACAAAAACAAAAAAATCCAGTTCACAGAACTCCATCTTCATCTGGGTCTTTTCACTCCTCTTTTGTTCAATAAATAAAAGGAGATTAAACATGTTACATTGTTACTTCTAACATTGTTTTCAGTTTGATTACTCACAGTCCTTTATTGCTCAAAAATTGTAGTCTGTTACTGATTACAAATTACATAATGAAAGCTGCAAATAGTATCATAATCTATTAGATTACAGCAATGTAATCAATTACTTTTTCATTACTTTTAGATTTCTTTTGACTTACAGTAACTAGCTGATCACATATATTTATCTAATATTGATCTAAAAATACAAAGATAAAGAAAATTATTCTATTCTTTTTTATTAACTAGAAGTGCATTAAACATCACATTATGTCAGGGTTTCACATAACAGGGTTTGTGAAGGAACTGCAGAAGGTTTGAGTTGATAATTAAGCTAATAATTAAATTATTAGAATTAAATCATAAGAATGTAAAATTTAAATGAATAATTTTATAATTACTTGAACACTAAAAATATTTAATTTGTTCACCTGAATATCATGTGACCATTGAAGAACCGTGAGCATTCGAATGTGTTGTTAAATTATTAAAATAATAACTTAAAATTGCAAGGGTTCTTAAACTAGTAGTTTAGGTCAAAGGGGTTCAGCTGACAAAAATGTTTGGGAATCCCTGCATTACATGACGCAACACTAATAAACGTGAAAACAGTGATAACATTATGCAGTAAAAGTCTTTCAGGTTTGAACTTTGGAGATTGATTGATTGATTGATTGATTGATTGATTGATTGATTGATTTGATTGATTGATTGATTGATTGGCTATTTTTGGCATTCCTCGAAGTTTGTATGGAGCTCACTAGTGCCATCTGTGTGTGTGGTTATGTTGCCAGACAGTGACACACACTAAAGGTAGACTGTAACCAAGGTGACAAGGCCAGGCAGGGGCAGCACAGCAACTGTCTCAGCCCTTACATGTCCTGTAGTGGCAGCACATAAAAAGCTACCAGTCACCACGCATCTCCAAACAACCTCTCCAACAGTCAGGAGAGATCCAGGTCTTGGTCAGGTGGAATAACAGAGTAGGACAAGATAAGATGATGCATAAAGGGGAAAGCCTGTAGTTTGGCTTTCATGAGCAATTACAGACAGTTCAGCATGGATTTCATTCCTTATATTCACTGAAAGGATCAACACAAGCCTACTGCTTCTTCTGTTGTCTTTGTCAATCTTATTTACTGTTAAGTAGTCCTCCACTTGCCTGGTCTCATTTCTTCATGGTTTTTCAGGGGGCTTTTTTTCCACGTTTCTCATGAAGAATTCAATAGGATACGCATTTTAAGAAGCGCTAAAAACTTTGGAATGCCTCTGCGCCTCAACAGTAAAGAACACTGCTGACAGCTAGTGAAACATTATTTATCTCCTGTCACATCTTAAATGCAGATAAAAGTCACTTTGGCTGAGAATAATAGCCTGTGTTCATTGTTCCCTCCTTTTGTTTTTCATTTCATCGTTTGTATTAAAAGCAGACGAAGAGGTCCTTCTCTTCTCTTCAGTCACTTGAAAGGTTGGATTATCATCGTGGTTTTGACAGGAGAAGCATTCTAATGAAGAGACACTCTGGTGATGGACTCTAAATGTGTGAGTGAGGATGAGACGTGCTGCATCCATAGCCCTTCAAATACTGTCTGTCCATTTCCTCGTGCCTCCGTGAGATTCACGAGTCTGAGAGGATTGCCGCTCAAAAAACTGCTCAGTATTAAAAATTAACACTTAAACTAACCCACTGAAAATTGGAAGCATCTCCCACTCAAAGCTGACATTAATCCACACCAAAAATGAACATTCTGTCATTATTTACATGTATGATATTGTATGTATGTCAAACACAAAAGCAGATGTTAGACAGAATATCTGAGTTTCCATACTATAAAAGTGAATGTGAAATACTATATTAGTTCATATGATGGAAGATGTGGAATATAGAGCACGTCATGTGGAGCGCTTTTATGGCAATTTATTTTTGTCCATTTTTTAAATTTAAGAGCCCCTGGTTATTTTATGGAAAAGAACAGCTCAGACATTCTACTAAATTTCTCCTTTTGTGTTCGATGAAAGAAATTAAGTCGTATAGATTTTGAACAATGTAAAGGTGAGTAAATGTGACACAATTTTTTATTTTTATGTAAGCTTATGCTTTAAAACTTGCTGTTTTAACATTACTTTAAACAAAATAATTAACATTTTCAATTCTTTAAGTAGGTTTAATATAATTTAAATTGAAATGACTTGTACAGCCAATTTGATTATACTTAAAAATATAAAACAGCAAATGAACTTAACTTTTCTTTTTTTAATTCTAAGGTGGACATTTTTTACAGTGAAGATGCAATGTGCCCAAATGTGATAAATTGTGTTTGTTTATAAACAACAGTAATTTATTACTTAAAGCTATTTTATTGAATATTAATTTAAATATTCTTATTTACCATGTTTTTATTTAAATTTTATTTTATTATATTAAGGCGATTAATCTTGTATCACATTTTTGTTTAGTTTTCCTGAATCAAATTAATCTTGTAAATTACAATATTCCATTTCTCAATTTTGTGCACTACTCAGCGAGCACATGTCTTCGCCATGCTTTCTCACCCTGTGTGAGCGCTGCACCATCTCTGCACAACTCACAGTAATCGCTCTGTAAGCACTTTATCAAAAACGCTTGTTCTTTTGGTCTTTTTTGTGCTTTCTTGTTGTTTTGTTGATCTGATCTCCCCCCCCCCCACCCCTCCCTGTAAAAAAAAGAACAGTCCTGACACTCATTAAAAAAGAAAAAAAGGCAAAACATCAAGCGTTGAGAAGCGAGCCCGTCTCTGCTCAACCTGCGGTCACAAAGCCGTCATCTAGAAGGAGACAAGCTTGTTAGCCACAGCACCCCCACCCCCCACCCCACCCCCAACATCTACGTTTCTCGCACTTTCTTTATACTTTTTTATTCCTCGCATATCATCCCACATGAACATAATCAATTATGGATCAAATATAAGTCAGGCTTTAATTTAGTTTACCGTTACATCTTTCTTTAATTCTTACCCTCTTTACTGGGCTGGAGAAGCAAAAAGATCTGAAGGAAAAACACTGAGTGATGGTACAGTGAGTAAAATTATATTTGTAAGTACAAAAAACATTGCTTGCTAAATCTAAGAAAAGGACATTGGATTTAAAGTCATTCATTCTAATAGCAGATCTAATAGCACACACACACACGGACACGAAAAAGTGATATATCCATAGTATCCAGATATTATAGACTAACATCTGCTTTTGTGTTTGACATACATACAGTATGGATGTTGGGGCTGTCATCTGTGAAGTTGTTTAGTTCTGCAGGCACGACTAGCGTTTATAAATCCAAAATCACAGAAATGGTGTGAGTGTGTGTATGGTACAATACTTATCTCCCTTTCAGTTCTTCAGCTGTTTTGGTATAGCCGGAGATAACACCATAACGTCAACCCATCTCATCCTCCTGCCATCCCTCCTCCTTTTCATTCATCCTCCTATCCCCTCCATCAGTATCTCATTCATAATTTATCAAGTAGGCTTTTTTCTGCAGACACAATCAGAGTGTGTGGCAGTGCAAATACTCTCTCCTGTTACCCGTTAGCCTCTTCCTACACCAGCAGGAAACAACTATCAATACAGACAGGAAGTGAGAGCAAGCAGTGACCCTTAAATGACACCTTAGTTTCTCTCTCTGTCTTCCTATCCTTTCTTTATTTTGTTCTTCAAAAACACACACTTACACAACAAGGTGAATCTGTTACTGAGGATTTTGTTTATTTTGAAAGCTGAAAACTCTCTCTCTCTGTCTCTCTCTTTACACCCTTCAGAAACATACATACATACACACACACACACACACAACCACAGGTGAGGTTGTCCTAGACCTAGGGTGTCACATATCCCTGAGCTGGATGGTTCTTCAGTACTGCATGTGCACTTGTGGTGTGGTATGGTATTTCACATTTTAAAAGCATATATTTTTTAAAAATTACTTGCAGATAATGTAATATTAATTAAATGTTACATATAAGAGTTACTGTTATGTACAAGAGTACATTTTAAAATATTATGATTTAATACTTTTTTGTTGTGCTTCAAAGAAGTACAATTATTTTGTTGTGCTGACTAAAATACTATACAGAATATGTAAAGTTATTGATTATAATTTTAACTGTAGTGTGTTATTCCATATTACATTGCAAGTTAATATATTTTGAAATTGCATCTTCAACATTACAAATGTGTATTTAGAAAATACATTTAAATACATTGACATTTTAATAGAAATAACATAAAAAAACACATTTTTTAATACCATAAATGCTTGTCAGTACATTCAGCATTCCACTTCAACCAGGACAACATAATTATGAAATTGAATATAAAGATGTACTTACTGTAAGTTATACTTAAATGAGTTAAAAAAAAGTCCAGCTAATTACATTTAATATACATTTAAACTATACACTTCCTTTAATAACAATTAATACGCTTTTACTGTCAGTGTCCGAAAACAACTCAGGTTACATATGTAACCATGGTTCCCTGAGATTGGAATGAGACACTGCGTCCTCTAGGGGCCTTGACATGACCCGTGTCTGAAGCATACATTCAAAACAACAACACGTTTGCCGAGGACAGCCTATGATGTCACAACTAGTCGGACCACAGTATAAAGGGGCTCCGGAAGAATATGTCTTCTGCTTCTTCATCTGAAGCTAGCGTCCGCAGCATGACAAGGAAACTAGAGGATGCAGTGTCTCCTTCCCTTCTCAGGGAACCAGGGTTACACCCTGGGAAGGTTTGACGGCTGTCAGTGACATTATCCCCTTGGGCCAAAGGCCTGATCTACATACATCAGAAACTTACCTGTTAGGGGCCAGGCCTCCTGGACCCAGAGTAGAGCTCCAAGGCTTGGAATCAAAAGTAGAGATTTTTTTTTTTTTTTTTTAAGGGGATATGACCAGGACACTCAGTAGGGAGCAGCATGCTCATAGATGACCCTCTACAGTGAGGAGAGCGATGCTAGCTAGATTAAATACAGCTCACAAGGGAGGCAGCATGGTCAACCCAATCCAGCCCTGTGCTCTCTACCCCGATAGAGAGCATGGGTCCCTTTTAACCAGACAAGCAGAGCCTGGAAACAACGGGGCTCAAATCATGCATGGAGAGCTGTTCTCCTAAGAGCCAAGGGTTTTCAACAGAAACACCCCTTACTCATACCTCAGGGAAAAACAGTGTACTCAAGCCCACTCCATGGAGGGGTGACTCACTGGTTCACCATGAAGGCAGTGTGATGCAACTAACGGACTGCAGAGTAGAGTTTAGGGTAGCAAAGTTGCCCAATGCCTCAGCGAGAGGAGCTCCACTCAGTCACCAGAAGGAAGGACCCGCTGGTCCTGGGATTGCAGAGCTGTACTGGGGACCTGATGACCAAGAAGGCTCCCACAGAAGCCTAATGACTTGGCCACATGATCCAGGAGGCATGAAGCCGAGAACAGGACTATCATCCAGTTTGGATCCAGTATCAATGAGTGAGGCCATCCCTGTAATGAGTCAATAGCAAGGGTTCTGAGTCCAGCAGAAACACAACAGACAGGTCCCGGAAACACTGCAAAGAAGGCTAGCAGAAGGATTCACACAATCACCATCAAACAGATTTTAAATGGATCGTACTCACCCACCATGGTTCCCACAAATGAGCTCAGTTCAGGAGGCGAAGTCCAAAGAAGCCCCTCTTTAAACTCATCGGCCAGATCAGCCTGCGATCCCCATGAGCTCATACTCCTCCATGCCTTGGCAGTGACAGGTCCTGAACCACAGGGAGCAGACGGCTGCCCCTTCTTTCTCTGAAAGAGAGACAGATTTCATGCTCTTCGCCCAAACAAACAACGCAAAGATTGTCATCAGGTGTCAAATAGTGAGGACCAGGATCCACACACCTCTTAAATGTCTTGCTAGTGCTCGCCATGACAAGGGAAGAAAAAGATTGTTTTTATCACCTGAATGCATGCTTCAAACAAAACAGTCACTGAAGACGAAGAAGAGGATGACGTGTTCTTTACTGTGGTCGCACCGGTAGTGACACCATAGGCTGTCGCCGGCCAACATGTTATTGTTTTGAATGTATGCTGCCCAACAAAGACAAAAGACCTTAACTCGCTAGAGTGTGAAACTGAAAAAATTTACCAAATTAGATGTTTTAATAATGAAAATTATCTAAATAAAAAAATTGTGAGTTCAAACTTGATTTTTACCCCTATTTTGAAGTTACTCTGCCTTTGCATTGTCTGCAAACAGTGAGAAGTCATACCAAGGCAAAAGGCAGTAACTTTCACATTATCAATATTTGGTTGCTGATCACCATTTACAAAATCGTTATAGTAACACCTGTATAAAATCTAGTGATCATGGGCTGTCCCATATAGGCTATTGCATATAGTAATGTGACTGTATTAATTTTTTTTTGATCGTAACAAGCTCTAAAAGTTAAACATGAGTGGATTCAGTGGATACCAATTTATTTGCTATGCTCAGTAATGTAAAAGAATGCTAGACATAGCATAATTGCTTTAATACTTATTTGTATGAAATAGCCTAACCTAAAAGAACGACTTGTGGATTGATGTGATCGCCAACAAATGGGAATAATGCTCAGAATGGTTGTGGATTAAACATCTCCAATGACATTCATCGCCATGGATTGATTTTTATTGGATTACAAGAAAAGGTAGGATATGGATTTAATTGCAAACTGTTAGTAGGCTACTGATTTTATGATTGATCTTTAAAGGTTATTCATGATTATGTATTGCTGCCAATGTATCTAGTCTTTACAGTGCATTGTTATATGGAGCTGTTTGGTAGACTGCGATCTATCTAATTTGTTTGTCTACTCTACACCATAATTAAAATGCGGCAGACTTTAATGGAACAAAGGCAGAACACCGTATAACTCCAAACCGGCACCGTAACTTCATATTGACGTGCGGCTAAACAAAGTCAGAATGGTGTAATTCAATTTGAGCATTCCAAACAAAGTGAAAGAGCGGGAACTGGTGTTATATGGTGCTCTGCCTTGGTTCCTCCGGGGCTTTTTGAAGTTACGGTTGAGACAATCCATTATTTTCTCGGAAAAACAACGAAATTGACTCAAGATATACTATATACATGATAAAGGATGTCTTGAATGTCCCAAAAATATCAATAAATCATTTTCGACAAAAATCAAAGTTACGGTCTTTTGCCTTTGCACGGCGGTATGGTTCAGACAAGGGTCACATCAAGGCGTTTCCCAAAGCGCCCCCTAGAGGACGGAGTTTGAAGTCCCCTCGAAAGGGAACATTACATTCATTTAGCTCTTAAGTATATTCTTTTTTAAAGTATATTATTTCCATAATAAGAACTATTTTTAAAAGTTTGCTAAAGAATACTTATAAACAAGGATATTAAAGAATTTTGTTTTTAAATAAACCAATTGTTTATCTTTGCTTACAATGTGACTATATTAAAAAAATAGCACAGCTTCTCATACCTAATTTCTTAGATTATGTAGATTGTTTAAACCACAATGATTTTCCTGAAGTTTTCAGACACATGTGCAAACACAAGGTAACAAACAGATACATGTGCATTAATCACTCTATGCTGCTACTGTGTGTGTGTGTGTGTGTGTGTGTGTGTGTGTGTGTGTGTGTGTGTGTGTGTTAGCTAGAGTTTTGTTTTAATTAAGTTTAGTGGCCTGACACACTAAGATTTTGTAGTGTGTAACCACTTACGGTACAGCTGCGACAAATTCTAACTTATGCACAGCGGGTGCAACAGGCCCCTGTTCCCCACAGAAGCGGCTGTGGGGGTCATTAAAGAACAGCACCAAGTGCTAATGTGTGTGTGTGTAGGTCTACAATCAGTTGTGATTACTGCTTTCCGGTTGTTTAAGAGAGAGAGCGAGGGACTAATATTTATTTACCCTGCTCTCAGTCAGTACTGTCAGTACGAGAACGGAAGGACAGAGGGAGGCTCATCAATTAGCCCTTATGTCTTCAGGGATGAGCGGTGACACAGAGGAGTTGCCATAAATATACATCAAGAGAGAATAATGTATGAATGTTGAGAATGTGTGGTACATATATACACACACTCTACCAATCAAAGGTTTGAGGTCAGTGCTTTTTTAAAAGAAATTAATACTTTTATTCAGCAATGGCACATCAATCTAAAGTGACAGTAAAGACAATTTATTAATCAAATAAAGCATAAGTTTGCTCAAAAATATCAATCAGCTCAAAAGTTTTCAACAATGATAATACTTGTTGTGACCCTGTACCACAAAACCAGTCATAAGGGTACATTTTTTGAAATTGAGATTTATACATCTGAAAGTGCGATTTGGCCACAGACACTGGAAGAGTATCAGAATGAGTTCTTTTAATAACGGAGGGAATCAATCTGTTTTAGTGTAATGATTAATTTTAGGGCAAAACTAGTTCACTAGCTAAATAAGAGTTACACAGAGAGGGTTTTCTTATTGGCAGTGTCTCAATTTACTCTCTTTCTCGCTGTACTGTGAGTAGCATCCTTTCTCTCTTTCTCTTTTCTGTCTCTCTCAGAGGAGCATTTTCTGGGAGCGAGTTGCATGTCTTTCACCCATAAACGAATGGCTACAAAGATGCTGTCTCAGCATGGTCTGCCCCACAGCAAAAATCAAAATATCAATAACCTCTTATAGCATTAAGGAAAATGCCTAAATCTTACGCGCTCTTTTTTTTCTCCTCTGTCTTTTTGCCAATATCACTCAACCACTTACACTTGGCGCGAGCCCTGCTGGAGATTTTACGTACACATTAGACAGTCGCTCCTCTCTCTCTTCTTTTTATCTGTGCAGGTCCATTTATTGGTAGCCTAGCCTACAGGTTCAGTTGTAAACATGCACAGAAATCATTCATTTAAAAAAGAAAAAAATAGCTGAATATTAATCTCTGTATATACATGAGTGAAACTTTAAAACTGAATTTTGCAGAAATTCTTTTTTTAAGAATTTTAAGTTGAGAACTGCACCCAGTTATATATACAAATAAATATGTATATATATTGTGTCATATGTATTGATGTTCTATCCCTCATCCGCATTTGAATAGTTAATAGTTTACCTGGATAAGGTGATTGTAAAGCAAACTATACTTCCCATAGTTGCTTCTTGCTGTTTCAGCTGATATTTCCTCCGCACTGGCGCCTGTCATTTCAGAGAATAGTGCAATGAAGTATTTATAGAGCATTTGAGGTATTGCATGCTAGTCAGGATCTGTGATTAATGTTCATTTGATTTAAAAAGTGAAATAAAATACTTGCATTGTACAAATTAAAACATGACACATTATTTTCAGTAATACTTAGTATATAGTACAATACAATAAACCACAACTGTGGGTGCTTGATTTTTTTTCACAACTTTTAATGTTACTACATGTTATTACATTGAAGTAACATTGTTACTACATTTTGATTATTAAGCCCAACATTTCTTTTTTTTTTCCAGTGATGAATCTCTAGCAATAAGAAACATGCATCAAGAAAGTAAATTAGGTCTGTTTTGATGTCATATTAAATTTAAGAGAAATGGCATATGTGATCTGAGAAGAAAAACTCAGATAAGATGTATGAGACTGACAAAGAGTAAGAGAAGGAGACCCAGGGTGAATGGTGGTAAAGCTGAATGATTGCTTGGTGAGAATTATTATTGATGATTCAGGCAACGTGAATTATTAACGAGAGAGGAAAAGCATCTCTGAATGTGTCTTTGACATTGGATACTGACAGAGATCGATGCTGGGGCCAGGAGAGAGAGCAGAGGAGAGGATGGACAGAACAAAAGTGCTGGGTAAATCCTGAACCCTGACATGAGAGGCACAGAGAATGAGATATCATGTTTTGGCAGCTTCCTAAATATTGTTCTGACTCCTGAGCTTTGAAAGTATTGTTCACTGAAAATGAATATTCTGTCATCATTTACTCATGTTCTTCCTTATGTTGTTCCAAACTTTAATGACTTTCTCTCTTGTGCAGACTGGACAAGGATAAACCACTGGAGCTATCAAGCTCACGTTATCAAGTAAGATATTAGTATAACTGTATTGTTTTATATGTTATTAAGTCACCTGAAGCCATACAATTGCTCTTGATGATGAACAGACAGAAAAATAAAGGCATCAATTAGCAAATTTAAAATTTTAGGTAAACTATTCTTTCAGATTTGTAAGCAAGAAACCATACAATAGAGAGAAAAAAAATAATAGCATAATCAGGGACAGTTTTCCACAAACACACAAAAAAAGATCAATTCATTAATTTGATTAGATTAGATTAGATTCAACTTTATTGTCATTGCAAATGTAAGGTACAAAGCAACGAAATGCAGTTAGCATCTGACCAGAAGTGCAATAAGCAGTAAGTACAGAATATATAAGGTCTACAATATGTTACAAATGTACAATAAATATACAGATAAGGCAGTATTATGGACATAATTTACAGATTTTTTAATACTATCAGCATGATATACAGATAGGTGTACTATGAACATACTATACAGATGGATTATGTAAAAGTGTATGTACACTATAGGCAGAAACTATGAACATATGAACATCATTTACAGTAGTGCAATGACAGTAAAGTGCATAGAAAATATTTTAGTGTGCAAATGGATTACTCAGAATTCTGGATGAACAGACAGTAGTGCAAGTAATAACAAGTTTACTGTTTTTTGCTTGTTTGTAAATAAATCAGATGAAGTGATGAGGAGGGGTGATAATGTATTGGTTTGTACATTTTGTAATGTTTGTACATTTTATTCATAAAAAAAATAAAAAAATAAAAAATAAAAACCTGCCAGAGAATTCATTCAATTTATTCATTCAATTTATGTAAGTTTAGAGCAGGTTCAGTTACACGGCGTGTGTGTTTTTTCATATGCTGGACTGTATAAATGAATGCAGATCAGCACATCTAAATCTATTTGTACAAAACATCTGCCCGTATTTATTTGAGTGCATGTGTGTCTTTGCATGTATGTCTATGGTTTTGCTGTCCAGGTGCACATCTGTCCTCAGGGTCAGAGGGTCAAAGTGAAGGGACAGATCCTCTGGGACAGTCTGCCACGGCCATTCAGCTATCCTGCCTCTTCTTTCCATCCTTTCCCTCTCTTTTCCGTCCACTCCATCCCCCGCCTGAGGACTGCTGTCATCCGGCGTGACACTAAGAGGGGACAGGGATCGCTTCCAATCACCCTCCATCAGCTTTTATTGCCATGATGACAAGCCGACAGGCTGATGGCGGTAAGCTGTCACCTCAGATTGTCTGCACACTGGAAACTGATGCTCTTCTAATGTCCAGAGAACATTAGAAATCCCAAATATATGTGTTCTCTCAATGTCCGTGCAAGCCACTGACTAGACAGGAGTGATGTTGTGAGGTAGGACTTTTTAAGAAATAAGGATTTTACTAGCTATTTCTGAGTGAAATTTGTTCATACATTTTTTTTTTTTTTTTTTTTTTCAGTGTACGTATTTAGAACAACATAAGAGTGAATAAATGAATTTTAAATTCGGCTGAACCATCCCTTTAAGTGTCCATTCGCATTGTACGAGGTGGGGTTTAAAGTCTGTCTTCATACAAGATATGATCCGTTGAGTAGCCGTATGAAAACCATAAAAGAGCCTTTCTCCATTTGATGTGTCTTTACTGACATGCCCATAAAAATGACCCAATGACATGTTAGGGTTCGACATCCTCCAATAACATGCACTGACACACACACACCAACACACAAAACCCATTGCACAGTGTGTGTGCGCAGGGCAGGAGGGTTAATAGTCTGTCTTTCTTTACAGCACATTACAGGCTGGACACTGTTAGCAGCGATGTGGAGGTCAATCGTACTTGTCCACTCACATTATAGCCACAGGGTGACAGAAAGAGACAAACACACTCTCACACTATTAGACTGGAAGAGCCTGCCCCGTGTCGCCTTCTGATGGGGGAATCACTCACAAGCAATCAGGGGAAACCCTCACCACCAGTTCAGTCACAGGCGTTAGATGCGTCTGTGCTGGATTAGGAGTTACACTGAGAGAGACTGAATTCACAAGACACAGAAGATACTGATGGGGAATATTTTTTTATTTGCTCCTGACATTTCATATCGTCTATGTATACAACAACAGAAAGATAGATTTGGACAATAACACAAAAATATATATTTATTTGTATAGCGCTTTTCACGAAAGTAGCTTTACAGACTATAGTGCCTTGTAACCCTCTAATGCATGGTGTGATAATATTTTCATATAGTATATCAAGCCTCATGATGTTTATGAAAATAAAAAAAGAAAAGAAAAGAATAATATATAAATAAAACTTAAACCTGCATGCAAAGCTTAAACACAAAACAATTGCGTGTGTGTGTATATATGTGTGTGTGTGTGTGTGTGTGTGAGAGAGAGAGAGAGGGAGAGAGAGAGAGAGTGAGAGAGACCAGAATAAATACATACATGCATACAAACATAGACAGATAGACAGACAGACAGATAGACAAATAAATAGATAGATAGACAATCAAACTAACAAGTAAGCAGGAATGGTTGGCATAAACATAACCTGCAAAAAGATTACCAGAAACCACAAAATTAAAGAAGCTCAGAAAAAAAAAAACACTGGAGTGGATACAGAAGTTTGGCCCCCTGACAAACTTTCAGGTGTCAGTCCAGAACAGCTTTGAGTGTGTCCTAAATAGAGGTCTGCCTCTGTTAGTCTGTACACCCAAGGGACTGTGAGCATCAAATAGAGAGAGAGAGTTTGACAGTGTGGGGGACAGTTTGACTTCATTCTGTTCAATGATGCCAACAGAAGTGACATTGTCAGGCAACGTAACAACTCTGTTCTTACAGAATGTTTGACTGTAACCGTTTGTTTACATACGTCATACAGGCAATGTGACTTTGTATGAGAGAGACAATGAAAAAAAATGAAGTGAATTTAAAAACGAGTAATAGAAAGTGTAATCTTTTGATACATCTCATTCTCCTGTCATTGTCCCCATCCATAGCGACCTCTGTTTGATTAGAAATCCCTCATTAAGACCCTGATGGATTGTTCCTCGTTTAGAGGCACTTTGCATATGCACCATTTGCCCTGTTTATGATGCATAAAGGCGGGGCCTTCCTTTATTCCCTCCCTAAAATCAGACATCAAGCCCCGCCCTCAACCATAAAGCCAAGGTTAATCCCTATCCCCCATCTCCTGCCTGGCCGCCTCCATCCATCACCATGGAAATCTTACCGTGGCAATGGACTGCTCTATTACATTTGACATGGGGAGTGGGATGCTGGGGAAGCGTCGCTCCATTGTCTTCCAAAGCACCCATAAAGGGCATTTAAGGAGCCTGGGCGAACACATCTCTCAGTATGAGTTAACCAGCACAGATTAGAAATGCATATGGAGCTACACAGGTGCATGTTCATGGATTGATAGTTGTAACTGTCAGACTGGCAGGTTTAAATGAAAAGTTTTGTTACAATAATCTTGTGTTTTTTTTTTTTTTTTTTTGGTTTTTTTTTGTAAGATGATTTATTTATTGATTGATTTGAAAACATTTCAGTTCTGAACAGAAGGTCTATGTTTTTTTTTTAGACGTAGAAAATAACGTATAATTTTTACATGACATTTTGCAAACAGGAAAGAGGCACTGAAAAGACACGTATTTGTTTGTTAGTTTGTCTTTTAAGTATAGTATCAAGTAATAACATCAAAATAATATCAAGAATCTTTTTGAGGACATTTCAAATATGAAAAAAAAATTGAAAAGAAGGGTCATTACTATATATATATATATATATATATATATATATATATATATATATATATATATATATATATATATGAAGAAGCATGATGATGATGATAAGGTGAACAAATATGAAAAAGCATTTAAAAGGAAGCGTAATAAGTATAAACTTTTAAGTATAGAAAATATTACCAAGAATTTTAAAATGACATTTGCAAATATGATGCAAAAATTAAACATACAATGTACAAATAATTATTAAATTCATGTGGACAATAATCTTCATAAATTATATATCCTTTTTAATCTCTACAGAAAACTTGAATTGCAAGGTTAAAAATATCACAAGTGGAGAATAATTAAGGTTGCATTTAATAATTAAGGTTTTCAATGTTAAAAATGTGTCTTATATTTTCTCTTTGTTAAAAAAAACAACAACAAACAAACAGAAAAAAAAATTCTCAAGGCAAGACTTCAGAAAGAATTGATGGAAGAAGTTGTCCATTACAATACATTTTTTAGTGTGAATTATTTTTAAATCACTATGCAGTTCACAGGTATACATGTAACTGTCCTAAGGGAAAAGTGAGCATACTGTATCTGTTCAAGGAAAATCTGATATAATCTACCAAAAAAGAAACCAGAAAATAATTGCACCTGATAACTCACTGATATTGATCAATAATAAGGCAGAGAAACAGTACGTTATATTCTTGCTTTTATCTCTTTAGCAAGATTCAGAAACTTTTTCTCTTCTTCCATGTCACCTATCCTCTTCATCTCTTTCTCTTTTTTCATGCTCTCCCTCTCTCTACCTCTGTATCGACTAGCCATCAAATCTCCCATCCTCACAGCAGGCCATTTCTCCTTGTCTCAGCAGTCTCCACCTCCCCCTCCATTACTGCTCATAATCTCATCTGAAAAGGCAAATGACCCTATAAGAGAGAGAGTGTGAGATGGTTGCGACAGGAAGGATGTATGAAAAAAGAGCACATACTGTAGCGTGGAGGTACAAAAGGTGAGTAAAGGGGAGCAGATCTTGAATATGCCTGGCCGTGGAGAGGCGAGCAGAGTGAAGAATTAGGATGGGGCAGGGAAATTGACCATGAGATTATGTAGTAAATGCATTATTTTTGGAAACCACACATAACACTGTTTTATGCACTGAGGAATGAGCAAATATGTGACCTAAAATACCCCTATTTCATGACTATTTGACCTCTTATTGACTCTGATTGCCACTTGGTCACTCTTATGCTAATCTGACGTAGCCTTCAAGTGGTTTATCATAATAGTGGGGTATCGGTTATCTATTAATGACAGACAGTCCAACTGCAAAAAATGCAACTTTTCTGGCTTATACACACCAATTGTAGTTTTAGCACACACACACACACACACACACACACACACACACACACACACACACACACACACACAAAGACTTACAATAATTGTGATTTCTTTATTTTAATTTTCAGATGCCAGCCAATTATTTCACGTACTTACTTATTCATGTATTTATTTACTTTTATTATTTATTTATTTATTGGAGAATATATAGGATAATAGTCTTGGTGAATATTTTATATTTTTGTGTTGTTTAGCTGTTTCAGAATAAGTGGTTAATATAGTGAATCCTGGCTCTCATAATGTTTGAGTTGGGTGTAGTTATCACAAAGGCTTTGTTTGGATTTGTTCAGTCAGGCATGTAACTGTAATATGCATCATCACACATTTTTTTTGCGGTTTTGCCATATGCACTAAGTACCAGAAGGAGAAAATCAACAGTGTGTCACATCCATATTGTTTTAATACACTCCATTGCTTTTAGCGAAAAAACGTTGGCCTGAAGTGTGAAGTATGAATTGGTTAGGTGTATTCACTTAGAATAAACAACTAGCTTTAAGGTTGTTTTTTTAATTTTTAAACCTAAACTATTCAGTCTACAGGCAATATCATTTCTCAATATGTATGCTAACTGAATGTAATATTTAATTGCATGTCATTTGCGAGTAAATTAAAATCTATTATAGTTTCAATTAAATGCAATTAGTTAAACTTAAGAGTGTTTTTGGACGCAGGACTAAAGTACATCTCTGAAAGTAATTTTATAATTCTATTGTCTGGAACAATTTTGAGTGTACTGCTAAATGTACTAACAAGCAATCATGGTAAACAAACTTGTATTGTACACTGTAAAATTATTGTCCTGATTTGTTATCACAAATGTCATCTATGCTTTATTTTTCATGTTTCTTTATGGCTCCTTTATCATTTCTTTATCCACATCAGTATATATATATATATATTTATATATATATATATATATATATATATATATATATATATATATATATATATATATATATATATATGCTGATATATATCTCGTATTTAATCAAAAATATCTTTATTTGTGTCATACAAGAGTGAAACGACACGAGGGTGGGTAATTAACAACAGAATTTTCATTTTTGGTGAACTTTCCCTTTAAGACTCCACCTATGCATCCAACACAGGTGAAGAAAGATATTGTATTATCTGAGAACAAAATGACCTACTTGATTAAGCATTGTAAGTATTTCATATACAAAATTCTCAAAAGTAAATAAATACATTTAATTAAAATACTGCCCATTTCTGAACACACCTAAGATGTCTTAAAGTGCTGCCTAAGTAGTCAGCTCACTATACAGAGCACCTGAACTTGTGTGAGCAGCTAAGAGAGAAAAGGAGAGGGGACAGGAACATTACACAGATATTACCTACTCCTTAGCCTCTTGTCCCTTCGTCCCCTGACAGTCAGATCAGCCTGATGTTTGACAGCCCACCAGAGATCACACTGCTCCAATAACAGCGTAATTAATCCTGATGCTCCAACACACACACATCCCTGCCTACTATGTGACAGTCCACTTGAGATTACACGGCTTGAATAACAGAGTAATTAATTTTGACCCAAAACACACACACACACACACACACACACACACACACAGAAGCATGCACGCATATGTCCATGCAAAGCACTTGCTCGCTGTTTGGCAGCCCACTTGAGATCCCACAGTTCAATATCATAGTAATTAATCCATCGACCGGAGACACAGTGGGGTGATCAACTGGAATCAAAGATTATCTTAACCTTTGATCCCCGCGCTTCAGACGCCATCAATAGGGAGGTGGGTGTGCCTGCGGTCCGACCTTCCTCCTTCATCTCCAGCTCTCTTCATCTCTCTCCTGCTCTTACTGCCTGTGACACTCTGATCAATTCCCCATCAAATCTTAATGCAGCGGTTTAACTCAAGTGTGGCATCTTAATTAGGGCGATAACTGCGCACTGTCAGGGTCATTGACCGCGCCTGCCGCCGACCAATGACTCTCATCGACAGGCTGCTAGCCCACAGAATGAGAGCGAGGGAGAGACAGGGCCAGGAATGATGAGACAAGGAGACAAAGAAGTATAAAGCAGAGAGAGGGATTCAGGATCTAGGAGACACGCTAAAGGAAAGAAGAAAATTGTAGATATGTACATGCTGGAAGTATAAAAAAGAAAAAAAAAAGATGGCTTTGTAGAACAAAATGTCAAGTTAAAATGATAAACCAAGTTGTTCATACTTTGACCAAAAAAACGTATGCATTTACTGATCGCATAAACTCATATGACTTTCTCTCTTCTTGAGAACACAAAAGAAGAACTTTTGAAGAATGTAATGAATGGAAACAGAGGCTTTCAAACTTCAAAAAGAATGCAGAAGCTCTACACTAGAATTACTAAGTATCATAAAAGTTGTCCATATGACTTGTATTCTATGTTTCCATGCTTCTGAAGCTGAGCTTTGTGCGAAGAACAGACTGAAATTTACACAAACAATCAGGGTCAGTAAGATTTTTAAATGTTTTTGAAAGTCTCTTATGCTCACTAAGGCAGAATTTGTTTAATAAAAAATACAGAAAAAAATATAAAAATAACAAAATAGAGTTAAAATATTATTACAATTTAAAATAACCATTTTCTAATGTTTTCTAATTGTTATATATACAGTATGGATAGATAGATTATACAGTATGTGATAGAAATAATCATGAAACATCATGTCGTTTATGGTTAATATTAACTTTAACAAACCACAAGATGAGCTCATGGGCTGTGCCATCAAATTCATAAATATCATCTTTTACCCTATGAAAACGAATAGACATCTGAATCAATATAATGAGTTATCTCCATTGAAATATTACATAGGATAACAAAGCATGTAAATAAGCAAATAAGACAGGAATAAGACAAACGTCTGAAGAAACCTCCTAGGGTGATACAAGAATCTAAAAAAGGAGACATGGTGTGTGATGAAGAGGACAAAGTGAAGCATTTGATTTTAGGTCTATATTTCTGTCCACCCCAATGGATCATGTGAGGAATTCTCTTTTCCACATCAAGCAGCAATTTGCTTACTGCTGGTTTGTGTTAGCGAGCTGGCAGAGAGAGAGAGAGAGAGAGAGAGAGAGATTGAAGGATGGATGGAGAGGGAGAGTTCTCTTCTTTTTAATGTGACAAATAAAGAAATCAATAAATCATTGCTGGCTCTGACAGGTGGTGGCAAGGCGGGCCATTTATCATTGAGTATTTATGAAGTTGTCGCCAGTACCCCCGCCCTCCTCCTCCCTATGAAATATTTAAACATGTGCATGTGTGGAGAGCACCGGTCTACTGGGCTGCAGCGAGAGGAGCGATAGAGAGAGAGTGAGAGAGAGAGTGAAAGAGAGAGGTGGTAGATATTCAGGCGTGTTAAACAGCCTGCAGCTTTTTTCTCCTGGGCTCCCTAACCCACATTACACACTTCACACACATGGGCCGCTGCCGTCTGAATGCCCCCTTGAGTAGTGCTCAGGTCTTTAAAGGGTGTGGAACGTATTGCTGTGATCCCTCGCTCTCTATTTGACCCCAGGGAAGAAGAGAATAACCACATAGTCAAGAGTATCAAGCTGAATTCCTGGAGGGATGTGTGTGAGTCTGGTCATTCCTCGCTGAAACCTCTCTCTATGAGGTAGAGGGCTTCTAAAATTACTCTCTAAAAGAACTGAATCAGTTGAAGTAGGGGGATAATTCAGAAAAACCACATATACACACAGAGTTTAGATATTCACTGCGTTGACATACATAAGTAAAGAACCAAAATAAAAAGCAGTTGTTACCATGTACCATGATGCCACTCTTGACAATGACAACCTGGCTGAAGTATCACACTATAAAATCACAGAAATAAAATAATTTATGTCTTAAATTTGCAAAATTTTGATATGCATCTAGTGTGGAGAAAACCCATGTTTCTTGTTCACAACCACAAAATATGAAAATGTTTTATCACGCCAACCATCACAATAGGAGTGACACCCATTTTCCATATTTTCTGTAACAATTTCAAAAGTTTGGGGTTGGTAAGATTTAAAAAAAAAAAAATTTGTGAAAGGAGCCTTTTATGTTCATCAAGGCTGCATTTAATTGACTTATAAAACACAATATTGTGAAATATTATTACAGTTTAACTGTTTTCTATTTTGATATATTTTAAAATATAATTTATATTACCATGATGGAATTGCTGAATTTTCAGCAGTCATTAGTCCAGTCTTAGGTGCAACATGACAGTATAAAATTATTAATAATGTTCTTTTCTTTCTTTCTTTCTTTCTTTCTTTCTTTCTTTCTTTCTTTCTTTCTTTCTTTCTTTCAAAAAAAAAAAAAAAACCTTACATAAAACTTTTGAATATGCATATAGTGATAAGTCTGTGCAACATTTTTATTTTTATTTAAGTTAATGCAGAGGAAATACAAACTTAGAGCATTCTCTTTTCATAAACATTATTTTTCACTTCCCATTAAACTAAACTCCATGCTGAAGAGAACATATTTAACATAACATTGGTCCATTACCAGAATATACATTTAATCCTGTAATATTTGTGTTAAATATATTCTCTGTAGCATGAAGGTTAAGATTAAATAAGATCAGTTTAATAGGAAGTGAAAAAAAAGAATGTTTATGAATTTCACTCTAAGCATCATCTCTACTGTTGCGGATACTACTAAGGCAGAGCTTCAGATATTGTCCTATTTAGGAAATATGAAAACAATTCACAACATAATATTCCTGAGGGAATGAAACGGGTTAAATGACCCACTATTAAGGATGAGATTATCTATCAGGGTTGCTCAAAAATTGTGTAAATCAATAAGTACTCAAAAGGTAAACACTGAAAAGTGATCTCCAATTATGAATTATGAATTGCCATGTGATGGCGCAGTATAAGTATGTCCAGTTAAAAGCATTGTAATGATCTGTATTTGAAACACTGGTAGATTGCTGATAGTTAATCTTTCATTCAGATTTAGAAAATCATTTACTAATTGGTTGTTATCAAAGATAGAGGGTTACCATGGGAAAATCTCAAACCATACAGTTTAGTTGTAGTTAATCTTTATTATCCTTGGTTTATTCAAATTATGATTTGAAGGTGTTTATCTAGCTTAGAGATAATCACAAAAAAATCTAATTGTAATTAAACACTTTCTAAAAGTTACCCTACTATAACAACCACAATACCACCTTCAATACTTTAAAAGTGCCCCTATTATGCCATTTCCAATACTGCCTTTCATGCAGTGTGCAATGTAGCTGTATGTGAATGAAAACAATCTTGAGTTCAACGCGGATTCACAAAACACTTGATCTAGAAAGATGGCTCAGTACCCTGGACTGCTGGCTCCACTGAATCACAACCTGTAAGTATGGTAAATAATAGATGTTTATATTTTCTATTAAGCATTCAAAATATGGATCTATGGCAATGGGCGTATCATTTCTGACAGGCACTGTACACGGCAGACCAATCACAATAGACTGGGCCATCTGACAATCAGAGCAGAGTAGGCTCACAGAAAGGAGGGTTTTACATAGACTGGATCTTAGAACTGCTTCAAATGAATCGTTTAAGAATTGTTGGAAAATATATGGTGATATTAAATGGATATTCTGAGAAAACAAAAGTGTTTTTTTTTTTACCTTGCATGCATGCAATCCTATTGTAGGAGACTCCCAAAACAGTATTAGGAACCTTAAAAATGGCATAAATTAGGCACTTTAAATGTCTGTTTAAATGGCTTCTTTAGGAATCAAGATGCTGCTTGTTCTTCTAATTAACATAATGTAATCTTGTGAGGTCATTAAATATATTTCAAATAGACTTTACATTCACCATCAAGATTTGTTCAACATGTCAAACTTTCAGCATGTAGCTTCAGTGTTCCAGTGTCATGCGAGGACTAGAGGGCATTTAGAAGCCTCAGATGTTGTTTAAAGGTGAAATAAATAAATAAAAATAGCAAAAGAAAAATAGAATCAAAGAAGACCAAAAAAGTGCAGCAATGAGATAAAAATCTCTTTCTATAATCTGTGAGCATATGGGAAATGATAGCCAAGGGCCTAAAAAAAAGGCCCTTAAAAGAGCAGAAGCAAAGAGTTCATGGGTGGTGCTGCAGGGCCCCTGAAACGAGCAAGGAGGTGGTGTGCAGGATGGGTGGTAATAAAAGATCACATAGGAACAAAAAAGAACAGAAGATGGTGTGAAAAACAAAGACATAAGAGAAGCAGGAAAACAAACTAGGTAAGAGGATGAAATAGAAAGAGTGAGAGCTGGAGGCAATGCTGAGATTTAAACCCATTCTGTCTGAGACTCCATCGGATAACGAGCTGACTAAGCAGAGAGAGAGAGAGAGAGAGAGAGAGAGAGAGAGCTGTTGCAGATAGAAGAGTAAATGTATATTTGGTTGCATTAACGTTCAGTTAATTTTTATTTATTTATTTATTTATTTATTTATTTATTGTCTCCACATTTTCTTCAATTGTCGTAGGGATCAACTGCATCCCTAATTTTGTTTTCGTTTGTCTGGTGTTTTTCTGATTCCTCAAGTTGCTCATATCATTTTCCCAGTCCTGTGTTCCCTTCCCTCAGCGCTGTTGGCCCCATGACCCCTTTTATATCCAGGCCCTTATCTCACCACTTCCATCCTGCCCCAGCTGCCAGCCCCTTGACTCTTTAAGTCCTACTTTCACTTTCTCTGTACGTACATAAATCATGTAGAAAACTGTAAAATATAATTCTATGAATTCCATGAATGGGAAGTTATCAATCAGTTCTACTGGGTTGATACCAGGGTCAGAAATTAATCAGGACTTAGGGCAAATACCACAGAAAGTGACTCTATATAGTAGGTGTGGCGCGTGTGTGTGTGTGTGTGTGTGTGTGTGTGTGTGTGTGTGTGTGTGTGTGTGTGTGTGTGTGTGTGTGTGTGTGTGTGTGTGTGCCACAAATACAGTTTACACGACAGAATGAGATTTAGTTATCAATTATCATGGCAAAAAAATACATTAAAAAAAGTTCGGTATTATGTGCTAATGAAGCACCTACAGTTGATGAAAAAATTGTTGTATATAGACTTCTCTAACCTGTCAGTTCACCGTCAGGTAGGCTACTTGTCCTTTTTTCTGGCCAAACTGAGCTGAGAGACGTCTCGCTATTAAAGAGTAGGAGCCAGAAGCTGTCTCGTTTCATCTTAGGTCAGACCATCTGCATTATCACGAGCCGCAGTGACGACTTTCAGCGCGCACCGCGTGCGTCCTTGGCGCGAGGCCAGAGCGTTTGGGACATATGCGAGAAGTTATTTGAATGAACACCCTGGAGTATTTCAAATTCACGTCTACTACGTTTAATAGATTGCTTATTGTTGATTAAGTTAATCAATTAAGTCTGACTATTTGATATAAATGTCGCCTATAAAAATCACCATGGCGACCATAATATCTAGTTGCTATGTGTACTACTATAAAACATAAAAAGAACATAAAAAATAGGATCTCGTTCAAACAGAGTTTGAAAGATGCTTTTATTATCTTTCTATTGTTTTCTTTCATTATTTTCTTTTCTTGTCTTGATTATCTATAATAGTAATAGATTATCTATAATAATAGTCTTTTTAACAACTTTCAATAGTAGGCTATCTTTACTTTTACGACATTTTAACAGCTAGGCGTAGGCTATTCTTAACCTTTTCATTTGTCAACCATGATGGATTCCGTGTCCTTATTTTTGAAAGCCTGTAAAAAATAAAGGCAATGGATAAGATATACTACAAATTTAAATAAATTATTTAACAAAAAAAAAATAAAATAAATAAATAACATAAAATAAATGAATAAGTGTTTCGAAAAAGAATTAGTATTTATTATTTTATTTTATTTTTTCTCAATTTTGTCTTCTTGGTTGGCTATGACTTACGTGTTTGACTGCTGTGCTGTTTAACTGTTGGTTTTGTTTGGGAACAGCGCCCTCATCAGGCCAAGAGTTGGTAATGGAGACAGGGTGGCTTTATTAGATAACACGTACTATAATTTCCCTACACTTTAATAGCAGGAATATACAAAAAAAAAAAAAAAAATTTATTTTTTTTCCCTTATTAACCCTTTATATCCACACATATATATATATATATATATATATATATATATATATATATATATATATATATATATATATATATATATATATATATATATATATATATCTGGCCATCCTGTTGCTGAAACCTTTCTAGTCATCCTAACCTCTGAGCCCTGACACAAACACACACGCGCGCACACACACACACCCAACATACCTCGGTTCGTCCTAGCCAGATGACCTAGTGTCTAAATATTCCCATCATGAATAAATAAGAGAGAATACACACACAATCTAAATGCATCCTCACTATCAGAGGGAGGGAGACACTTGGTGTCTCGAGTCTTTGACAGTCACATTCATGCACATTTTATGGGATTGCTGTGTAAAAACCTGGGATATCCTCTGTGCACTGATATAGTGAGCGTAGCTGTCTGTCTTTTCCTGCCCCAGAGTGGAATAAACAAGGTTTGCTTGCTTCCTCTCCTTTGCCACCACTAACCACAAAGGTCCAGGTACATCTCAGTCTGTTATTGGAGTCATATACCATTGATTATTTCTATGTGATTCATGTACATATATGGAAATGTTATCAAAACTCATCCTGTATAATTTCCCTTTTATAATCCTACATTTTTGGAATCACTAATTTTATTGTGCATATACACATGCCATTCATGCATTAATGTATTCATGTGTTTTTATTTGTGCTCAGGAGACTGTGTGTGTGTGTGTGTGTGTGTGTGTGTGTGTGTGTGTGTGTGTGTGTGTGTGTGTGTGTGTGTGTGTGTGTGTGTGTGTGTGTGTGTGTGTGTGTGTGTGTGTGAGTACTGATTTTTTTGTTTGTTTGTATGTTTATTTGTTATTTACTTATTCTTGGGTCTGGACAGCATGACCTCTAAATTATGAAGCAGGCCCCATTCTTTCTCTCAGTGGAAAATAACATCTGTCCTGCAAATGGAGAGCTTAGTGTGTGTGTATAATTTATGGTAAAAGCCTCCAGAGTATGACATAAAATATATATTGAGAAGTCCTATAACAAATAAAAATAAAGCAAGAGATTGGGGCATGAAAGAAATGAAAGAGCTAGAGAGGCTTGAGAAAGTATTTAGTAAACTCTATGCTCTTTAGTAAAGATGTGTTTATGAGAGTTTGTTCAATAAGGCAAAAGGTGTGGCTTTTCTTGCCCACAATATTTATTTTCAGATATAAGCAGTTTATTATCCACATTTTTAACAATGAAGCTTTTATGAAGCTATTTGTCAAGCTATTTCAAAGTTATGAAACCAGAACATAAATCACATTTTTGCATTGTCTTTTAAAATCAGAAGGATACATTTAGCTTCAGTATATTCCATCTACTGTATCTTTTATTGGTAATTTTTAAATATTTTTCCCCCCATAACCACATCCATTTTTATTCTTGTTCATTGTTATATCCCACAACAGGAACAACTACAACATTTTAACTTCAACTTACTGGAAAATTATTTGAAAAATGAAGAATTGAAGTGATACAGTATATCACCACTCTAACTGTTCAGCACTTACAGTAATTGTCTTGACTAACAGACCTGAGAAACTGAGACCTGAGGTCGCTTGCATAAACAAGAATGTGTCTTAAAAACTATTTTGACTAAGCAACATTTAACCAGGAGGTAACCAAGCTTCATTTTTACGTAAAGGATTTTAAAAAATTAAAAGACTAACTTTTAAGACTAGTCTAAGCAGTTTATGCAGCAGCCACTGATCCTGACTTCACAACAAAATTCTAATCTCTGCTGCACTTGTGTTTTTTCTATGCTGTTTAAAGCATTTTATATCATTAAAGTCAGAAATAAAAGACTGAAGTTGATCTCACTCATCCAAGAGACAGCCTTGTTACAGTAGCTCCCTTCACAGCAGGACACATTTCCAAATTTTGAAGGCTGACAAAAAAATCTTGAGATACAACCTTTCAGTGTGTTGTTTCCAATATGATAATCATAGGGCAACAAAGAAACTGAGACATAAAACATAAAAATATTAAGATCAGTTGCAGTTAATTATTTTGATATTTCCAGATGTTATACATTATTTTTTTTTCTCAAAACATCCTCTTTTTTTTTTCAACTGTATTTATTATCGATTAGATATTCTGATATAGACTCATCTGACTCACCTGTGTCGTTAAAGCAGCGGTCCTGATTACCGACACAGCTCATATCAGAATCACACTGTTCATCATAAAAGCTGTGACATGATTTACACTTCAGTCCATTTGGGGTTTTCTTTGGGGCTAAAAGTCAGAGTTGCACAAAAAGGTTTTTAAATAGTATTTTCTGACACTTTTAAAATTATCAGCAAATATTCCATTAAGAAGGTCCAAATATTGTTCTTTTCTGGTTACATTTTTTTTAATCAAAATACCATTTTCTGAACGTTTTCTCTTACCATCCAAATAATTATTGTTACATCCATCAGTTTTGCAGCAGGAAAAGGTTGAAGACACACTAGTCTGCCCAACAGCAACCGAAGCAATAAATTCTGTGCCATTTGCATTCAGCAGCGCACAAACTGCATCCAAAAGGCAAATCCTCTCCACTACTGAAAAATTAAAACCTAATCCAGAGATAAAAGAGTCAATATACTGTACACAATTAAGAGGACCACATTTTCAATATATAGCCTATACGCTTTATATACATTAAGGAAATGTGAATAAAATGGAAAAGAAACAAAAGGGGAAAAATTAAAACATTAAATAAAGAAAGAAAATTTGACGTCCAAAACTAACCTAAAAAAGTTCCATCAGTTCTTAAAGTGGCACAATATTGATTTGGTTTACAGGTTGTTAAAACCGGCTTCTGACAGAATGCAGTCACACACAAAACACCGCAGCATGTGAACTGTCCATCAAAAACAAACATAAATTAGAGTACCATTTAATCAAGAAATACTGTAATATTCAATATTCATTAAAACAAAACTTTAAATGATTAAATAATAATTGATTACTCTAGCATACCTGAGTGGAGGAACAAAAAGGTGAGAAAAAGTCCTAAAAACAATTTCATGTTGAAAGAACTGTGGAGTAGAGTAAACGTCTTGTCGTCTGAGCATCCGTAGTAACTCCAGCTCTTATAAACTGGAGATGTAGGGGATGTGGTGGTGTTTTTAATAAAGGTTTTGATGAAGTACTGAGAAAGAGAAGTTTATAGAATAAGGTTTAAGGTTTATTGTCAGGGGAAGTCTTTTAAGTTCATATCATGAGTGTTTGGTTTCAGCATTAAATAAATGTATCATTCTCCAAAAACATTTATTTTCATTTATGTTGTACATTTATGACAGAGAGAGAACATCTAAAATATATTCTTAATGCATCAACTTTAATATGCATAACAAGCATTGTTAAGCATATTATCATTAAGCATTGTGTTTAGCCTATAATTTTCAACTACTGTATGGAGTTTAAAATAATTATTAGATTAACAGTTTAATCTGTGTGTCTGCAGATGATCATTATGTATACTTGAAACAATTCAAAGAAGTAGGCAGAAAAATTGTTTTCAACCTGTGAAACCAGTAAAAGTGTGATGTGTTATGAAATTAATATCCTGCCAGCTTATTGTTTACTCTATGTTCTACCTTTCAAATCAGTTCTACACATTCTTTATAAAATCAAAATTAAAATATGAGGAACAAAATTACAATGGGTCTGAACGTTTTGTGATGGTTGGGATTTCACTAAAGATAGGGCATCATGAGACTACCTTGAATGTGATATGATACAGTTATAATGAGTAATACAGTAATACAAATATCTGTTTACATGCAATGAACGAAAGGAAGTTTTTTTTTTTTTTTTTGTCATGGGGTAAAACATTTTATACTGTATGTGTGTGCACACTGTGTAGGTTAATAAACTGAATAATTAATAAACGTGGTACACTGAATATGACACTGACACATTGCTATTATTATTTATCACATTTAAACCAATTTACAATGTTTTCTGGTCAAATTAATAAATAAGTATTTCAGGTTCTGCAATGAAAAACTTTAACTTAGTTCAGATATCACAAAATGGAAAATTCTGTCATTATTTAAACTAACATGTCGTTGCAAACTTGTATGGCTTTCTTTCTTCTGTGAAAAAAAAAAAAAAAAAAAAAAAGAAGATATTTGGAAAGTTTCTGCTGTTTATGTATGAAAATCAATGAGATGCGAAACTTTCAAGCTCCAAAAAAAGACATTAGAACTTTGTTCCAAGTCTCCTGAAGTTAACCAAATAATAACATTTCATTATTTACTCACCTTCACATTGTTCCAAACCTGACTTTTTCCCCTCCATGAAACACTTAGTACGTTACATTAGTATGTAGACCTTGCTGTTGATGGTTTCGACTTCCTGTAAACTGAGAATAACTTTCCAAAAACGTGTCAAGTTCATTAAATGCTTCTGTGACTCTCATAAAATCCCCCTGGAAAACTATGCTTTTAAAAATTCACTACCATTCAAATGTTTGTGGTCTGTAAGTTTTAAAATGTGAAATAAGCTTCTTTTAATATTTTTATTTATATTTTATTTACAAACCCGATTCCAAAAAAGTTGGGACACTGTACAGATTGTGAGTAAAAAAAGGAATGGAATAATTTACAAATCTCATAAACTTATAGTTTATTCACAATAGAATATAGATAACATATCAAATGTTGAAAGTGAGACATTTTGAAATGTCATGCCAAATATTGGCTCATTTTGGATTTCATGAGAGCTACACATTCCAAAAAAGTTCGGACAGGTAGCAATAGGGGGCCGGAAAAAGTTAAATGTACATATAAGGAACAGCTGGAGGAGGAACAATTTGCAACTTATTAGGTCAATTGGCAACATGATTGGGTATAAAAAGAGCCTCTCAGAGTGGCAGTGTCTCTCAGAAGTCAAGATGGGCAGGAGGATCACCAATTCCCCCAATGCTGCAGCAAAAAATAGTGGAGCAATATCAGAAAGGAGTTTCTCAGAGAAAAACTGCAAAGAGTTTGAAGTTATCATCATCTACAGTGCATAATATCATCCAAAGATTCAGAGAATCTGGTACAATCTCTGTGCGTAAGGGTCAAGGCCGGAAAACCATACTGGATGCCCGTGATCTTCGGCCCTTAGACGGCACTGCATCACATACAGGAATGCTACTGTATTGGAAATCAGAACATGGGCTCAGGAATACTTCCAGAAAACATTGTCGGTGAACACAATCCACTGTGCCATTCGCCATGCCGGCTAAAACTCTATAGGTCAAAAAAGAAGCCATATCTACACATGATCCAGAAGCGCAGGCGTTTTCTCTGGGCCAAGGCTCATTTAAAATGGACTGTGGCAAAGTGGAAAACTGTTCTGTGGTCAGACGAATCAAAATTTGAAGTTCTTTTTGGAAAACTGGGACACCACATCATCCGGACTAAAGAGGACAAGGACAACCCAAGTTGTTATCAGCGCTCAGTTCAGAAGCCTGCATCTCTGATGGTATGGGGTTGCATGAGTGCGTGTGGCATGGGCAGCTTACACATCTGGAAAGGCACCATCAATGCTGAAAGGTATATCCAAGTTCTAGAACAACATATGCTCCCATCCAGACGTCGTCTCTTTCAGGGAAGATCTTGCATTTTCCAACATGACAACGCCAGACCACATACTGCATCAATTACAACATCATGGCTGCGTAGAAGAAGGATCTGGGTACTGAAATGGCCAGCCTGCAGTCCAGATCTTTCACCCATAGAAAACATTTGGTGCATCATAAAGAGTAAGATGCGACAAAGAAGACCTAAGACAGTTGAGCAACTAGAAGCCTGTATTAGACAAGAATGGGACAACATTCCTATTCCTAAACTTGAGCAACTTGTCTCCTCAGTCCCCAGACATTTGCTGACTGTTATAAAAAGAAGAGGGGATGCCACACAGTGGTAAACTTGGCCTTGTCCCAACTTTTTTTGAGATGTGTTGATGCCATGGAAATTTAAAATTAACTTATTTTTCCCTTAAAATGATACATTTTCTCAGTTTAAACATTTGATATGTCATCTATGTTGTATTCTGAATAAAATATTGAAATTTGAAACTTCCACATCATTGCATTCTGTTTATTCACAATTTGTACAGTGTCCCAACTATTTTGGAATCGGGTTTGTATTTTTTTCCCCTGTAAGGGCAAAGCAGAAGTACCATTTTAAGTAACCATTAGTCTTTTTGGTCACATGATCATTCAGAAATACTTCTAATATGCTGATTTGGCATTCAAGAAACATTTCTTTTCATTTCCAATAAACAAAATAGTTGTGCTGCCATTTTGTTCAGGATTATTTGATAAATATAAAGTTTAAAATAACAGCATTTATTTAAAATAGAAATATTTTGTAAAAATGTACTGTCACTTTAGTTCAACTATATATATATACAGATTCACCAACTTATCTGTGAATTAATTTTAAGAAACAACAGACTTAGATTTAATTAGATTCACTGTATATCCCGTTCTAGATATTCTAACACTTTCTAGGACTTGCATGCTACATCTTACCCTTGAAAAACTCTATTAGGTAAGTAAATATTTTTTTTAAACCACACAGAAAAAACAAATACAAAATGCATGTTTTTATTAGGTCAATATTTTATCCATGCATATGCTTGTACTGTATATACTCAAAAATATAGAATTGGAAATAAATAGTCATTACATTTCAGGGTATTAATACACAGCACCTCCCACAAGATACTGTTGCACAGTATACATATATAGGTTTATACTTTGTCCAGCGACTTATTGATTTGTCGTTAAACATATCTCTTCATCACAACTGTTGAAGTGTTTATTTTAAGCAGGCACAATGTACAGATAATGCAACTACAGTCCATTATTATGTGCTGCTTAATTCTGTCTGAAGGGAAAATTGAAAACTGTAATTTTTTGTTTAATATACAGTTTGCAGGATGAGAATATTGCAGCAGGTTAGAGTATATGGTAAACTTTGACAGTGAATATACTATAAAGGACAGCTCAGGCCTGATTGCTATAATATTTTGTCACTGAAGTTATGAAATATTCCACACCCCCTTTTTCCTTAAATGAAGAGAACAATAAGACAGAAAAACATTTTAAACCATTCAGATATGGTATTTTACCAAAATACAATAATTAAAAGAATATTTCAGCCAAAAATAAAAATTTGTTGAAAATATGCTGATCAATCATGTAGGTGAATTTGTTTCTTCATCAGAACAGATTTGAAAAAAAAATAGCATTACATTACTTCCTCACCAATGGATCTTCTGTAGTGAATGGGTGCCGTCAGAATGAGAGTCCAAACAGCTGAATAAAAACAAATCACAAGAAACTCCTGTCCATCAAGTAACGTCTTGTGAATTGAAAAGCTGCATGAAACAAATCCATCAAGACATTTTAACTTTAAAACATTGCTTCTGGCCAAAATACAAGTCCATAATACACAATAACATTTCCTCTAGCGAACAAGTCCATCCCCTGTTGTCCTCTCACATCAAAATGCAACATATTTACACTGCTGTCGCTTGTATATAGTGGGCATATTTCTTTCCTGATTCAAATGAATTTATTCGCTTGTTTGAAGTTAAAAACAATGATAGTTTTGTTTATTACAAACATGCATCTTTGATCAACAGTTAACTAATGGACTGGAGTTGTGTGGATTATTTGAACTCTCATTCTGATGGCACCCATTCACTGCAGAAGTGAAGTGAGCAAGTAATGTAATGCTAAATTTCTACAAATCTGTTCCAATTGAGAAACAAACTGATCTATATATTGGATGGCCTGAAGATGAGTACACTGTCAGCAAATTTTCATTTTTGGGTGAACTATTCCTTAAAGTAATTAAATAATTAAAGCAAGCTTCTACTGTAAATCACAATTCAAGTTCTTTTCTTTTTCAGTGCTTGGCTCTTTGTTGGGGTTTAAAGATACTATGGGAGACATACTGGCAACACAACTGTGTGACTGTAAAACTCCTTTCCCTGTTCCACCAGTAAAGACAAGGAATGGTTCAGTACTGGGGCTGGCCCAAAAACCCTCAAATAGGAAGACACATCAGGTTATAATAAGACAGGCTTGGATACATCTCGGGGGAAATATTACAGAAAAGTGCAATAAAAAATAAACATTGTGTGAATCTGATCACTTCTTTAATAACATTCATAGATTACGCTTTATCGCCTAACAAAAATATAGTCACATTACCTGAAAATAGAAGGCCAAAACATGTAACAATGTACCATGTCTGTTAAATAGCTACAGTAGCTGTGCTTCAGGACAAATGGGGACCTTCTGGGGAGTTTAGGGAAGCCCACACTCCATGGCATCTTTGATTGGCATACAGAAGTACATTTCCCATTTCTCAAACAGAGAATCTGCAAATTACTGGTAAGTGCTGTCTCTCTATTGTTGACTGCTGGCCTGGTCAGCGAGTCAGGTTGAGGCAGTAGATAGATGAATCTGACAGAACCAGTTGGAAATGAAGACAAGGCCTTTGGACTCAGAGCTGAGCTGTAGGATCTGTGACCGTGGCTGGATCAGCACGAGCTTTCAGAAGTTCAACAATCTCAGAGTGGGAAGCCTTCATGGCTACTGACAGAGCTGTGTGTGCATCCTATTAGTGATAGAGGGAAAGAAATTAAAATGTAAATGATGCTGAAAGGCATAATTTGAGTAGATCCTATTGTGATTGTAAATGGACACACAGACTTGTACACAGAAATGTACGTTTGCTGTTTCTTCTCTTATATGCATTCTTATAGTTCTATGTGACCCTTTACAAACAGAACTTTGATTATTTTTTGGCTCACAGTCTAGCTGAGAACCACTGCAATAAACACACTCAGTTTGATTAAATGATAAAAGATGCATTGTTATAACTTCATCAGCCTGCTGGATGGATAACACTATCAGATTCTGCTGAAACTGATAGATAAAAAACAGCCATGAACAGTTGATGGTGCATTCTTTTTCAAAATGAAACAATATAATTAATTATTATTATGTAAGAAGCATTAAATACAAGTGCTAAATAGTCAATATTCAGATATTTTTACAAATTAGGCAAAACATCTGAATATCAATAATAAAATATACACTGCTGTTCAAAAGTTTGGGGTCAGTAAGATTATTTATTTATTTATTTGATCATTTTATTCAGCAAATTATAATGTTATAAACAATTTCTATTTTAAATAAATGCTTCTCTTTTGTACTTTTTATTCATCAAAGAATCCTGAAAGAAAAAAAAAATGATCATGGTTTCAACTGTTTTCAACATTGATAATAATAAGAAATGTTTCTTTAGGCCAAATCAGCAAAATAAAATGATTCCTAAAGTATCATGCGACACTGAAGTCTGGATTAAAAATTCAGTTTTGCAATCCCAGGAATAAATTACATTTTAAAATATATTAAAATAGAAAAAAGTTATTTTAAATAGTAATAATATTTCACAGTATTACTGCTTTTTATCAACTAAATTAATAAATGTATCCTTTTTAAGCATAAGAGAAAACATTCACAAAATTTAAAAAAAAAAAAAAAAACTTACCAAACCCAAATTTTTAAACAGTAGTGTATATATTTTATTAGGAAAGATAGTTTAGCATACATGCTGTTAAAATATTTTTCTTAATAATGATATAAGAATATTTTTTTCCTAATAATAATAATATCTAGACCAGTGAATAGTAAATAACTAACTAATAGGTAAACAACCATTTAAAAAAAAATGAAGTAACTAATTTTTACCACAGAGTGGCAGTGTTGTAGTTACTTGAAATAAAGTAAGGCCTCAACTTATGGCTTGCCAGCTTCATGTGGCACTTTTGCGAAAGCACTGAGGCTTTCTCCAAAATTATTCTTTAACATATTTTCAAATGTCTCAGAATTTATCTTATGTGTTTCACTTTAAACTGTCACACACTGTCAAAGGCAACTACACTGTAAAGTATTTCTACCTACTTCAATTAAAAAACACTGGTTACTATGACATTTCGGATTACATCATTATACAATGTATTTTTCTAAAATGCATATAAAAAAAGAAGAAAAATGGACATTAGTAGGCCTATCAAATTTCTAGTGTGGATTAAAAATGCTACTTTCTTATTTTCATAAATAGTATGGGAATGTAGGGACCTCAAAGAAAAAGTGGTGTTTGTCAAGGTTAGGTGTCACCGGTATAAGGTTTAATAAATCAGTGTCTCTCTCACCTTATCTGTGAGTGATATGTCACACTCTGGTCTGTCCAGTAGTATTTTGACTATCTCAGTATGGCCATGCTCACAGGCACACATCAGAGCAGTGGATCCATCCCGGTCCTGTATGTTCACATCAGCACCGCAGTCCAGAAGAACCTGGACCATCATTGTCCGGCCATGACTAACTGCAAGCATCAGTGCTGTTTGCCCTGACTAATCGGGAGTAATGAAAAAAATTCTTATTTATATAAAACAATCTTCACCATTTAGTTTTTAGTTAACCATTTAGTTTTTTAGTTTTTTTTTTAACCATTTAGAATTTACCTGTCTTGTATAACAAATATCAGTAGGCCTACATGAGTAACAAAATTGTGTTTTTTTTGCAGTAGAGGATATTGTGGTGTCTCGCTGTGTGTACCTGGCTGGCTCGGGCATTGATTTTGCCCATTCTCAGTAGCTGCTGAGCCACCTCCATGTCCTCAGGGCTCTCTGCCGCAGTAAGAGCTGCCAACATTATAGCAGTGTAGCCGGCCTTGTTCTGGTGATCCACCTCACACAGTCCTGATGAATATAAAGTGAAGTGAAAGAGAATGAGAAACCGAAGTTGAGATTTAAACACTGTCTGTTTCCACTCTGTAAAAAAGTATATATGTATTGATACACACATATAAGACAAGAGTGGAAACTGCTACTATAAATTATATATATATATATATATATATATATATATATAATATATATATATATATATATATATATATATATATATATATATATATATATATTTATTTATTAATTAATCAGCAATTATTTGATCATTTTTGGATTATTGGCTTATAATCATGCCTGTTTGGTATTAATGTCATCTTATATTTCATAATATTAATATTTTATTATATGTATTTTTGCAATGCTGCATTGGTTTTAAATAAATGCAGGCTTGCAGCTCTCTAGATTTTGGCGACTGTCTATCGTAAAACCCATATTGCCTGACCCCTACTTTAAATACTAATTAAAATTTGAATGAAAAATGCTGATATTTCTCAGGTTCATCTTGTCTCAGGTATGAACATGCAGGTCTCTCACCTGTGTCTATTAACAGCTTTACCACAGAGAAGTTGGAATGGGACACACTGTAGTGCAGGGCCATGTTTCCATTACCATCAGCCAGGTTAACTATATACCGCAGCAGAGTGGGTGTGTGGTAGCCCACCTCCCTCAGGTACAGCGTGACTGTCTCTGCCTGAGATTCCTTCTGACTGGACACGCGGAACCACTCCTGATATAACACCATCAGAACCTGCCTCTGAGATTCAAAAGTCAAGAGTTAGCTTACTAAAGAAGACAGGTTATAAAGTTACATCTATGTTGAGTTGTATTTATTGTCATGTTACGTAGAAAGGACTGAAAAATAACTTTTCCTTCTCAGTATATGTTGAAGGTTATCAATCAAGTTTAGTGAATCAACACTAACTGCTTACCATTTCTTTATTTGGGGCAGCAACCTCAGCCATGCGATCCTTCAGGAAATGACAAGCAGCCATGAAGTTCTTATCAACTAACTCACTGCAACAACACAGATTTAGCTGTAATTTAAATCACAGGGATGCATTAAACTCATAAATAATTAGACAGGACATAGTGTCTTCTCTGCAGTTATTCCAGCCTAAGAAACTTTTGAACTGTTTACAAAAATATACATAAGAAATTACATCATGCATCAGTCTTCCATGTGCATCCGCATTATATAAAATCATTGTCAAATACAGATTGGCTGCATACCTAAGCCTCAAAAGAAAATCTGTATTTGATACATATGAAATACAATGCATTTTGGTCATTTGAATCTTGGTAACATTAGTTGAGAATGACTCATATTGCATTGGCCTCTCAAGCAAATTGTTACCAATATTTAAACGGCATAAACATCTTTATTTGAATGAAACAAACATCTTCATGTAATTCTAGCACATGCAAATTTAGGAAAAGTTCTGTCACTTGAGGAGTATGAATTTTGTTTATAATTTACATTCTTCTGTATATGTGTTGGGGAAGTTGTGGGCTAGTGGTTAGAGAGTTTGACTCCTAACTCTAAGGTTGTGGGTTCAAGTCTCGGGCTGGCAATACCACGAATGAGATGCCCTTGAGCAAGGCACTGAACCCGCAACTGCTCCCCGGGCGCTGCAGCATAAATGGCTGCCCACTGCTCCGGGCGTGAGTCCTTTAAGTGTACTAAGACACATTAAACTTGTCACTCAGCGTTTGTACTTTCCTGCCAAATGATGGGCAGAACAAAAGGCAGCATTGTGTCTGTTCATAACAGAGGCTCCGGCTTTGGGAAACATGCTTGATGGGTCACTGCACACTTTAATGTGTTAAGCCAGCTCATATAATGAACTAATGAGCTTTTCACACCAGGTTGAAAAGGTAAAGGGGACCAGCACAAAATAAAAGTCCTGTGGATCTTCCTTAAATACTCTTTGAAGTTTGCCATTGAATGTAAAACATATACAGTATAACTCCCATCAATTGACCACTTAAGCCATAGAGACTTAGAAAAACTCAAGTCACTTCAATCTCCTCTTTTCACCATGGCCCTTCATCTCACCTGGCAGGCTGCTCCTCCTGGGGTCTTGTGGCGGCCTGGGCAACATCAGGCTCCTTAGAGCCCTCTGCCACCTCTGCCTGAACCCCATCACCTTGCTCCCCAGTAGCAGCAGCCTCCTCCTGGGCCGTTTCACTCTCCTCTCCCTGCTCCACCTCAGGCTCCGAACTATCCACCTCCTCAACCTCGTCCTGATCCTCCTCCCCAGTGGAGTCCTCACTGGAGGTGGTCTCATAGCTGGACACACAGATAACTTGAGTCAAGGGGGTTCTTTTGATAGTATCCCATTTTGCATTAGCAAACTTTTCTATGATAAGGATTTTATGTCAAACCTAGGTTTAGTTACGACTAATATTACCTGACCATATGTGACCCTGTCTGTGAAATCCAGGCTAAAGTCTCAAAATCTAATTATGAGATAACAAGCATCAAAGTTGGAATCAACCATTAATTTCACTATGATTTCAATCTTTGACATGGCCTTACTTAGTCAATATTAAAGATATAAAGGTTATATTTTCACAGAATGTTCTACATCTTTACGAAGGATGATTTTATGTAGAAAACAGTAAATCTAAAAAAAATTACTTTAGCTGGGTTTTCACAGGCAGGGCCACATATGTGCTTCAAAATATATGATTATTAATAATCATTTTTATGTTATGTTACATTTATATTATTAGGATAAAAGGCTTTTTTAATCTATATTCTACACAGTCCTTACTACTAATGGCAAACAAATGTAATTTGTCAGTTGTGAACTGACATGCAAAATTCTTGTGTTTATACAAGCTGTTCAAATGAGAGGGACCTTTGTGGGTTCTGAGGGGTTCTTATTTGGTGAGCCTGTCTGAAGAATGCCACTCTTCATGGATGTTTTCAGATAGGAAAGAGGAATGGCATCACCACAATTCCTCAGGGACATGGGTGAATGGAGGCCTAGAGCTGCAGGTCAGGTGACTACACATTTATTAGGGTGTTGAGTATGAGGGCCTCTTTTGAGTACTTCAGATCAGAGACAAGGAGGCCATGCATTGGTTGAGTATTATGCTCTCCTGCTATCGTTTTAGTTATCAAGATTTCCAAATGTGATTAGTCTAATAGCTTGGCATACGGCTTATAAATAACAGAATTGGACAGAAAATGAACATGCTGGACAGCCAAAGGGGGCGATTCAACGTTCTGATACTGCTATTTGTACTTGGCTGACTGTGACAGCACAAAATAACAGAATGAAATTATATTATGGTGGTTTAGGTCAAAACTGTGTGCAAATTCTGAAATCACCAGCTGTCATCGGACAACAGCAGTGCAGGGCCTCTCTCAGGATAATCACAGTCTATCAGACATAGACGCAAACCAAATCTGCCAACACTCCCACGCAGTCTTTTCAAACAATATTTCAAAACAGCAGTATAAATAAAAGGTCATACGTGTATGTCACTTGATATTATTCATGATATACATATTCCAGGATGTTTTGGCATTCTGATAAGATAAGGTCCTAACTGTGTTTTGTTAACCAGTCATGCATATTAATTAATTCTGCACTCTTCCTGCACAATGAATCAGCATATTAATCTATTTATTTAGATTTGTTATTTTTTTGCCATTTTTGTACATTTTTGAAAATACATAGAAAAAAAATATATATATATTATATATATATATATATATATATATATATAAAATTAATTATCATTCCTTATATACATTAAAAAAAAAAACACAAATACTAAACATATAAACAAAAACACACAAAAAAAATCAACAACAAAAAAAAAACTCACCTGTCCATAACATGTATCAACACACATTTGAATATAAATAAGTAATGAATAAAGCCTAAAGGTAGACTGTCTGTAAGATTGGAAATGTATTTTCTTGCCCCTGAAATAAAATTTGGCAAAATGTTTTGGTATATGAAGGTTAAAAGTAAACATATTTTCAATATCAATTATTTCTGTTTATTTATTATGTTTAGCAGGCCAGATTCTATCAGGATAATTATCTTATTGTTGAAGGCCGGTCAAATACAGCTGAGACAGAACCATATCTGCTGCCAAGCTAAACAAATCATTTACCACACACAGCGACAGGCAGACAGACAGAGACACAGCAAGAGAGAGGGACAGAGAGAGAACTATGTTCTTCGTGTCATCTCACTAGGCCTCACTCATCATGCAACAGCTCTCACAGAAAACAATGCAGACACCTCATGGCCCATTTCTAACAGAGCACTGTTATGAAGGATGAAACCGATTAAGGGATGCAAAGAGACAGGCCGGACATCTGAAGTCATGGATGTTGATGAAATAGACTCATCCTTCAACACTTTACATGAAAACACCTGCAACTGTGATTCTGGGGCAACTGCTAAATGTACGGTATAACGTTCATTTAGGTCCCCCATTAGACTTTTCGGAGTGTCCTAACTTCTTTTTAATCACTTAAAATATTATTTTATAACTTCTACACAGATGGCAGGTAATTTTATGAAAAGCATTACCATCCATATAAACTATTTGCTATAAAAAAAAACAAAAAAACACACATACCCTCCATTTACGCCAACAAACTTCAAGTTCTTCTTCGCTCCCCCGTTACCCTGCTTGTCAGGACAGTCGTTCTTCTTCATGATGGATTTGAGGCCATATGTGGGAGATAAAAAGTAAAAATGTTAAGCCAAGTCTGCACCTGTTCATCATCCTTAGCACTGACTTAACTCACACAGTCCATTTTGTCCAACCTGAAAACACAGAAGTCTAGGAGATATTACTTTTGAATGTCTTTATCAACCAACAAAATGCTGAACTGTACACTTGCTGCGCTCAACAGAGTGGATAAGTCAGATGTACTCATTCATAATATAGCACACCAAGCTGTCAAAACAACTGTTACAGTCACAGAGGTACTTATATTTTAAAAGAGACCACCATTCTTACCTACCACAAGAAATTCTCATCACTCATGCGATCGTAAAAGAAATAGAATAGTACAGAGCATTTACAAAGATTTATTCCCTTGTGTTTGTCTGAGATTGTTGCAGAGAACAGAGGTGTGTAACAACCAAAGGAGCCAGCGGATGCAATTACAACAAAACACAACACATCAAAGAGCTTAAAAAGCTTCTGGGGATTATGAAAAAAGCTCAGAATGTCCCATGAGACTGTATGAATCACCCAGGACACAACAAGATCAAAATTAGCCAGGAAACTATCATTTTAGTAAAACAGGTTGCTTTTAAGTGACCATAATATAGTACAATATTCAGTGAAATTGCAGAAGAACATAATTAGAACAAAAGAGCATAATTAACTGTGGTTGCACAAATAACAATGGATGCCAGTATTTATGAGACTGCATCATTTTGAAAGCACAGTAACATGAGCCAGATGCTTTTAAACTGTCAACACACATCTCCTAAATTATCTTGGCATACGGAAAGGAACTTCAATATGAATGCCCAGTGCGACTGGGTCTCTGCATTGCAACAGATGGGTATCTGTGTCAAACATGCATACATAGTCAGACAAAAATATGCATATTTGAACTTATTATTTCAAGTTGACTTTAACATTTGTTTCAGCTCTTTAGATCTTCATCTCTAGCACCCAAAACCTTCACTTCAAACTCAGTAAGGCCTGTTTCACACAGCTTGTAAGCAGTGTGCATTCAGATGTATGGATCAACTTTCTATGTAGAATAGAATAAAGTAAAATGTTTTCTAGTTGTTAATGGACAACATGATGTTAATAGTTTTTGAAGTAAAGGGTATTTACTGTGTAGTACAATGATTGGACAGACACTGAAATATACAATATTAATGAACTGACAGCATCTAGAATGTAAAACTTTTTACATTAGAACATTCTTTGTTTGTTTGTTTTTTTTTTTTTTTTTTTTTACTCAGTATTGTAACATGGTTGATGCCTAAATACCGTAGCTTTGCTTACAAGCTGCACATGCAAGCTTTGTGAAACAGGCCTAATACAAGAACTATCTAATACCAAAGAATTAACCATCTAAGTCAAAGAGACAATCACATCAGTCATTATGAGCTTACTGAGAAGGCACGTTACTATATGAAATGATCCCTCATCTTACCTGATTGTCGTGCAGCCCCTCCTTTCTGAACAGGTGAGTAAAAGGCAGACAGGGCACTGAGGGACCCTCTCAGATGGCTTTGAATTGAGCTTATTTTGGAAGAATGAGGTTTCTGAGAGCTCTCTCCTTTTGCGTCTTGGCCCCCACTTCCTAGACTGGCCCACTGCTCATTAAGGAGGCCCTGTATACGATTAACAACCTGACCGATTGCAGCAGGAGAAGCTGTGGCTTCAGATGCCCTTTGAGACTGAAGGTTGGGTTCCTGTCCATGTGTTTCTCTTGGTTCTTGCTGTGATTGCAAACCTGAACTTCTTTCTCCTCTTGCTTTGTCTGTTACTGTGCTTTCAACAACTGGACTCTCCTGAGATTCAGTCTCTAGGACTGTGGGCTTAGTGACTTCATTTTCACTGCCCATAGTCTCAACCATGGAACTTTCTACCATGACATATTCTTCAGTGTCACTCTCTGTAACAACAATTTCACTGACTTTGGTATCTATAACCTGACTTGACACACTATCTTTGATATCACTCTCTTGTTCTTTGTCTTTTACAGAATCTGTCTTCTCTAGCAATACAGAGACTTCCTGACAACTGTTACCTTCTTTATCCTGGACTTCAGTCTCCATTGCCTGGTCACACATGACAATCTCTACCCCTACAATTTTGTCTGCTGTATTGACTTGTGCTAATACTTCAATGTCTCGAGCTTCCACTATATTTGTCTGAGTGCTCGAGCATTTAGAGTCTGTTTCTTTGGGACCCTCAGCTGGTTGAGGTTCTGTTGAGATTCCTTTCTCCTGGACACTTTTGCTGTCTGTACTGACCGATGCATCACATGTGACAACTGGTTCAGATAGCAGCTCTGTCTCGATAGGACCTTGAAGTTTCTGCTCCTTTACTTGATCAATCAGTTCCTGTATTCTCTCATCCTTTCGTCTATTCTCATCCATCTGCTCTCTCAGTAAGGCATTTGTCTTTTCCAATTCACAACTGGCCTTGCTTAGACTCTCTTCCAGATTTTTCAGTTTTGCTTCCAGCTCAAGGTTAGTAAGAAGTTTCTGTTCAGAAAGTTGGGCTGTTGTATTTTCTTTAGTTGTAATTACACTTGGTCCCTTAACAGTCGCATTATCTTCTTGAGTGGATGTAAATTTAGATGCAGCAACTGATTCCTCTGATTCTAAAATCCCTTGTAACTGTGTTGACTCTTTATTTTCTAATAATGTCTCTGATGATCTATCCTGCTTTTCTGCTTGCTCTGAAAGACTCTTTGGTGCTTCTTCTTGAAGTGTAGACTCCTGCAATAGTCCCTCTGCTTCATCTGGATCAGTTGGAGTTTCTGCTTTGTCTATAAGTATTACTGGAACAGACACTGGAGCTGGTACTTGTTCCTTCTCTGACTCTGTATCAGTCACTGGTTTATTGGTTTCTACAATATCCTGCACCACAAGATTTTGTTCCTCTGACTGTTGTTCTGTGTTTTTGTTGGACTGTACTGCTTGAACAATTTCCTGATCAGCTGCAGTATCCTTGTAAATGGAAGGAGCATCTTTCTTTTCACTTACAACTGGAGGAACAGAACTTTCTTGCACATCGGTTTGAGGAACCTCACTCTTTTGCTTGGACTTGTGTTCTCGAATTCTTTGAAGCAGTTCTTCCCTCTCTGTTCTAAGAGAGCATATTTGAGCCCTCAACTCAGGAATGGTCCTGACTTGCTCTTCTAACTCACGCACCCTTTTCAGCGCAGCTGTGATTTGTTGATGCAAGCTGGCCCTGTCCTGGGGAATACTGCCTCTCCTGTCAACTCCATCCGTTGGTCGAAAAAGCCTCTCAGCTGAGCTGTTCTGAGATTGGGAAATCTGCTCATCGGTTGAATCTGATCCTTTCCTACGTGGGACATTAATAGGCATGCTGGAGGCTCGTAACAGGTGAGGCCTAACATTAAGGCCCATGGGCTGTTCATTCTCAGATGAAGTCTGTTCTTGAGACTGCGCTGCTGCCTTTGGTGAAGGGCGGTAACTACTAACAGGCTTCTTTGACTGGCTGGCAGGGGGGCTTCCACTGGTGCTACTGCTACCACTAGTGGCATCACTGAACTCAAAAAGCTGCTGGACTTCAGTAACACGTGACTTGGGTTTGGACCCTAAAGTGGAAGTATTGGCCCATGTATCTTTGGCTAGAGGTCGAGCGCCATGCCCAGGAAGGCTGAAGTTGCGTGGCAGTGTGCTGTACTTTGGGCCCCTGTTCTTACGCTGGATGTGCACCCTCTTGATTGTGTTCCCTTTCTCTATGTCATCTACATACTTCAGGAAGTCCAGATCTAGGTGAAACCCATAGGGGGTCTCTACAGAATATGGCAGCTGTTTACGCTGTGCTCCACTATCCGTGGCCTTGGAAAGAAAGCCATTTGCTGAAAAACAAGGTACATATTACACATTTTACTTTCTCTCATAGTAATTCCAATTCAAGCAGCCACTGTATTATTGAGCATATGGAGCATAATTAGTCAACACAACAAAACAGTTAATGATGTTATCATTGTGCAAGGACTTGGAAGACATGAAATGCAAACACTTTTTTGCTGTCAACTCTTGTATGAAGACAAATGGAAGGAATATTTACACATTTAAAACTGGAAATGACTACAAACAGTCTGGAGCTCTTACCACTTTTCTTGTCCATTATTTCTGTTTTTGCAGTATCATGGGTGAAATCTGTTGTAAACACTGAAAACCTGTAGACAGATCAAAATAAAGATGTAAAGATTTAACATTATTTTTTATTAATCTGCTAATGCGGGAGTGTTAAACTCAAGGAGGGCCAGAGCCCCGCTGAGTTTAGCTTCAACCCTAATTAAATCTAATTGATCAGTGACAACAATAATTACATTATGCATATACTGTAGGACATGTTGGTTTATCAGTAAAATAAAATACTAATGTCCCATGCAACATGGTTTACATTTTTTGTTTGTGTCATTTTAAAACACCACACCACTTTTAATACCTCAGTGATATAGTTCATTCTGTTAAATCTACTCCAGATGGTTCAAAGTTTATGTGGGGTTGATTTAGGCAATGGAAAACAATTTTGCCATTTTAGATTTAAGATTCTTCAGGGGCTTACGTAAGGCTGCCGATCAAAATACATCATGTTAATACAAACTGAACACACCCTCAGGTTTCAGGTCTGGAGATCTACTTTCTGAATGTTCCCACTGTGTCCTATCTTGAAATCATCCTAATTTAAATAAATGTGGCAAGAAAACATACTGCAGGCAAAAGACAATCTCACGTGACAGTGTAAGAAAACTTACTGCTGTCTTTGATTTAGCGTGGGAACAAATAATTTTCAGCAGTCACTAAAGATACACTCAGATATTTGTTATTTTGAAGCAGCACCATGCTGTAGGTTTACCTTTGAGCTATTCAACAATCATAAAATCTATTGTTTATGATTACTGTGTCTTTTATAAATGAACACACTGTATGTTGCACTGAAATGTTGTTGGATGTCACTTCACACAACGTATTCATTAGAGTCCTTGAGATGTAATTATACAGTCAAATTATACATGAAATGTGAACCTTTTTCTGGTAAAGATGATCCTTTTAAAACCTTTTGCTTTAATGGAACCATAGTCAAACTCCTCAGGGTGTGTTTGCAGATCTTAACTATGTACTGAACTTATGGGAAAAGATTACTCAAAGATGTGTCATCTGGCTCTGATTTCAATGTTGTAATCTGAGCCAAAAGCTTGGAATTTGGACAGTTTGGAAAATGATATTCTTCAAAGGTGCTATTCGACTATGTTTCATGAAATCTGGATCATTGGCTGGCTGCTGGATGTCCAGACCTGGACAGACTGGTATAGAAAAAAAAGAGAATAGATGCTGCCCAAAAACCAAAAACTTTTGACCTCTTGCAGTTACAACAAAATGTTCACTATGCACCATCAAGAACAGAACCTATGAACAGATGATGTTGTTTCTACCTGTTGGAGATATGTATTTCACAAGCAAGGATATAAATATCCCTCAGTTGCTTTTTAGAAGTGGGCTCTGAGCCATGGTTTGGTTGAGAAGTCAAATGCTAAGCATTGTGAAGCACAGTGGTATAACAGAGTGCCAACGCAGCATTTGGTGATCAGATCATCAATCAGCTAGCTCCCATGATTTCTGTTCACAAAACATTTACTTTAGAAAATAAAGTTTTAAAATCGATGCTACTGTGAAAAAGAAATAGAGTGGTGTGGCATAGGGGTTAAAGCTCTAGGGATGTAATCAGAAGGTTGCTGGTTTGGTCACCACAAAGACCAAGCCATGAGCAATCACTGTTGAGGCCTTGAGCAAGGCATGTAACCCCCAGTTGATCCAGGGGGACTGACCTTTTAGTAAGTGTACTGTAAAGTCTGTTTGGGAAAGAGTGTCACTGCCATCTAAATCAGTGGTTCACAACTGGTTTTACTTCAGGACAAAGGTTTTATACCGGACATCATGAGGAAACACAAAATTGTAGGGAACCACTTAACACAAATCCAATGCTGTTATTTTATAACTATTAAAATTAAATAAATAAATAAATAATTATAATAATAATATTTTTGGTGGAAGCACACATAAAATACAAATATATGAAAATAAGAAATGTTGTAATTGAAACCAAGTTAAAGTCGATTGCACTGGCATCTGCCTAAACTGACATATTTAGGAACTGAAACTGAAATACTGAGTTTGACTTGACAGCTATTAAGAAAATCCTTACCAGATGTCATAATGCTAAAGTGTTAAAGTGTTGTTGTTACAGTGGTAATTAAGGAAATACTGAGCATCTTAATTAGACTCCTCAGTGTACAAACAGCCTATCCCCAGGTTTCAAGACAAAACCACATTATAGTGTGAGTTTGAGCTTGACTGACAGCTGAATCCCCAGAATCCGACACACTGCAGCAAGCATGGAAAATGTACAGCTTCTTAAGTCCTCCTGGAGAAGAAGGGACAAGACAGGGACGGCAGGGGATAAGCGGCATCTCTAACCTTAGAAATGTTTAATGTGATTCAAATACACTGTCTGTCGTTGAGTCTTAATTAGCCAGAGCTGGAATGCAGCTTGTAATTGTTGAGTAAAGTAAGGCCTAGCCGCTTGTCAATTATCCACATGGAACCGAAGAACACAACACTGCCTATTTAATTAGATACTGAAATAGAGAGAGAGAGGGAGAGAGAGAGAGAGAGAGAGAGAGAGAGAGAGAGAGAGAGAGAGAGAGAGAGAGAGAGAGAGAGAGAGAGAGAGAGAGAGAGAGAGAGAGAGAGAGAGAGAGAGAGAGAGAGAGATTGCAAATCATGGCCACTGGAGAGAAATTACTTTAATAAGAAGACTTTCATGCAATCCTCTGTTGGCCTCATTTACAGGAATCTGTTTTAATTTATCAGTGGTGATATTAGGCCATTTGAGTGAGTACATTTCAAGACTTCATGTTTCTAGTTTGTTTTAAGATCGCCTTTCCTTTGAAAGATAGTCTGTCGTGAACCAAATGTTTAGAATCAGCTGTTTGCATTGCACCCTAAACTAAATTTATAAATAAATCATTCAATTTGATTGCAATACCCCATGCATTATATAAATTTAATTGGTTGACCTTTTTATCCTGCTCTAGCTCACGGATAACCCAACGGACCATGTACTGGTGAGCTATAATGGAAAGTCACTGTTTATTTAGCTATTCACAGCAGATTTAATTCAATATAACTAATTAAATTGCAGTGAAGGAGCGGAAGTAAGGGAAGGAAATCAATCTCATTTGCTGTCTTTGTAACCGTGTAGGGGCAAAATGCACACAAACACACACTCACGTACACTCTCTCTCACACACACACACACACACACAATCCACCTGCAACCCTACAAGCTCAGCATCTAGTGCTGATTAGAAGTGCTGAAGCCTTGAAAAGAAATCGAACCAAACAGAGCCAAATGCAGAGCAAACCGCCTGAACATCCAACAAAACAACATCTGTGGGCATTCTCAAGGCATGCCAGCTGGACAAGCAGGAAAAGATTGTTAATACTCCGCATGCCTGTTATTCGTGATCCTTACCATAACCCTGAGATTTCAGGTCTGAGAATGCACACACACACTCACCCAATTCAGAGATTTAATATTTTTATACAAAAAACATAAGACAGCATTTTAATCAAGACGTTCCTTTGATCATTATAGGCACAGCTGCATGTGAGACACTAGCTATCTTCACAAAGCATGTGGGCAAATATACACATGAGCATCTGAAAGCGGATAGCAGAGCCCCACATGTGACATGCTGGGGGAAAAAGATATTGTGGTCACCAATTAAAAATGTATTTCCACAACTTATTAATTTGTTCCTTCTTTCCAGTTAAATCACGACCATTTACTTATACATTCCCTTGTTAAACTCAATTAAAATGAGTGAACAATTTATGAGAATGTATTAATAAAATGTGGCTATGAATAAACAAGTCATAGGAACTAATACTTAATTTGTGTCCACAATATTTCTTTCTATTTGTCATGTGCAGGACTCCGCAGTATAGCAAGCAGGTTAAGTCTGTATAATATTTTTGACATATCTATTACTTTAATATAATTGTCATTGACATCACTGAATCAATGTTTACAATTGTCCTCTTGCATTATTGACACACTATTATCCTGTTTAACACCGTAAAGCTGCTTTGACACAATCTGTATTGTATAAAGTGCTATATAAATAAAGGTGACTTAAATCATTTTTTTCTACAATTAGTACTCTTATTTGATTGGTTGAATGATGCTAACAACACTGGAAATTTTTGCTGGTTTTGTTTGCGCATTCACCACAGCCTGTCAAGTTACAGGATACTCCAGTAGGTGGCGACAAGTAACTTGCTGCATCCGAATGTCTACTTTCATAATAAACAAAGTGAAAGGGAAAGTATGTCAATAGATTAGTAAGTCTGAAATCATAGTAATCAGAAGGCGAAAGTATGAGAAAAGTACCTACTACTTCCACAGAGATTCTGCAGTGCACATTAAATAGACACTTTACAAACCTATGAAGCCACGGGAGAGGAATTGCGAATGTTAATGAAGCAACGCAACTGACACTCCAGGTCACATGACAGTGAAAACGTGGCAAATGTAGTATGTATGAATTTCATTACCCATATATAACATACTTTTTAATGGTTGCAAAGTATGATTCAAACCACATAGTAACTACTAGACAGTATGCCAGTATGTAATTTGGTAGGTACTGTCATTATGAGACAGTTAATCAACAAATCAATGATTTGTTCAAAATGTTGATTCATTGAGCAAATAAACACCACTGTGTGTGTTTGTTCTGAGATGCACAGCAGATGATTCTACTTTGACATCATTTGGAACTATTTTCGAGCAGTAACTAGAAATACTAAAATGTAAGTCACTCAATATTAACTTCTTGTTTATTGAACTGTTGTTTAAAATCAATATCACACTCGCAATCATTTATGATTATGCCAAAAATGTGCTCTGATTTCCTCTCTAATGGTCACGATCATCTCCCACACTTCTCTTTCCTAGCAGCTCATCTCTGTTCCAAGCTTTACTGCTCCCATCTAATGACAATAAACAGATAGCGAGTGGGCTGTCTGACAGGAAGCAAAAGCTTGCTGCACTTCCCCTCATGATTGAAGGTTCTAGATCTACACAAAGGGCTCTGCAAAGCTTCATACATCTGGAAGAGGCAGAGAACACACAAAATCTGTCCTGCTGAGATGAGAGGAAGCCTGGAGAGAACAGTGCTGGAATGAAGGTTAGACCACCAGTAAGAAAATGTGTCTGTATTACTGTCATTCAATATAAACTTACCAATAATTAGCGGCATAGACACTCCCATGCATATGGAAACAGATGTTCATATTTTAATTATGGAAGTCAATCAATTAAAAATGTATTTGAATGAGTTACCTGATATGCTTATTATTTTTTCTAATTTATCACAACTGCTGGAAAATCATAAAAAAAATTTCATAATATATGTGCAAGTCAGGTGGTATGATCAAATGTTTTAATTTTGAATGTGTTATTTTTATATCACTAATATAAAGCTAAATTTTGATATTATTTTACATTCACGCATTTGGCAAACACATTTATCCAAAGCAAATTTGACATTATTATATTATATTATATTATATTATATTATATTATATTATATTATATTATATTATATTATATTATATTATATTATATATATTATATTATATTATATTATATTATATTATATTATATTATATTATATTATATTATATTATTAACACTTTAGTTTAGGGACCAATTCTCCTAAGAACTAGATGCTTATAAGCATGCACAATTTTTAGCATATTGGCTGTTTATTAGTACTTAAAGCACATATTAATGCCTTATTCTGCATGACCATATTTTAGATCCCTTAATCCACACCATACCTTAATTTAACAACTACCTTAGTAACTATTAAATCAGGAGTTAATAATATAATATAATATAATATAATATAATATAATATAATATAATATAATATAATATAATATAATATAATATAATATAATATAATATATATTATATAATATAATATAATATATATTTTATTTTTTATTACAAAAATAAGACAATTTAAGAATTTAATTTATATCATTTAAAATCATTTCTGTTATTTTATTTTTTATTTTATATATTATTTTATAATATATTATTACTTGTACTAATTATCTTGTTAACCTCACTATTTTTAATAACAAATGTATATTGATGAAGACGCACAAATTTAAATGATTTACTTCCAGTTTCAAAGGACAGAAAAAAATGCCCTTAATTTATCCCTCAACTGTAACAGCGTTTGGTTGGGTGAATGAGTGAAAGCAAATAACAGGAAGAGAATGTGCGAGAGAAAGAGAGCTTTCATTAAGGACGTGAGGCAAATGTCTATAAATTATTCAGTCATACCCTGTTTGTAACGCTACAAGCAGACCAGTCCGAGATTCTCATTAGTACTCTACGGATTACAGAGCGAGAAAGCAATACATGAAGCTGAGAGGAAGAATCAGAATATGTCTAACCATTCAGAAACACAATGTATTTCAAAGGTGTTTTCACAGAGGTGCACACAGAGAACACTGAAGTGAAGGGGGAAGGGATGGACGGATATAGGGAGATGACAGAGAGCGCCTGGTGGCGACAGAGAGGAGGGGGTTATCGAGCTCCAGCAAGTGACAGCCAGGTGCTAGCTCTGTCTGTACGGATCATTCACATCCCACGGGATCCACAACAGCAGACACATACAAACGGCCAGATTCCAACAGAGATAAAACCGATGCCCCATATTGATAATCATTTACAACATGTTCTAAGCTGTGAGAGTCCAACACATGGTGGGAGCCAAGCTAATCTACATTTTATACAAATATTAAACACCTACTGGCTCTCCTGTTTTTGCAATCACTTTCAAAACACACATATGCACACACACACACACACACATATATAATAACATAAGATGCTGCTTTCCTTCCGTCTTCCAGGAGACTCCAGAAAAAAAAAATCCCTATTTCAATGCGTCAGAAAGCTCTCATCACTATGTTCTCAAAGAATTACATTAAGCAAGGTCTTATGCACACATTCACACACACAAACAAATAATGGAGAGGAGATGAGTTGGCTATATGCCTGAGAGGAAAAAGGAGCCCAACAATTATTCCTGCACTGCAGTAATAGCAGCAACAGAGCCATTTAAAAACCCAGCGACACAGTCCAAGCAGACATGTATGGCACGGACGCATATACATGCACAAAAAAGACACAGAGGGCTATGACAAGCTGAGATTCTCACCTGAACTAACATGCTACATGGCTCCTAGGGCGTATGAGAGTGTGTGCATCATCGAGATAAACGATAGAGGGACAGAAAAAGGGAAGGAGAGGAAGACAGAAAGGGAGAGGGAGAAACACAGACAGCCCCAGAGTGACAGAGAGAGATGAAGGAGAAAAGGAATTCCTCTTACCTAGCATGCGCTGTGAATACTGCTCCCCTCCAGTCTACCAAAAACATGCAACCCTCCCTTCCTTTCTTTGAACTTCAACCTGATAACGCAAGAGGGGAAAAAGGGGGAAGATAGATTTGATTGTTATGGTAAAAAGGAAGAGAGAAAAAAATGACAAAAAAAAAATACACTGAAAAAATACCATTCCAAAGTTGGGGTTGTTAAGATTGTTTAATGTTTTCGAAGTAATTTATGTTCACCAAGACTGCATTTATTTGATCAAAAAATAAAATAAAAATATAAAAAATATTGTGAAATATTTTCAACATTTGAAATTACTGTTATGTTTTAAAATGTAATTATTCCTGTAATGACATGATAATTTTTCAGCAGTCATTACTCCAGTCTTTAGTGTCACACAATCCTTCAGAAATCATTCTAATATGCTGATTTAGTTCTCAAGTAGCATTTTTATTATTATCGATGTTGAAAACAGTTGTGCTGCTTAATATTTTTGTAGAAACCTTGATATATGTTTTTAGATTTATTCAGCATTTCTTTAATAATACTGATTAAGGAAATGAGTTTTACAGTGCATAGATACTGGACAATTTATTTGGCTACAGTGAGATATTGGTCCAGGAGGAAAAGAAAAATGCATCAGAAAAAAGCAGCAAAGATGAGTCAGAAAGTGAGAAAACAGTCCTCATACTCTTTTGAATGTTCAGTCCACTGCTGCAGTAACTCTCCATGGCCTCCTTTTGACACAGACCATCTGAGAATTGAACCAAAGACATCCAGTTCCTGAAATGACCCATGCAGGGGAGGTCTCTTACTTTCTTACCCTTTTCCTCTTGTGTAATTTTTCCCTTACACTCTCTCTCCCCTTCAATAACTTTTTCTCCCTTGATAACTTCCTAATATCACTCTGTTCTAAAACACTCTCTTTTTTATTGCTGAAGTTAACGTTCCTCCCTTTCTCCCTGTAGCCCCAGAAATATGTCAGAATTGTGCGTGTGGGGTGGGGGGATCCCACCACGAGCAGTGTAATCATTAGTACTGGGTGGAGGTTAGCCATCAGATCTTCACCACAACTTATCTTCTCACAACACATGCGCCTCAGCCAGTGCAGCTGCTCAATTGTTGAGGTGCATGCTATATTATCATTCAGGGCTTAAAAAAAAATCATTCTGGGCTTAACAAAATAGTTCACTTAAACATAAAAATCCAAGCAACGTTTACTCACCATGTATCCTTCAAGCGTTCCAAAGCCATTTGACTTACCATCTTCCGTGTAAAAATAAAATAAAATGAATACGCTAGCCACTCTTTTCAACGTAATGAAATTTATTGAATCCTGAGGCTCCACTATGACAAAAATGCACAATAAAAATACATAAGAGTGGTTTCAGTTCTTTGGAAGCCATGTGATAGTTTTGCGTGGGAGCAGACTGAAATTTAAGTTGTTATTGACTGCACAATTATGACATCTGACCTAGTTCTCTTTGGCATGTTCATGAGAGTTCAAGAGATAAATAGCAAAGTCCAGTACTTGAATGAAACATTTATTTGAGTCAGATGTTTTGGGTCTCAAAATCGAAATCATTACGCGACTGATTTGGTTCTCTGCTATATCTTGAAGAAACAATGATGGGTAACACTTTATTTTAAGGTGTCCTTGTTACACTACATGTACTTACTATTATAATAACAATTAATTATGCATAATTACATGCATGTAACCTTAAGCCAAACCCTAATCTAACCATATAGTAAGTACATGTAGTTTATTAATATTACTCAGTATTTAAATGTATAATTACACTGTAACAACAAGGACACCTTAAAATAAAGTGTAACCCAATGATCTAGTTGCAACAGTAAACAGCTCACAGGACGTAAAGATTTTCAACAATTAAAGGAATAGTTCAATTCAACTCAAAAATGAAAATGCTGTCATCAATTATTCACCTTCATGCGTTTCCAAACCCCTAAGATTTCTTTCAAACACTTTCTTTTGAACACTAAGGAAGACATTTTCTATAATCTCTTATCTTTTTTTTTTCATCCACTGAAAGCTATGTAATGAACATTGTAAAACTAAAAAAAAAAAACAACAACACATAATTACATTATAGATGCAGCTTGAAAATGTTGATTAGCTTCAATCCACAGTCAAATATGATAAGAGAATATTAAAAAAAATATACATTCTTTTTTTTATTTATTTATTTTTTGTTCTGAAGATGAACAAAAGCTTTATGAGTTTGGAATAACACAAGGGTGAGTAAATAAAGGACATCAGAATTTTTCTCAAACTCATATGACCCCCTTTACTTTTTTCCCCCCATCTTTTTCATTTTTACTTTTTCTGTTTCATCGAACTATTCATGTAAGCACCAGAAAGCCACGTCTAATGCTGTCAAAATATTGGAAAAAAGAGGACTTTTGTTTCGCTGCCCCATGATGATGCCATTTCTGTCAGACTTGGGTTTGGTATGTGTATGTGAAAAATGAAACAGAAAAAAGAGAAAAATGATTACACTAAAAGGACACTAAAAATAAATTATATGTCCACTTTCATCTTTATGTTTTACATTGCACAATCAAGTCAATAGCACATGTCCAAATGCAATGATGTTACCATTGAACACGTCAAAAAACCATGGTATTTATTTGTATATGTGCTTGAGATGTTCCCACAAATAATCCAGCTTGTATTCTTGTCACAGATCTTGCTATGGAGTATTCCTTTTGGCTTTTTCATTTGAAGCCAAACAAATTCAAGTGGCCCCTTAAGGAGGAAGCTATTCAACACTGCAATGTGCTTGAGAGGTCTGTCTAATCACGGAATTGAGATGGCCCTGCCATGACCATATTTCACCTGGGTCGAGAGAGAGTCATCGGCCAGTATCAGAGCCTAGATTAAAAGCAGACTCGAAGAGAGGTGGAGGTGTTGAGTGCTCAGCATATCTAGTGTACACGGCCAGTGAAATGCACCCTGTATAGCCATAAAGTGCTCTTCCTACTTCAGTCGACAGCCTAGTCTTGTAGACACTAACAAAAGCGAGCATTCAAGCATGCATACAAAACACTCACCCACGTATTTTCACTCTCTCTGATACATATACAGACAGACAAACTCATGTTCACGCTTCCACACACGCATGCTGGAAAAAAAATGATTTTTAGACCTACTTAGAGGCCATTTGGTGAGGTGCATCTTTGGCATTTATTTTGTATTGTGCTGATCTTTTAGGCAGTTGAATGAAAGTCTGAATCTTTACTCCTGCTGTTTTTTTGGCTGTCTCTTGGCTGAATTAGAGGGAAACGTGTGTAAACACACACGGTTGTGGGTCTAAAGGAAAGGAGAGCGAGATTGAGCATCTAAGCAATCTATATCAGTACTGTTCATAAAATAGGTCACATAAATACACCACAGCAAAACACAGCCATCTTTATCAGCCATAAAAGCCGACAACTTTACACAGCGCAGGGCTGTGTACACACACTTGAGAAACTTATGGCTCTATTATTTCAAGTTTAGGTAAAGCTGCAGGATATCATACTGGCCCTAACATATGTCAGAGTCACATATTTGCACATTTTACAGCATATTTTTCCATGTATAGTGTTAACAGTCTTAGCCTCAGACGGCATGCACAAGGACCGCCCAGAGGCTCTTCATTCATTGAGATATGTCTGCAAAATACTCTGAACTGACTATTTTTAGTCAGGCAGAACTTATGATCACATTCTCAGCAGGCTTTTTCAGTGTTTATTTTTTATATATTTTTTTTCAGTGACGGTCTGCTATTTTAGTATTATCTGTTTTGAAAAAATTGTCACTAAGTAAATAATGACAGAACCGTCCTTTTCAGGTGAACTATCCCATTAACACTGCATAATAGCTCTTATCTCTATGTATTTAGTTCTGCTAAGTAATGTATGAAAATAAAAAATAATAATTTAACAATATCCAGTGTAAACTGGTGAAATCAGCAACATACTGTAAAATGAAGGCAAAACATTCACCACTTGTGCAAATAATATTAATAAATTGCAACAGTAAGCAACAACAGATAGTGATCTAAGCCAAAACAAACATTTTTCTCTTACAGAAAGAGCAGCCTCCTGCAAAGAAAATTGAAGCAGGCTGTACATGATCCCATGTAAAAACAAAAGCTCAGTAAACACTATGTAAACTGTTCAATATCATATACAGAATGGGCGTAGAATATGTGTTTTAATTACATGTAAATTTGTCTTATATATATATATATATATATATATATATATATATATATATATATATATATATCAAGAAACAAAAATACTATAGAATGCAAATGATTGGTTATTGTTCAGAAGTGTATTTGATTTCTTACACAAATTGAAATCTAGCACAGTAAAGTCGATAGTGGTATAATCAATACATACTTAAAATGATTCAGATAAATCAAGAAACCATAATAATTAAATGACTCAACTTTCTGTAGAAAGTGAAAAATATGTTAATACAGTGAAAACACACTGAGTTGTGAAAGCCCTCCGCTGGCTTTAACCACAATCCTGTATCAAATTCTGCTCTCTCCTTAAGGCTCCACTGCACACTGGCATCTGTGCCATGTGGCTCTCTCAAGGCATAAGAGGACCTGATGTTAATGCTCACACAATGTGAAGTAAACAATGTGAGCATCATTGTAGATTAGATTACAAATGATATGGCATTACTCATCATCTGCTCTAAACCTCAACCCCACCAAACCCCCTTGGGTGGAGTAAGGGTGATCAAACTCTTTAACAGATCAAATGCTTCCACATCAAAAATAGCATCAAATGTGTTTCTATTTACTGAGAATGGAATATTGTGGGATTGGAAAGAAATAAAATTATTATTTGTACAAAAGAGTGGTTAATGTAATAAATATATATATTTAGTTTTATGCTATAAAGTTTCAATGTTTTAAAATATTTCATATATAAAAGTTTAATATAAAGGGGACACACTGCTTGTGTGAAGAACAGCTAACAAGGAAATTTCACTCAAATTTATAAACAAACATTCATATCTTACAGTAATATTAATAGAACGTTCGTTCAGAGTTATTTTTTTAAAAAGCTGACAGCCACCACCAACATTTTCACAAAAATGTCATGCCCCTGAGAATATATTGTTGTATGAATATCTGAACATGCCATATGTAAAAAAAAAAAAAAAAAAAAAAAAAAACAGACCTATGCTTTAAAAAAATAAATAAATGTAGTCTAACTTCATGCATTCTTTTTTATCAACAAATTTGAGCAAGTTTCAATTTTTGTCAAAGCCTATGTCTAGATCGGACTCAGAACAATGATCCAAACATAGATGGAGTAAATCACTTCCATCAACACAACCAAAGCTTGCACAGTCCTTTAGCACTCTACATTTCATTTGGTAACGTTAGGCAGTTTTGATTTATATGCTGTTTAATGTTTTAGGATTGCATTATTTTACATATGCATCTTCTTACATACCCAATTACTTGTATCTACTTCTTCACCATGTTTTGATCCAGTGGCGGGGAAACATTGTCTCATAAATGACAAAAAAGTCCATTAGTCGCAGGGAAAGAGTGATCAATAACGTTATCAAAATGTTAGCACAAAAACGTTATTTAGCTACATTTCTGAAACAATTTAGTTGGACGTTAGTCTATTTTTTTCTAAAGGTTAGTACTTACTACTTGTCTCAGATAGTTCAGAGAACATTCAAAAGTGATGTTCCCATAATGTTTGCAAAATGATAAAATTATAAACTTTAATATTCACATCATAACATTTTTATAACTTAAAGCAAAACATTCTTAGAACATATTTTTGTTAGCTTCAAGACCCTCAAGGAGAGGGAGGAAAGAAAGGAACTCTATCATATGACTAACTAACTCAGAATAACACAAAAAGCGAAAAAGGCAGAAAGATATAAACCGGGATAACCATGAACAACTCACACTGATTATGAGAGCTATTGAGAGAGGAGAGAGACAGACATTGCTTCTGATGAAATGGATTTAGATGAAAAGAGAAAGTCAGCTAAAAGGTGTTTAATTTTTATGTAACATCTCAAATAACGGGGCAAGCAAGAAGGGAAAAAGTGTGCTTGTGGGAATGGCTGGCACTGAGGGAGGAGTGTAGAGCTGAGCGTGTGATAAAGTGAGGTTTGAATGGGTTTTCTGGGGAAGAGAGCAGTGTGAGAAACACTGATAAGAACCTCAGGCTGTTTGTGTTCAATATCTGGACCAGACCAGAATACAGACTAATGGAAACATCTGAGAAAGAGAGAGAGAGAGAGAGAGAGAGAGAGAGAGAGAGAGAGAGACCACAACAATAAAACTATGTGGCCCTGTTATGAGTTTCTCGCATAGATTTAGTCATAAGTAATTGCCGTGGAAAAGAGGCAGGCAGGCAGTTACACAGAAATGTGGGGTGTTTACGATTTATGAAAAAATTATTCCACTGCTCTGAATGATACTTTACTAAAGGCAAAAGAGGCAAAATGCATTGTGCTATACAATGCAAATACAGTGAATTATACAAACACATTTGCCAAAACATTTAAGAGTCAAGACAGACAACAAAATATATATATATATATATATATATATATATATATTTCCATTGTTATTGCAAAAGTAATTATATGTTGTTAAAATATTTTATTAATACAATAATTGGTCAGTCAAACAGATAGAGCCCCTAAAATTTATGCCATTGGATAAGCCAATGTTACTGTTATGGGCTGGTCGGGATGTTCAAAAATAGCAATGTTTTGATGGTGCCACAGACTTTACTTTTCAGAGAAATCAACCGCATTAATTTTGCATGGTCTTTGAAACTCATACAAAAATTTCCATACTTGGGAAGACAAAAGGGCTAGAAATTAGAATCCAGTCTGGGGCCACCATGGACATAGGAGGCACATTAAGGCATCGGCATTGATTTTCTCCCAAAAAGTGAGAGAGCCAAGCATCTCCAACATCCCCCTACACATCCCTTTAATAGAGGTGATGCTATTCTCTAGCATATCATTTCACCATAAGTCCACAAGCAGATGAGACCACAGTGAGAATACAGCAGGAATACACTGAGGGGTGAATGACTAAAAATAAACTGTGCCCACTCACAGCAATGTTTATTTCCATGCACTGTCTGGCTTGTTTTCACACCTAATTCACTAAAGCAATTATGCAAATCAAGTAACAGCAAAATCACGGCCAAAAAACTGCACTGCATGCAATTTGAATGGCACGATTCTCCAAATTTCAGTCTTGATCTGAATACTCTCTAAAAGTTTACTACAGTCTTATAGAAAATAATTAAAAATATACATAGCACACCAACATATAAATAAAAGGGGTTCATAAATTTGCATTTACTGCTGCTCGGCAAAATTTCATGGACAAAATCTAGTCATTCAATAGGAATCTGCAGAATCGAGAGGTTCGTGTGAGGGCAAAAAAGTTTCTCGCACAGATTTTTCTTGTGTTTAAGTTGGTCAAACGAATTCACCATGCTGACCAACAGAAAGTTGCTTGGTTTGAAAGTGACTTTTGTGTGATCTGCACTTCATGCAGCAATATAAACTTGAAAAATGTTGTGCATTGACGTCATTCCGTGGTTGAAACAAGATACATTCTGATGATTAATTCATGTTTATTTCGTTCTACTGCTAGTAAAGAGGAAGAGATGATTGGTTCACGTGCAGCTTGAACTAAAGCACTACAGCGATCAGTCATGACACATTAAAGAAGCACAAAATTTAATTTATTGTTTACATTTCTTAGAAATGACAGAATTTGAAAGATCAGACTTTGTTTTATATCAAATATAACCTGCTCTGTTTTGTCTATTGGCACATTGTCAGTGTCCTCTTTGCTCTGCGATGTATTTTTCACTGTGTGAGAACGTGTGGCATGAAAGCGGCTTGGCTTTTCGGACATAGGAGCATTAACTAAGGGGGGCGGGTCTTTGCGAATGATCAGTTGCACAGGCCATATGTGGAAACTTCACATCAGTTCAAGTTCACATTTTTAAGACGCAGATTTCTGCAAAGATGTTGTGCAATTGTGTAGTCAATACACCACTGTGTTTGACTGAAGAAGAGAGAAGGAAAAAAAAGAAAAACAGAAAGAAAACGGGCTCTTTTCGTTGTCTCCTAAATGGACAGGCTCTTTTTTGTGTGTACAAGGCACATTCTGGAACTCTACAGAACTGCTGCTGGGGGCTGTTTGTGCTCTGCTGGTGAGAATGTTGCCAAATTGCTCCCACTATCAATAATCATTAGTTTTCCAGCCAGGCATGTGTGTGGTGCTCTGAGCACAAGGCCTCAGAATATGTTCAGTGGATTAACCCTATTTTTACTCCCTTCTTTCCTATTCTCCAATTCTCTACATGTACTGATTATTTTTCTTTTGGTGAAGATTGTTATACTGTACATTTTCATGTATAATATGTATAATAGAAATATCAAATTCCAATTAAAATGTTCCATGCAAAAAGCATATTGCAGTATTTAAATAACAGATTTAAATAACAGCTTTGCGGTTATTCTTGGCATTGTTTTTATTTGTAATAAATGAATAAATGCACACCGTTTTGGTTAATAGAGGCTGTCATGCTAAGCACAAATGGTTTCCACTTACTTAGTGTGAACGAGATTTACATAATGTAAATAAAGATATCCAGTGTACAGTCATTTCAGTAACTATTTCAAATCAATATCTATCAAATCATTATTTTATTTAGAATAATACCCTGGCGCAAAAGCTACCAAAAAAAAAAAAAAAAAATGTGTTAAAGAATGTAGTAAAACAAAACAGTCCAGACAGATATGCACTTATCCGTCCTTTGGGAATTCCTTTTGTTTATGCTATGTTTTTCCATTGGAAAAAAAAAAAAGAGCACTGAATGAATTAATCTTGAACAGTAAACAAATATTGTGTTTAGAGCATAGCTATTTAATGGATCCCACATGGGTAAACAAACATGTGTTTTATTGTATTTATTTATTCAGACAAAAAAAAAAAAAAAAAAAAAAAAAAAAAAAAACATACACAGGCTAATGGCTTGCAGATAGCTCAGCATAAACAGAGATCATCTAGTCCTCTAATCATGTCTTAGATAGACAGACAGACAGACAAACAAATAGACAAAATGATGAAAGGTCAAGAGCAAGCCTCAAAATGTATTCGAAAACAAATGTATAAACATATGACCAGAAGTTTCTTGTCTTAGAGAATGGATGGACAGCAGCAGTCTATGCAGAACTTACTCTACATGCATGCTATGTCTGCCCCCCATTGATTTTCATCAAGGTGAGAACAGGGACAATTTAAAGTATGGAAGCTTGCAATTCTGAATTTATATCTCACAATTCTGTCTCTTTTTTTCACAATTGCAAGATATTAAGAATTATAAGATATAAAAGAATTGCGGGTAAATTAACTTGCTATTCTGAGAAAAAAAAGTCAGAATGAGATGGTGGCTTTCAATTATGAGAAGAAAAGTTGGAATTGTGAGGTAAATGAAGTAAGAACTGTGAGATAAAAAGTCACAGTTACCCTTTTTTTTATGTATATATTCCGTAGTGGAGACCAAAAAATAAAACTGCAAGATCTTAATTCAGAGATATTTTGAAGAATGTTGAAAAACAACTTTCATTGTGTAGACCAACCAATAAATAAATAAATAAATAAATAATATTTTATGTTCCATGCAATAAAGAAAGCAATACAGATTTGAATCAACATGTAAATTGACAGATTTTTATTTTTTTTATTTTTTTTAATGAACTACCCTTTAATAAGTAGAAGACATGTAGCTATGTAAATATGTTAGGCAAGTTGTCCATAGAAAAAGTAACTTAAAATACAGTACAGATCAAAATAATATCATTTGATTTTGTAATTTTCTTTAGTAGAAGTAAAAATCTTAGTAGAAGCATTAATCAAATCTGTAAGCCAATAAATTAAAATAAAATAAAACAACTTTAAATAATACTTCATGTTCATGTATCCATCAATGTAACCATGGAATAAGCTGGATAATGAAGAGTCAGTGGTCATTATTCTAAAGTAAACATTATAATCTGATATTGACTGTCAGACTGTATACAGTATCATCAGTCATACCAAAATATGGCAGGCAGATTTGTATTAGTCTGTGAGTTACCATGGAGAGGTGCTTTGGGCTGCACACACAGGGGTGAGGGTGGGATAATGAATGTGTGTGAGAAATGGGGCTGTCAGTCTGCTGAGATAAAGATGCTCTCAGGAAATGCGACCTGATGTCAACAGATGAAGAGAGGTGTATGTGTGTGAGGGCAAACTCATATGTTGTTTGGCCCATTTTTCCATCCCTCCTGCTTGATTTACTTCTTGACATGATACTGCTGTTTTCCAGGCCATTCCACGATAACTTATGTCACTCTTTCCCTCATTCTCAAGATGTGTATCCCTGTGCTCTATCTGTTCCTCTCAAGCCCTTACAGTGTGTCCATTACTAACATTCACAATGGGAATACTAAACGAAATTAAATAGTTAAAGGGACAGTTCACTCAAGAATTAAAATTGTGCTGGCATCTTTTACTCACATCCATGTTGTTAAAGGGATAGTCTCAGCATTTTTTGTAATTTTTTTTTTTTTTTTTTTTTTTTTTTTTTGAGTTTGGTTCCTAGCATTCTTTAAAATATCTTTTGAAGGAAAATATCTTTGTACTGGAAAGAAATACAGGTTGGGTTTGTATATTATGACAGTAGGGTTCATAAATTATGACAGTATTTTTATTTTTGGGTGAACAGTCCCTTTAATAATAATTCCTAACTTTTTATTAAGCATAGTAATAAGAAATGTTTGTAGAGGAGGACCAAATTAGCATATTAAAATGATTTCTGAATGATCATGTGAGACTATTGACTTAAGTAATGGCTGCTGAAAATTCAGGTTTGTTATGAGAGATATAAATTACATAATATTAAAATAGAAAGCAGTTATTTTACATTGTAATAGTATTTCATACTATTACTGTTTTTACTGTATTTTTGATCAAATAATGCAGTCTTGGTGAACAAGAATTTTAAATATCTTACCAACACTAAACTTATACAGTAGTGTATACACAAATCTTTTTAATGCATAAAAATATTAATCATTGGTTAAACACATGCACATTCTTTTAAACACTGAAAGCTAGAGACAGTCTGCTGCTCATTTGATGTTGTGAAAGAAATGTGAGAGCAGAGAATGGCCCCTGAACTGCTGTCATTGCATCATCCTACCTTTCACCAACAGAAACACACACACACACACACACAAACAAGCAGCTGCAAACAAGCATGAATGCTCATATAGAAATGTGATGACAGACAAGCAAAGTCCAGGTAGTTCACGTGAGCTGTATCAACATGTATCTCTAAGCCCTGGGCACTAAGAAAAATGGCACAATACAAATATACAAACAGACTGACTTTAGCAAAAATACTGAAAGATAGCGCTGCATAAACTCATAAAAAATAAATATTTATGACAGAAGTGTGATAATGTATTTTTGAAATGCTTCAGCACTGTGATGGCAGTTTTGAAAAATACGGCAGCCAAAAATATGCCTACAGGAGGCAAACCAATGATTCGGTTAAAAGCCCCTATATGCTCTGTTCAGTGTAGGCTGAAAACTTTTTATATGACTAACTCCTTGCTACTTTTCAGACTTGCAGATTTGCAGTCAACAGAATCAATCTCAAAACGCTGCATGCTCTCTTGTGTGCTTCTCGCAATTACGAGAGAGAAAGAGTGAAAGAGAAAGTGAATTGATTTTCCACTCTTAGCAAGTGGGAGTCATTTATCTCGTTTTGGTACCTCTTGGTTGTCAGTGGACATTTGCACAGCTAGTGGTGCAGTATGTATAGGATTGAACTGGCTGATAAAAGCTTGCATACGAGTTTTCAATTTTAACTTCCACCAGAGCTACTTAAACTACAACACAAATAATTAAATTCCTAATGAAACATGCATTAGATGTGAATGTTTTAATTCTCAAAATGGAAGGTCTTGTTGCTCAGATTAGATACAGTGGTGGGGGTGGTTACAGCTTTTTACCTTCTAGCATTGTGGGAAATAAGAACCTTGCTACATTTCAGTGGGCAGTACACAAGACCTCTCGGGGGAACTAAAATGTTGTAATGGCAAGAGCTCCTGCCTGATGTTTTTCTAATAAACCGAAGACGTTTTTCTTGCCTACAGAGATTGGTTTTCAAGTTAATTAAAGCATGTAGCGCCTCCAACACTTTTCAGACACAAATTGCTCACAAGTTATTGGGAAAGTGCAAATGACTATTTATATATTAATATGCTTTATAAATATTTTAATGTTACTTCTTGAAAAATTAAACTTGGAATTTCTACAGATTTCTACAAATTTGAAACCACAACTTTCCCTCTTTGACCCACAGCTCACAGGCTTTGGCTTCCACCTCCTCCATCAGACAAGCAGCATTGTTCTTTGATCTGCCTACTTCATCTTTCTCCTTTTTCTTTCTTTCCCTCTTTTTTTCCCATCTCGGCTATCCTCATTTTTCCAAAGGCTGGAAGCTTCCAGAAGTGAATTCCTCAGATCAGAGACATGAGAATGTTTAAGAAGTAAGATCCAGATTCAGTTTTTAAAGGAATCTTCTATCACACCTGGCACCATTTCACTAACAACTTGAACTTGAAGTGCTTTCTGCTATCTGTAAATGGCATTTGTGGTATATCTGGAAATGTGATATCATACTCTCTGGAAAAGAGTCTGGATAATTCCTGCTTTGGACACGTCTGAGGAAAATATTTGATATCTTAATAGTTGACATGGAAGGGCCATTGAATCTCTTGCTTTAATAAATCACATAACGCTACTGATTCTGCTTATGGATCAGTCGGCTATCTGTCTGCATAGTGTAACATATGCCAGATAAGCCGTTTTGAAAGCAATCACTACAGCTTTTCAGATTAGCATTTAAAGGAAAACACTGTCCATCCTCTCATAACTCCTGGGGATAGATAAAAAAGAAAGTAGGAGGAAGAAGGAAAAAAAAGAAAAGGCCATTTGAAACGCAAAACTTCTCCAGCTTAAGAGGAAATAACACAGTACAGAGCTCCCAAGGTCACATTCGTGAAGTCCGGCCCGTCTCTAAGGAACTGTGGGCAAGGCTTCTATTCCATTTCTACTGATGGTGATACGTCTGATCATTACGTCTCCGAAGGACAAAATAAGAACCACTGAAGAAAATCCCATCTAAGCCAACACTGAACTGTGTTTTAGAGCAGATATGTAAAAATGCATGTGCAGTGAACATTCAAGCACTCTGCGAAATCTAAAAGGAATCAAAAAAAATTTTAAATAATTTCTAAATGTCCTCGAAAATATATTTTAAAACACAGAAAAACAAAAACAATGATTGAGATCTAAGGTCTTCAAATAGCAGATACATGAATCATTTTTAACTCTTTAATAAGGAGGACTGTGGTTCTGATAATTCATAGCAATTAAATCTTTAAGGGATCGTTTTGTTCAAATGAAGATATGCTATTCTTTCTTAGCCACAGAGGAAAGACTAGATCAATTCTTCATGTACTGGCATTGTCAGCAGTTTTCTTGACACTGTTTTAACCAGCATGTTCAAGCCAAGGGAAGCTGCTTGTTTCTAATTTCAAAATTACACACTGCTTATAATAGAAGCTACCATCATGTTCCTAAACTTTAGGCGTAACACTGTCCTTTTCCTGAACTTAAAGGGAAACTCAAGAGTCATGAGGAGGTCAGAGGTCTGAAGGTCTATACTTCATGGTATTGATTTTACCTTAGCGTGTGGACAATAAGTGATCTGGACATTCAGGATAAGATCTTTTAAAACAGGTGGAATAAATAAACATTAATAAGTTTTCAAGATGGCTTATTGAATCAGCAATAAATTTCATAATAATTGATTTTTCCTCTTTTAGTATACTGGTCCAGCTAATGCACAAACAAAGAGGAGCTAACTCTTTTTTTAATTAATGGCTGCCATTTTACTCTTTTCAATTTCTCCAATTCATTTCTTACTCTCATTCTCTCTTATATAAACATATCTATCACCAAATGAATTCAATAATTAGCATAGAACACAAAAGTGTTCTGTCAATTTGTTGTCACACACAGGCATAAACACATTTGCTATTTGTGGTCTGGGGTTCAGTTAGCGGTCATCTGCAACAGGAAGCATCTGGCAGCCTGAGGATTTTCCATATTGAAAAGTCTGATACCTTTTTTAAAAGGCCAAAGCAGAGCTAGAGGCAATGCAGCACGTTGCATCTATATCTTTTCTTCACACTGTCTTTCGCTTGCTCTCAAATCCAGTGATGCCATCTTATTCTTATCAGAGCTGCTCTCTGAAGCAATTTCAGTTCCCCACTCATGTTGCTATCCATTTTCTTACTGTTCTTTCCCTCTGTGACAAATCCATTTTGAATCTCAAACCATCTCAAGCTGCTGTTCTAGATAGTACAGGTTGGATGAAGGTTTTATTTCAGAGAGGAAAGATTTGTTATCTAAATAAAGTAAATGGATGGTTGGAACAGCAAGAGAAAAGCGCTCAGAAGCAGGTGGCCACATACTTTCTCTGTGGTGGTTACCAAAACTCTGAATGAAAAACAGATTTGTTTACCTAAATTATTGCTTAAATTCCTTTTCTACAATGTTTTTCTGTTAGATCGTGGGAAAGGGCACGTATTGCACTTAGGATGTGGCTAAATTAATAAGAGGCATAAAACCATCTCCTTCTTCCTTCCTTTAGGACCAAAAGCATTTTGCAATGTAGACTTCCCTACTTTCTTTCTTAGAGTTCTGGCCAGAAATGTAGATACACACACACATATGTGTAAATTTATATATATATACACACATATATTCCTTCCTGCTGGATTTCAGAAGACACTGGACGCTTGTTATTACTTCAACTAACACTCAGAAACATTTCTCATGGTTAAAACCTCATTTTTAGACTCGATATGGCCAGTTATTTTGTTTATTTTCGCTCCACCAACTAAAAGTGTTCTTAAAAAGTCAAACCTGGATCAACTGTTGCATGTCACCAATCATCTCACAGACTGACACTATTGTACTATTGTTAGTGTTAACTAATAATAAAACTATTAAAAATAAAAATAATACATAATGTTAAAAAATAATAAAGAATGATAAAAGCACGTAAGAAAATTACTAAAATAAAAAAAAATATATATATATTAATAAATACTATAATATTGTATAAATAATAACTGACATTCCATCTGGAATGCTGTGAACACAGATAAACAGGATAAGAGTAACAGTGAAATGTTCCAGTGATGTTATAAAAAAATAATAATAATAATATCTTGGAAAGGTGCTGGTCCAATAAAATTAGAGGACCAAACCTAAGTGTTCCTCATAATCCCGTTCAAATATACAACACAGAAGCACATTATTCTAAATTAAATAAGCATAAAGGAATACATATTCATGTTGTTCTAGGAAACAATATCAATCTTGAAATGAAACAATGCTTTCAGAAGATAATGATTAATAGATGTGAGGACAATACCATGACCAGCGGTGGAGGTGTTTTGGTTCCATCTGCACAGCTGTAAATGTGTATGACCATCCCTTAGGATTAGTATCTAATCAGTTTCATTGCAGCTTTCCTCTGCATTAATCTAGCAGGATGAGACCACTCTCAGTCAAGCTTTCTGCTTTGCAGAGCAATTTACATCTCTTCATCACAGCACTATCAATGATAAATTTCAAGCTGCAGAAACACTAAGGTTTTTCAAGTACTGCTCAATGGGTGATGCCACTCATTAAACAGCTATTGTAATATAAGGTACTGTATATAATGTCATCGGACATACAGAAAGGCCAATGCTACAGTGTAGCAAAAAAAAAAACAAAAAAAAAACAGGCTGCTGTGGAAAAATAAAATGGCTCTTGTTTTGTCTCCTGCACTGCACATGCTCTCGGCACGAGGGATTATACTAAAAAAGACCACTAATAACCACATACACACATACAGTAGAAGGTTTTCTCAAATTAAAAGAAACACTTTTGCTGCCTTTTTCTCCCTTTAGCATGAAACATATATTTCAGGTGTGAAATATTTCAGGCTAGGATTGGAAGTTACTCCAAGGTGCAATAATAATAATTACAAGACTGAAAAAATGAGGAAAGGCTATGCTAAATTACAAATAATGAAGAAACAACAGGATATGCAGTGTAACCTTTAAGACATTTTGACTAATTTCAAAGATCATCATGCCAATTTCTCTCAACAATATTTAAATTCTGTCAATAGCCCAAAGGTATGAATCTCCCATCATCAAACAAGCTTTTAGTTCATACCTTGGATTATATAATGCATGTTAAAAGCAGATCAATTGATTTTACGGTTACTAAACCTCAGATGGCATTGCAGTACAGCCAGGAGCAAACTCTAATTATGTCAAACAGTAAATCATCCAAATTATTGAATTTTAATTGATATTTACATTTTAAGGCCTATGCTCAATTATAACACAATTAAATCACTGTAAAATAAATCACCAGAAATCCCCATAAAAAATACAGTGACAATATTTTATATGCAAACATATATGTGATATATAATGCTAACTATTTGAACCAAGTCTTTTCTTTTCTTTTCTTTTCTTTTCTTTTCTTTTCTTTTCTTTTCTTTTCTTTTCTTTTCTTTTCTTTTCTTTTATTTTCTATGTACTGATACCCACCAATATAATACAGGTGTCACAATAGAAAGCCACATGATGAATCAGAGCTCATTGTAAGTGGCCTGCCACTAAATGAACTAAATAAAAGAAAATGTACAAAAAAAAAACAAAAAACTCATGTACATTACCGATATCAAAAGGAAAAAGAAACAAAACTGTTTACATAGAGAGAGACTTCTGAGAATGACTTTATACTGTTTTTTATTGTAAAATGTATGGTAATTATATGATTTTTACTAAAAAAAATAAAATAAAAAAAAACATAAATTGTGTTTATGCAGTAAAATTACATATAATGGAATGCTAAAATATTTACTGTTGTTCACCGTACATGGTAAGGTAACACAGTGTTAATTAACCAATTAGCAGGTTTGTACTATGACATATTTACAGTTTTTTGTTGTTGTTGTTCTTTAACATTTGAATACTGAGTAGTAAATATCATGTGGAAAGTGCTGTCAGCATCAGTTTTTCATGCCAATAACCCATTCCACCATCATAAATACAAGCAGCAGGTGTAGACATCAAAGACAAACTAAGTAAGAAACAGCTGTAAGACACAACATAGCAACACAGCAACAGATGCTCTTCGTTCATATTAATGTTCTCCTCATGACTGACAAATCTACTGTGTTGGCAAGTTTCAAATTGTCTGACAAGAATTTCTGGTTTTGTTGCCAGCATGCCAGCATTTTACTAGGTTATGCTATATTCTCTTAACAAAGACACATACAGAGACATTTGGTGCCAGATAGGGCATTAATAATAAAAAAAAGGATTATTTAAAAACATATTTACATATGACCTACATCTCTGACACTACTACACCCCCAACAATCTGGAAACATTATTGGAGTCCACAGAGAAATAGTACAGGGCTGTTTCAGCACAGCATCAGAATGTGCATACTAAAATCTCACCATTTGTAACAAGATTCTTCAATATACTCTTTTCTCTGCACTTCTGCATCAACTCTCTCATGGAGACTCATGCTGATGTCACTGCATTTCTAAGAATGCAAGAAAGACAATAGACAAACCCCCGTCCTCTGAAGATTTCACAGTACGTGACAGATCATATCTATAAAGACCTCTATATCCAGCCCAAGCTGTGCAGAGGTGAACATGAAAGAAGGTAAGTGTAAAAAATATGATTTGGTAAAACTCAACTCATGTAGCACTAATTGTGTATTTCTAGTCTAGAGTGTAAACACATCTCTTCCATCTTTATTTGACCCTCTAACTTTTTCACTCACTATTCTAATTCTATTTAAAAAAAAAAAAAAAAAAAAAAAATCTAACTACCTTTTTAATCTTTTTGTATTCTATCTATTTTCTTTTAATTTATTATACAATTATAAAAAAAACCTCTTACACTAGCTTGCTCTATTCTTTTTCTATTCTATCTGTTTTCTTTTGATTTATTTTATTATTTAAAAGCCCTTGCTACGTATACTGTGTTTAGGCTAACTGAGACTTGTTATAGCACTTATATATCATTGCTCTTTTGTTGTTTTTGATTGCTTCCATTGTCCTCAATTGTAAGTCGCTTTGGATAAAAGCGTCTGCTAAATGACTAAATGTAAATGTAAATGTAAATGTAAATCTTTATGACTACCTACATAAATGTATTTTTAACGCTAAAAACAGGAAAGTATTCAAAAAAAAAAAAAAGAAAGAAAAGGCAAAAGCAGACTATTGCCTGAATAGGTCAGTAGGTTTCTCCTCCATTAAGCATTTGTTAATTTTCCAAGCTATTCTAAGGTGGAAATCTGCAGCTTCTCTAAGGAAATAAAGCTGAAATAAAATAAAATATAAATATTAGATTAAAAAAAAAAAAAAAAAAAAAAAACCTTAAGGCCTGTTCTCACAAACGAATGACAGATAATTTGAAGAACTGTGTTTAAAAAAAAAAACAGTCTTTTCCAAGCTTCTTTATGGACGAAACCCATGTGCAGCTTCTCTACAGCTGAAGAAAGGAGGATTGGGGGAAAATACAACATGCATTTGCTTTTCTTCGACATAGTATGAAAAAAGGATGAGTAGAATGTAAATATTCTGTATTCATTATCAGTATTTATTATACAGAAGGCAAACAATTCCCAGATGACACACTGCATCTGCTGTGATTCTGAAGTGTGCAACTAGCAGGAAATCTTCTATCCCATGAGTCTATAAAAGCTGCAGAGCTGTCAAATTTGGAAAATTTTAAATAAAAAAATGGTGGTATGGGAATTTGGATGAAACCGGAAAATCCATGTGGCTTTCACTGGTCCAGGACACAATGTGAAGACATTATATGCCTGGATGGATCCCATCAATTGAACTGAACATTTGTTCAAAAGATCAACCACAAGAACACGCTTAAAACCCAGCATTGTCCTTGAACATTTGCATGCAGATACACAAGCCAGCACACATACACATGCCAGTGGAACTGATTTGCTGATACGGCGATGGATTCTCATAGCTTATTTACATTCCTAACTCACCATGCGACCCATTTGTGCTGCCTTCACTGATAAACAGTTGGAAAAAATATGATGACAGACAATAGTTTAACATTTACAACAGCCCAATTCCACACAATGAGCATCTCAGGCTATTTTACAGTACTGTACAAAAGGTTGGGGTCTGTAAGATTTTTTTTATGTTTGTGAAAGAAGTGTCAGGCTGCATTTATTTGATTAAAAATACAGTTAAAACAGTAATATTGTAAAATGTAATTGCTGTGATGGCAAAGCTGAATTTTCAGCAGCCATTACTCCAGTTTTCATTATCACATGATCCTTCAGAAATCTTTCTAATATGCTGATTAGGTGCTCGAGAAACATTTCCTGTTATTATATCAGTTGAAAACAGTTCTATGCTTAATATTTTTGTGGAAAATGTGATGCTTTTTTTCAGGATTCTTTGATAAATATAAAGTTCAAAAGAACAGTTTGAAAAGTGTTGGAACTAGACATTTATTGACAAAGTTAATGATGAATGAATTAACATGAGTTGATAAAGAAATGAAGAATACATTTAAGAATTCTTATCCTTGAATGCATTTATTCTTTCAGCATAAATGCATTCATTTCTTTAAAAAAAATAAGTCTTACTGATAAACATTCTTGTTCTCTTTCCATGCAGTGAATGTACATGGGGAACAAGGGCTATACAGAAAGTGATATAGAAATGGTCTGTAAAACTCACGCATTACATTTCAAGTCCTCAAAAGTCATATGATAGTGTGAATAAATCATCATTCTTTGAAAATCTTGCTTGACAGCTGTGGTCATCGTTCTCTTTCATTGTACACTCTTAAAAATAATGGTTCTTTATTGGCTTCTGGTTCCATAAAGAACCTATAACATTCATGGAAATTTATTTGAGGAACCCAAAATGTTCTTTTATATCAGAGAAAAGAGAAAGTCTTGTGGCCAAGATAAACTGTTGCTACATCTACTTGGTCACATCCATTGGACCCTCAGGGATTTCCTCACATGAAAACACAATAACATTCAAAATCCGGTCAACTTTTGTGATTCTGATACAAATCTAAGTTTCAATTTATGAAAACAGGAGATCCATGGAAAAGCCAACATACAACTATAATTTGCCTGTCAGATGACTTTCCTTTGAGCAGCTCTCAAAGAAATCCTTCTGTGTCCACATAACACTTTTTTTTTCTTTTATGCACATATGAGGAATACATCTAAAGGGCAGGAGCAGCTTACAAATTATATCAGCCATTGTTTCCATCTCCGTTCTGTGAGAAATGTCCTTAAGCAGAAAACAATGGACAAGGAATCGCCCCCACAGAGCCTCAAATGTGAACCCCCAAGAGACCTCAATATGCCAAATTCCATAACCTCCACAACGAGCTCTCTCATGCCCACCACTTCAGACATCCAAGAAACTAAGAAACATACAATTCAACCATTTAAGTGTAACAGCAATAGTCAAAAGACTATCTGATAGATTCGAAGTACCCCAATATGTCTTTCTAGAGATTGTTTCCACTAAGGGCCTGTTTCAGAGCTCTGCCAGATCATGGAATTACAGTCACTGGTGCAAGAAGCCCACATGACTGATCACAAGAGCAAAAACAACACCATTTATCTCTCTAGTAAATGTCTTCTGGGTTTACTAGATGCTACTTTAACGGTCCACAGATGGGAATAATCAAATAAATAAATGAACACATAAATAAACATATATAATATATAAATAATATACAAATGTATAACTAAAAGAAACAAATGAATAAATAAATTGGCCTTCATCACAATAAATGACACATGATGGCTTCTGGTCAGCTGTATTTGGAAAGTTATGGATAAAAAAAAGTGTTTGGGCTGAAACAACACAGGACCAGCAAAATCACATAGAAAGGCTAGATATTTCTGCAAACCCCATAGTGATGGTAAACTTGCACACTCTTTAGGGAGGCAGAGCTCCTGGGTGGCCCTTAGGTCACATGTTTAATGTACCTCTGCATTCCTGAAAACATCAAACAGCCTGTAGGCTCTCAAGGAGATATTACATGTGAAAAGGCAGTGGGCCAATTATAAAAATTCTTGCAAGGGGGTTGAGAATTTCACCTTTTTAAGAGGAATTTTTAGGTCAGGTCAACTATGAAAATGTAAAGCCAATTTTGTAAAGGCAGCATGCCATTGGTGGAGACCACCAGTATTGCACAACACAAATTAGGCTCCGCCGTTAGCTAAATAAATTATTTACAGATTACAACACGTTTTTGTGATATACTCATGATCTGCAAATCTATAATAAACTAATACACAATGACTAATAAAGAAAATGTTTGCTTTTTTAATGATTCACCTGAATGCCCTGAAAGCATATAGCCATTAAAGATTGAGACACCAAACTTGGCAGGAGGATCTCAGTCATCAACTCCTCAGGCACACACATTGTCCATCTCTAGGTGGTACTATAATATGCAATTTGCATTTTGGATTATAACTTTGAAAGTTTTCCCACCCATTTTTGAATTTTTCTAGAACACACGCTTGTTCGACCTCCTTCTAGGCTGTTGGTCTGATCTTAACCAAATTAGACACACAGCAGCTAGTGATAGTGCTGGCAAAAACTTATCAAAAGACTTTTGATTTGTCAAAGCATTGCAAAATTATTAGTGAACCAAATACCTGGTGTTGCTCATTTTTCATTAATTGACCTATATCTTCTGAATGCAATGTCCAACCATAACAAAATTTGATGCAAACTGACCACAGGACATTTTTTCAGAAGCACACCAAGTCACATTAGGAGGGCTAACAGTGAAAAGTATCAGCCATTTTAACTGAAAGTTGAAAGCTGTGACTAAGAAGGAAGAAATCTTTTAAATCAGATATATGAGTTTCCATTAGTTTGAATGATAAATAAATGCCTAGAACAAGTTAATTTGTAGGTGCACAAATACATGCGCACAACTCTGGTGCACTGGTACTATAGTTTTATATAATTAGTTTACTAGTAGCCTATTAGTTTACCAACTCTGCTGAAATGCTAATATAATTTATTTAAAATTTTATAGATCCCAATAATATTGCAAACATATTTGTTAAGTTGCTAGACATGATTAAATATTTTGCTTTTATTTTTGCCTTTATTGGCAATTGTATTTTATTAGAATTTTTAAAAATATTATTTGTTCAATTTTATTACTTTCTTTTAGGATGATATATATTATAATATTTATATAAATATATTTATTTAGTGTTGTTGTATAAATATTAATAAACAAACACTGCAAGCATAAACAGCAAACATATAAGTAATCATAAAGAAAGCTCAGTTATCTGAAATAAATATAACAATTTGTTCTGTGTAGGATTTCTGCATTGCAGTAGCTATTTTACAATATTATAATTTGTCTAAAAATGACATGGTTTATTTGGAAACATTTTTGTTGTTGTTGTTGTTGTTTGGTTTGATGGTTTCTTTGTTTTTAGGTTAAATTCTACAAAACATGGCATTTTAGAGTTTACACCAGGTGTCAACAAATTCGGTCTTGGAGGGATGGTGTCCTGCAGCATTTAGCTCCAACTTGATTTGCTGGTTCAGGGCCCGTATTCACGAAAAAATTTGATTTTACCACTAAATAGCAGTAAAAGTTTTTGGCTAAGAGTTTTCTCTTAAAACCTATTTACAAAGCTGATGAGACAAACTTTTTCTAAGGAATATAGAGAAGTCTTAAGCTAAGAGTGTGTTTGGGGGCAGGGGGGATTTGACCTCATTGCTATGGATGATGTCATCAAGCTTACTAACTATGCACACAGTGATTGGCTGATAGACTCTGTCAGAGATTTATTCCTAGAAGTATCGTTGAGTGCAATATTATGTTGCCATATTCTAATAAAGTTTTAAGAATAAAAATGTTAATTGCAACATTCAAATCAAGATTTTAAAATGCAGGGTACGTGTCACTAATTAAACAAGTATATGTTAAGCTAACTGTCAGCCTCTTACATGTATGCTTCTCATTATTAATGAATATGCATATAAACAGCCTTTTAATTAACAGAGTAGAATAATCATGGCTGATAGTAAGACATGCAAATGTAAAAGAAAACCAAACTGTATACAAAAAGAACTGTTACTTCTTGCCCAACTGGTAAATAATAAAACAAGGACATAATCAAAAGAAAATTTGGAGTAGGCATAACCTCCAAAACCAAAGCCAATACCTTTTTTAACAGATCATTATCATCAAATGCTTCTAAAATGTTTATGTTCTGAGGCAGATTGGTGGCAACAGCCATTTTAGGGTAGTTTGTGGCTTGGTCTTAGTGACTAAGGAGTCCTCTTCACTACTCCTAATGTTTCACAGAATTAGGAGCTAGTTTTAGTTTTAAAACGCTTTGAGAAACATTCTAAGAGCAAAAATTTAGGAGTCCTAAATTTAGGACTGACACGTCCATTATTTTTTAAATTGGCGAGTTATGAGCTACTTTTAGCCTTAAGATGTTTTGTGAATACAGGCCCAGTTGTGTTTGATTAGGGTTGGAGCTAAACTATAAAGGACTAAAGGCCCTCCAGTACCGAATTTGGTGACCCCTGGTTTACAGAAATGCATCCATTAAAAGGCTAGTGGGCCACACATATGATAAAAAACAAATGATAAAAAAAAAAAATTACACTAAGATAAATAAAGTTTTGAGCTTCAAATAATATCTTCATATTAATGTGAAACTGCCCTATAACATGCGAATCAGCCTTTTTTTTTTTTTTTTTACATTAAGAGAGAGTGATTTCCTTTACAAGTCGGTCCCCAAACCCTAATTTTCAGTGAAGATTCAATATGGACTTTACAGTAAAAATCACGAATCATCCAAATGAGCCATTGGTGTTTGGACCCAGATGATTGTCCCTTGCAGCTCTATTAATTTATCATTATCTAAACATTTGAAAACCCTATTGAAACTAATGCATGCTTGATTTAATAAAGAGGTTTTACCCAAACCATTTGTTTTGTGGGGTACATGCCTTAATTAGGGGAATTTGACACTCCCTCTCCCACATATGCTCCACCATAATCTGCACTGTGAGAAGGAACTGTCTATACTCAATAATGAGATCTCTCTCTCTCTCTCTCTCTCTCTCTCTCTCTCTCTCTCTCTTTGTCAGGTGAACAATATTTGGACTCGCCAATGCATAGGCCTATCTGTTTTGTTTCTGTAGAAACTGATTGAACAGTAAGCAATTCATGTTGCTAAATTCAACTTACAGTTTAGAAAATGCATTGCTTAATTAATCAGCCTAAATGTGTTAAGTATAAATACATGCACAGTGACCATAGCATCTGAATCTGTTGCGCCTGAAACAAGCAGGAAAGCGCGCTCTGCATGCGAATCAAACAGGAACCTTTCTACATGGCAGCTGGGATCTCGCCTCGGGCATCGCGGGATATCACAGAGATCTCGACCAGCTGAGCTCACCGTCTCTGGGTCGCTGCAAATAAGCCAGACACCATCGCGAAATAGCCAAGCCTGAGCTATTGAGCAGCACTGCGTACGCGCAAGCTCTAGCAGCCCAGCGTCACAAGCGCAGTGCTGCACTGCTGCACGGGTTAACGCATCGCTCCCTCCTCGCGTGTCTCTGCCAGACTGACACGCTGCTCGACATTACGACAACCCAGCGGGGAGGTAAACTGAAACTGCACAGCCAAGCACGAGATGAGATGATTTGTGCTACGAGACATGGGCTGCCTACCTAGGCAGCATTTGGGTGTCTATGATGCCCAGAAATGCTGTCAAAAGGTGGCAAGATTACTCTAAAAACAGCCCAGGTCTGCAATGAAAGATGTAGTCTAATCTAGAAATATTGAATTATTACTAGAAGAACAGCGCATAATAACAAGAACTGCCTCAAATGCTCAACAAGAAATGAAAAGGGTGGTTTTAAGGGATGGTGGGTGGGATCTATAGAGGTGTGCTGCATTTTCCAAAGGTAAACAAGAGAAAAGTTGAGTAATGGAGCTGACAGACGTGGAATGTATTATCTCACATCACTTACCTCAGTCTCTTGGGGGCACTGCGGAGGTGAGGCAGACCTTCAAGGAAATCCAGCACAGGGAGGAAGCTGCAACCAGCTGCAACGGTGGTAGAGGCACTCCTCACTCCCCTAAACACACACACAGCCTCGGAGGCTGCGATATGGTTGTTACTGAGGTTTATGGAAGGGGACGGCAGAAGGCTCTCATAGCAAGCACACACCCCTCCTGCAGAGCTCATCCAATGGCAATCAGAGGGTCAGACACACAAACACACACAGCAGCAGCCAACACCCCCCATCTAGCTTCTCCATCACATTCAAATGCTTTAGGATTAAAGTAGTACAGCTGACTGATAAAAGATTAAAATGGTGTTTAACCATTTTGCCTATATATATGCTACTTGAGCTCTGCCTCATGTGCTGACAGCATCTGTGTGTGTGTGCGCGTGATCCAGCTGGAGTGTATTGTGTGTCACTGACACTGAGTGGTAAAGTGATTTAAAAAACAGCACACAGCTCAGCTCAGCTGGGGCTGAAAAGAATGCAGGACATGCCTCTCATTCTTTGAGCGCACTGGTCTATTTCTCAGCATTTCCAGACTCAAAAGCTCCTTTCCAGGGCTGATTTTCCTCTGACAGGGACTGCGTTCTGCACGGATTCACAGTTAACACTGTAGGGGACTGAAAAGAGGTGCATTTCCTCAGGTTTCTACCTACATTCACAGATACAAGTACACCGTTATACAAGAGTTTATATTTGGCTTATAGGGGGATACCAGGCTAGTTGTCACAATCCAGTGAATATTTATTGCATTTTATTAATGCATAATACATATGCACTATATTAATGCATAAATATTATTGAGGTAGTTTCTGTTTGTAAATTTAAATGGAAAAACAATGATTCAAAAAGAAAGAAAAAAAAAGAAGAAAGAAAGAAAAGAAAATATGTAAGGTAACACAAAAAAGCCAAGCCATTGTTTTGGCCACCCAAATATTGTAAATAAAAATAATTTAATTATATAAAAATAATATTAACAATAAAATAAAATAATAATGACATTTTATGCCATTTAATAAATTGCACAGAAATTCAAGGTATTAAATATATGTGACTACTCGCCTCAACCTCAGATATTCCTGTCTGTTCAACCACAATTTGCCTGAATGCATTCTATTGTGGTTACTGATATATAACTACCCTGAGTCTCTTCTACATAATGTGCATTCACACACACACACACACACACACACAAAAAAAAAAAAACCACACACACACACTCAAAGAAATAATGTTCTAAGTAAGTAGATCCAAATGATCAGCAGATGCTGATGTGATCTGTGTTGTTTGAGATCAGCCTCCTCAAGCACATCTGCAGATTAGATGCCTCGGTACAATATGTACATGGGCAGGACAAATGAGATTCCACTGCAATGACAGCTGTGTCCAGTTGTGTAATCTGCTTCACTCCATACAGCACTACTCTACACATGATCTTCTATTATCATTGTTATGCATACAGTAGTTTGACATCTTATATATATATATATATTTATATTTATATATATAGTCTGAATGCACTGTAAGTCGCTTCGGATAAAAGCGTCTGCTAAATGCATAAATTTAATTTTAATTTAATTTATATTAAACTTCAATGATTCATTTGTTACACTTTCGATTGTAATTCATATAAATTTTAAAATACAATCTTAATATTGGGGAAAAAAGTTGAGTGGAAAAAAATGTGAGTATTGTTTGTAAATATGTATCTCACATAGAACTAGGCCTATTCCGAATATGAGAAAAAGAAATAAAGTAGTTATAGATCAGGGGTGTCCAAACTCGGTCCTGGAGGGCTGGTGTCCTGCAGAGTTTAGCTCCAACTTTCCTCATTACACCTGTCTGGAAGTTTCTAGTATTCCCAGGAAGACCTTGATTAGCTGGTATAGGTGTGTTTAAGTGAGGTTGGAGCTGAACCCTGCAGGACAGGAGCTCTCCAGGAGAAGGACTAGACACCCCTGATGTGGACCCCTCATGCACTGTTCTTGATGTCCATCTGCTGGTGAACTATGAGAAATACTTTTTTTTTTTTTTTTTTATATACATTTAATATTAAATAAATTAATAAATAAAGCAGTATGAAACAATTTTCATAATATTTATTTTTTATGTTGATATGATTTTTTTTTTTTTTTGGGGGGGGGGGGGTGCAAACGGGAATTCAATGTTTTATTATTATTGTTATTTTTTTATGTATTAGCTACGAGTTATGTTGTAGTTTCTGGCATGCACGTTTTTTAATTTGACATCACTAATAACAGTGTATACTGACTGCGTCCTAAACGCCTATGACTTCTCTGTTATAGATCAGTGGTCCTAAACAACATAAAATAAACATTTTTCAAGTTCTCGGCCTGCGTCATTTTAAGTAATCAATATTTTGAGGCAATTTTAAATACATGCAGTACGGATGATTTTTAAAAATATAAAATAAATAAATAATCTACACTTTAAAATATTTTAACAAAAGAATCAATTTTATTTATAAGAAAAACACCATCTATGCTTCCACTTGTCCCGTTGTCCAGACAAGACGGTTTCCTGTGAAGCTCCTTATTTTACGCTGATCCAGATTCAGTCTTCTATTCACAAACCCAAACCGCAAGGTGGTTACAAACCCACACTTTACTGATCTCAGGTCGGTTTAAAAATGGCAGTCTGCGCGCATATCAGAGGGCGTAGTTGTCCAAAATTATGCCAACATTAATATATTCATTTTTATTCATAGTTTTGAAAAAACTATATTTTCTAAAAATAAAAAAAATCCGTATTTAATCATACAGTTCGCGGCAGTGCTCATTCTTTAATTTCACACAGTTTATTCGACCACCTCTTTTTGTTCAGGCAGTAGCGGAGGACTCTCAGTCGTGGAAAAAGCGCCAAGTTCTACAGCAGACGCAGTTGTCAAGTTTGAGTTTTTAAACCGAAACTGCGTTCTTGGGATTGTATTTTGCGAAAATGTAACACGTGCACAATAAGACTCGTTAGGTAAGACCATTAAATGTAGACTATTTTTTATATCGTGACTCTGAAGTACTCTTGCTGAAAATAAACGCGCGTGTTGTGTGGGCTGGGCGGCTACTCAGTTAACGCTAGCTACACTGCTATATATGCATATGAATAAAACATGATCAAACTAAGGGTCTCGAGATCATATGACGCGAATATTCGA